>NC_090760.1:35859617-35952117 GCF_036898095.1 Palaemon carinicauda | reverse complement strand
AGTAGCATATGAATGTGAGCCTGATGATGTTCAGACACTGCACCATTAACAATGCTTTGTATCACAACTGTGTTAGACTTAACCATCTTTACTCGGTACGGACCCAAATGCGCTGGCTCTAGTTTGTGTTTCCTAGGTTGTAATCGTTTCAAATACACACGATCGCCCAGAAATACATTTACCAGTGCAGTTTTGAACAGACCATCATACTTTAAGCTGTAATTTTCATTAGCTCTTTTCAAAACCTTTCAATGGTGTTCATTACTCTCCTCGATAGTTTTGATAAATATACACGGTATTGCTCAGTTGAAAGGCTGTCCCTGTGAGATGCATTTTATGCAATGTTCAAAGCTAGCTCAGCTGTAGGAAACATGGTGTGCCAATGAAGGGGGTCATCAGCCACTAAGTAACGCAAAAAATCGCACTACTTCCCTATTTTGCGATTCTACTAAGACAATTGCTGAAGCCCTATATGCGGTCACTGAAAAGTGTTCGATTTTCATCAAGTTCGTGACCAATTTCAGCACCTTATTTATAAACTCAAGACCATTATCACTTGTCAAAATTTTCGGGCAACCAAACCTAGTAATGAAAGAGCAGAGCGCCTGGGCTAATGAATTTGCAGATTATACAACATTGCGTAAGTATGAGTGTACCGAGTAAAATGCATCCACAAATACACATATATGCTTATGTTGTGTTAAACCAGTAGGAAATGGTCCTACTAAATCCACATGCACTCTATAAAATCTAACAGGAACCACAGGCCACTTTCTGGCTTCTGGTACAGCGTTTTTATGTTCTTTGAAACAGTTACAAGCATGACAACCTTTTATATAATTCTCTAGAAATTTTTTATTCCTAACCAAAAGAAAGATTCACGTGCTCTCCTTAATGTTTCATCAATCCCTAAATGTCCTGCAAATACGCATTATCAGGGCATTCATTCTGGACATCCCTGGACATATCCTTGGTCACCCACAAATATTCATCTTCATCGCTCTCCTCTCCCCCCCTCTCTCTCTCTCTCTCTCTCTCTCTCTCTCTCTCTCTCTCTCCCGGGTCGACTCACTCTCTCTCTCCGTCTTCTGCATGCGCATCATCCCGTTCTCTATTTTCTCTATTAAGATTGGGTCTTCAATATTTTGGTTACGTTCTTCGTTCCTCTTTTCTGCCCGTAGCTGTTACTCCTATTACTGCACCTCTAGAGAGAGACCATCAGCTACCTTATTAGCTTTACCTTCTATGTTACAAAAACCCTTTATATTGAGCTCTAACAATCTCTCAATCCATCTCACTTGATGAGAGGTTGAATTATTTTTACAATACAAATCATGTAAGGGGCAATGATCACTTTGCAACTCAATCGACTGACCTAATAAAAAGAGCCGATGCCTTTTTAGAACCAATAAAATAGCCAAAGCCTCTCGATCAAATGTACTATAATTCTTTTCTGCCCCTTTTAACGCCCGGGAAGCAAAAAAAAATGTGTCGCTCTCTGCCTTTATCATCTCGTTGAGAAACTATGTCACCAATAGCTACGCTACTCGCATCTGTTGTCACTAAAAACTGGCGATCAAATCTGGGATATACGAGTAATTCATTGATAGTTAAGGCAGCTTTCAAATGGTTAAAGGCCATTTCTTCTTCCCCTCCCCAATTTATTACTTTTTGTTTCTTTAAAGCATGTAAGGGTCTCGCTATCTCTCCAAAACCTCTTACGAATTTACGGTAATACCCAGCAAATCCTAGGAACCCAGCTACTTCCTTAGAGTTACGTGGGCCTGGTGAAATCTCTAATAGCCGCTACTTTACTGGGGCAGGGTTGGATACCTTCTGGGGTTATTATGTGACCTAAAAATCGACCTGTTTACAAAAAAAATTGCACTTTGACAAAATTTATTTTCATACCATTACGTCGCAATGCTTCTAAAACTTTACGAATATTATTATTATGTTTTTTGGCCGTTTTCCCTGTAATTATGATATCATATAAATAAACAAGAAGGGTGATAAATCTGCCATCAATAATCTAGAAAAATGACTAGAAAGGAAGAAAATTAAACTGAAATAATTGATCGTTAGCTATAAATGACGTTTTACATTTGCTGTCTTCCTGAATGGGTATTTGATAGTATTCAGATTTTAAATCAACAGTTGTAAAATATTTGCTATCTTGTACTTTCACAAGTAATTCTTGAATCAAGGCCAATGGAAATGCATTATCCTTAGTGACTGCATTCAACTTCCTATAATCCACACAATCTTACTAAGCCATCCTTTTTCCTAACAGCTACAATTGGAAAATCCCGGAGGGATTCGCTCACCTCGATTATCCCTTGTTCCCTTGATTTATTAATTTCCCTTTCTATCTCTCCTGGAAATGAATGGCTACCTTATAAGGCCTTGACCTGATCGGCTCTGCCTGTCCCAGTTTCAATGCTAAAGGGGAATCGATCAGTCCTCCCGGGTGGCTCATCTTCAATTGCAATTACATCAGAATAATTATTGACAATGTTACTAACTACAGGCTGATATTCTGAAGGACATAATTTTCGCACCTGCATAATCTAATTCTGAGTGCGTTCATCTGTGCGGGCTGGAGTTGTGGCTCCCAACATACCATTATATGCAATTTCACATAACTCTAATTCATACACAGAATCACTTCCTAAAAACGATTCTTTTATTTGACAAATTAACTATCGTTATATCAGCTCTGTTTTCTTTAATTTCTGTCAAGCCCTCTAATATCATATGGGCCCAATTGTCATGGGGTTAACAACTACCTTGGTTCCTTTTGCAAGAGGGTGACACGGGCCACAGATATGCTCGTAAGGATCTGGGGAGACAACACTTCTCCTCTCTCAGGTACAGCTGTTACCCTACTTAAATGTCTCTCCGAGCTAACAAACGCACTTACTGTCTCATGGCTTTCTATCGGCAAAAATGTACCCTCCTGCTTTTACTGTTATTGTATCTTTTCCCCGAAAATTACAAATTTCATTATTAGAGATAATATTTATTCCTAAGATAGCCTCAATTCCTGGAATTCCAAAGGTGGGCAAAACAAAAAATCATGTGTAAACTTCACAGACCCTACCTTGAATGTGACGATTGTTTTATGGTTTATGTGTAGTTTATATCCTCCTGCCGTGTCAAGAACAATGGAGGCCACTGGCTGTAGTAGATTTGAGGAGAATTTTTTTTCAATCAGTGAAACACTGGCTCCCGTGTCAATTAGTGCTCGGATGGATTTATCTTGCAGGTCGATCCTAACTGCTAAAATTCCCAGACGGCCATTATGAGATATGGAACACGGGCCAATGACCTCAGCTGACAATGCCGCTGCCCCCTGGTCCTCTCCCTAGTGCTGCAGGGGTGAGCTCGTGAGTACCGATAGAGGTCCCAGTGCCCGCTCTGTCACGTTTGTCGTCACTGCTTCCTCGGCTACTGCTTGTGATGTCATGCTGGGGGGCATCGAACTCCCTCGTCTCCCCCTTCATTTGTTTCCTTTCCCTCGGAAGTTGGGCCGGGGGAGTTGTGCGTGTACCACAGCCCGCCCGCCCTAGGTGTTTTTTACTTGGCACTCTCGAGATAGATGACCGTAGGCCTGACAAGCGTAACAGCGGGGGATCTTTGGGTGGGCACTCCACTCGTCGGCCCCCCTCTCTGCCACAGTGCCAAGATCTGAAGACTCTGCTAATCTGCTGACTGCAATACCCCTTACCTCTCTTCAGGGGTTGACTGCCTCTGATGGCTGCCAACTTCTCGGAATCGGCCCCGTTATTCCCAGTCTATTTTTCTTCTGGCAAACTGTCTAAATTGTTTTGTATCGCACTCACTATGTCTGCTAACGAGCAATTGTCATCGAACAAATAACCACATAAAAAGAGGTTTACCAATCAGCAAATATGTTTATAGGCAATTGCCTTTTCAACACCTTCTGGGAGATTGGCACTCAGGGTAGTTGCTCTAATAAGAACGGATTCACCTTTCCGTATTTTTGTGTTTGTGATTTTCGTTTAGGTCTTCCTTTCTCGCATCAGGAAAGGTATACTTCTCAATTAAGTGTCGTTTTATTTCAGTATAACTTCTTAAATTTTCTTGCGGCCAACACATTACTTCCCTTGCGGGAGCATCTTTCTAAAATCTAATTACTTGAATCGCTTTTTCTCTTTCCAACCACCCATATATTGCTACTTCAAAGTCTCTCAAAAACACTTCAATCGATTGAAACCCTTCGTTAGGCTGTTAATCATCAAAAGGCCTAACACTTGCCTGAGTTCTAGGCAACTTTCGAACTACGATTTGCATATCTTCACTCGGCTGTGCATGTGTACTATCACTTGTGTGCGTTTGACCTTCGTCTATGTAGGTCGGATATGCTGTGGTTGGGCGCCGCTCGTGTTCTCGTTCCACCACCAATCTGTTAATTAACTCTTCCAACTGTTCTAACTTATTTTCCAAATCTTGCGTTCTAATTTCCTGTCAATATTCTTCATCGGGAACGCTATATCACACTGCTTCTTCATTCTCAACTTCTGCAGAAGCAGTGTCTGCCGTGTTAGTCCTTGTGTATCTCGGCCTCTTGAACTTTTATTTCGCTGGCTCAAGGAACAACTTCATTCACAATATACACAAACAGACGTATTTTTTTTTACACCTGACACCAATATGACCCGTGTAGACGGATAATGAGACGTCGGAATATGGGTTTTCTTCATTTATTACAAAGGTTCGTTCGTAAGTACACAATACACAACTACCCTCTCAGGTGAGGGACTTGACAACTAAAACGCCCACTGGCAACTAAAACTCCCTTCACTACCAAATTGCAACCTCTGCAACAATAAGCTAAGACCTAGACTTTTGTAGAATACTCATGAATATTAAGTTAAATTTACCTTGTCGTACATGACATCTCTGCATACATGAAATAGGATATATATACATACATATATATATATATATATATATACATATATATATATATATATATATACATATATGTATATATATATATATATATATGTATATATATATATATATATATACATATATTATATAATATATATATATGTATATATATATGTATATATGTATATACATATATATATATATATAATATATATATATATATATATATATTTATATACACACATATTATATATATATAAATATATATATATATATATATATATTTATATACACACATATATATATAAATATATATATATATATATATATATATAATTATATACACACATATATATATATACATATATGTATATGTATATATATATATATATATATATACATATATATATATATATATATATATGTATATATATATATGTATATATGTATATACATATATATATATATAATATATATATATATATATATATATATTTATATACACACATATATATATATAAATATATATATATATATATATATATTTATATACACACATATATATATAAATATATATATATATATATATATATATTTATATACACACATATATATATAAATATATATATATATATATATATATATTTATATACGCACATATATATATAAATATATATATATATATATAATGTATATATATATATGTATATATATATATATACATATATATATATATATATATACGTATATATGTATATATATATATATATATATACATATATTGTATATATATATTTATATATATATATATATATATATATACATTGTACCTTCTGCGTGTGAGTGTGTATGTGCGTGCGGACATAGATCCTTTTGTGTTTTTTTATAAGAATTTTAAGATATTTTTGACAATTCTTAAGGATAAAGATAGATTCAAAATATAGTGTGAGAGATAGAGATTGTACATGTTTACCCAAAACAAAGATTGAGCAAGAAGCAAATTACCACTAAATTCGAACGTTGATGTATGCTTCTTCTCTTACACCTGATGCCTAGGAAACTTTTTAGATTTTCTTGTTCTAAGGAGGAAGTTATAAACCTGTCATATACGTAGTAACGTAGAAAGTTAAAATTTCTACGGCAGTGAAATATTTACACCGGAACAAGTTTCTTGAATCTAGAAACCAAAAAAAAATCAAATGTGTATTGAATAAAACACATTATTAAAACTCAAAAATGTTTTATCATATCAGCTGTTGAGTAACTTGCATTGACTTCTTTGATTAAGGAATATTATTTTTATGATAAAAAAAACTTTGTACAGACATACAGTTTAATTCCCCCCCCCGCCCCCCCCCCAAAGAACAAAAAAACAAGAAAGTAATCGAAGATCTGATATGTCGTCAATGAGTTTTTTCTGGAAGAACTCTTGCCATAGCTGAGTTTTCTGTCATGAAAAATGGCATGTCCTCCATCATGGAGAAATTTTATGACCATCAAAGAGAAAGTATAACTCGAAATATCTAATCAAAGCAATTGAGCAAACCTATTAGACGATGCTAAAGCAATGTTGTAATGAAAGGTAAGGTAAAAAAAAAAAAAGACAAAGAAGAGGAACACTGAAAAGATGGAAGGGAGAGGATTCCTTTCACGGTGAATTAGCATTTTAGAGAAGGTTAGAGGACAAGAAACAGCTGTATTTTTTGTTGTTGTTCTATATAAAATAATGAGAAAAAAAATATCTTTTAGTTGGAATTAATCTTATTAATAAACTCACGACACTTGCTGACAGAAATATATTACTCGATATTTGCTTTACAGTGCATATTCCTGTTGAATTCATGTATTTGTTACCAAGATGTAAATCAGACTATATCCACAATGATGGCGGATTACTAACTAAATTGGAGACATTTCTTCTACATTTGGAGAGAAGGGAAATATAAGTTATGCATGGATCAAAGTCTTGGTCAATTGAAAATTTCTTTGCTTGAGGTAAGGGAGTAAGTCTCATGTTCTGTTTCCTCTAAAAACATCTAGGAATACTGTATTGAAACAGAGATCATCATCTAGTACTTTTTCTTAGGTATTAAGATTTTTTTTGAAGTACAGGGGAATGTAATAACTTTAAATGCAGTTTGCTATAAGGCGGAGCAATACTTTTATAATTTTTTTTTTTAAATCTTGTAGAAAATATGAGCGAGGTGTAAATAGTGAAGCCCACTACTATTATTTTGTATAAGGCCCGTAAGTCGTCACCTGGTTGATCAATTGTCTGCACATAAAAAAAATATGGGTCAATATCGCATGGTTAATAGGTAATGTTGCTATAATGACTTCAGTTGTTTGTCTTTCTGGAGAGACGCTTGGTTTTATTTTTATCCAAATAACTATTTCTTTTTCTTTATTGAACATAGCTTGCAATTTTACTATCATGAACTTTATTGTGATTACATAATCCTTAATGGGAAGTTTATCTTAGAACGATGCAGACATGTTAGAACTTTAATTAATAACAATTTGGTTGTTAATGTTATGTATAAACTACTTTTGAAAATAGAAATAATTCAATTAATAGATTAAAGAATTGTTAATTTCTCCCATTCACAAAAAACACCGCATCAAATAAATGAAAGACATTTCATCATGGGTTCTAAGGAGAAGCGATTTTGAAGCGATACATCAAGAGCTTCTAGTACATATTAGATTAAACACCAAAGATAAGAAAAGAAAAAGGGAAAGAAAACCTAAAGGAGAATATAAGACAGACATAAGAATGTCTTATGTATCTATATTCAATTGAACTTTTCCAATATCCCGGAGATAAATGTCCCATAAACAGAATCTTCAATATTAATTTTGTTTCTCCTAACTCAAAAGCTTAAATTTTTCAAGAGAAATATAAAAGAATAAAAGAATCTGATATTCTGAAGGGAGTAAAAAGGAAAGCCGTAAATCAGTAGAGTAGCGTTTTGCTTAAGTAGGGTATTTATTAAGGAGATATATCTGAAGAGGGTATAAGTAATGGAAGATTCACCTTACGTCCTAAGAGAACTTATTCCATAAAACAAACAAATGTTGATTTAACTCTCTCTTATCGTATCTTTGTATATTGTGAGGAAGTGTACAAGTGTCCACACCATGAGTTCACTTTCTGTGAAGGGGTTTATTGCTTTATCTTGGGGGAAACTTCTGAAGTTGAGAGACCTCTTAGCGACTACCCTTTTTAGAACTAATCTGAACATAATATAAAATAAGAGGAGACTGAATATAAACTATGAGAGGAAATTATGAACTTTGAAGAACTATGAAATATATCACAAATGGGTTTTGGTGCTTTTAATTCGTATGAAGAAAATTATATTATATCAATACAGCTATTTTGAATATCTTAATATAATGATTATATATGTTGTGGGGTCGTCTCGACTACATCATTCTCTAATGGAAATGAAAAGTAAAAATGGAATTGAAAATCCTTGATACTGACGAAAAATTGCTCTAATGGATTTCAACAATTTTCTCGCGCTGTTTAAAATCATTATTATCAAGTGCATGGAAAAAAAGATTACCAATGAGTTGGATCATAGTACTCTCTCATACTGAAATGCCTATAGATGAAGTTTCTCTGTTAAGATGTTCAGATGTTTAACAGTGGCATACTTGATGAATATTATGTCAAATCCTTATACGAAATTATCAACCTATCTTATTATCTGCACCAGTTCAGACGTTCTTTCAGTGTGCGATGTAACTTTTGCTAGAGATTTCTCTTTAGTAAAAATCCATTCATGTTCTGTATCTCAAACATTCCTTCCAAGATATAAATTTAGGTTGTTATATTCAAATAAGATATTAGGTAAGAATATGATTAGTTATGTTTTTCCTTGCTCTTTTATTCTTTCCATTAAAAATAATTAATTTAAATATCAAAATATCATCATCATCAGCAGTTGCAAGCCTACGGCAGGACACATGCCAAAGGTATCAGACATGTCCTTTCACTTCCTTCTGTTTATGTTCTTTCTATGCCAGTCTATATCGGTAAATTTTCTTAGCTCGTCAATCGAACGTCTCTTCCATCCCCTGATTTGTTATCAGTCTCTAGTTACCCATTCTGTTATTTTTTTGACCCGCCTAGTATTTGTCATTCTCATTATATGTCCTGCCCATGTCCATTTCCTTTTCTTACATGCTGTGGGAATATCCTCTACTTCATTGTGCTTTCGTATCCATGTTGCTCTTCTTCTATCTCCTAGTGTTATTACCATCAGTATTCTTTCCATAGCTCTTTGAGTTGTAACTAGCTTATGTTATAAAACTTCAGTAACTTTCAAAGTTACTGATGCATAAGTTAATACTGATAGAACTGTTTTATTATATGCTTTTCGTTTTAGAGAAAGGGGCATTTTATTTTTATTAATCTTCTTTGTTTACCAAAATCTGTTCATCCTATGATTATCTCATGCTAAAATTTCTATAGATGAAGTTTCTCTATTTACCAGTGGCATACTTAATGAATATTATATCAAATTGTCATACGAATTTAGCAACCCATATCATTATTTGCACCAGTTCTGATGTTCTTTCAGTGTACAATGTACTTTTTGCTAGAGAATTCTCTTTAGTAAAAATCCATTTATGTTCTGTATCTCATACATTCTTTCTAAGATATAAATTTAGGTTTTAATATTCTAATAAAATATTAGGTAAGAACATGAATAGTGGCTGTGTTTTTTCTTGCTCTTTTATTTATTCCATTAAAAAAAATAATGTAAATATCATATCATCATCATCAGCATTTGCAAGCCAACTGCAGGACACAGGCCAAAGGCATCAGACATGTCCTTTCGCTTCCTTCTGTTCATGGACTTTCTATGCCAGTCTATATCAGCAAATTTTCTTAGCTCGTCAATCGAACGTCTTCTCTTCCATCCCCTGATTTGTTTGCAATTACTTGTGACCCATTAGTTTTTTTTTTTTTTTTTTTTTGGCCCGCCTATTATCTGTAATTCTCATTATATGTCCTGCCCATGTCCATTTCCTTTTCTTACATGTTGGAATATCCTCTACTTCATTATGCTTTCGTATTCATGTTACTCTTTTTCTGTCTCTTAGTGTTATTCCTATCACTATTCTTTCCATAGCTCTTTTTGTTGTAACTAGCTTATGTTATAAGACTTTAGTAACTTTCAAAGTTACTGATGCATAAGTTAATACTGTTAGAACTGTCTCATTATATGCTTTTCTTTTTAGAAAAAGGGGCGTTCAATTTTTTTTTTTTTTTTTTTTTTTTTTTTTTTTTTTTTTTTTTTTTTTTTTTTTTTTTTTTTTTTTTTTTTTACCTAACCTATGATTACCCTTCTTTTAGTTTCGGTCTCATTTCTTGGTCTCATGTACTTGTTTTTTTATGAATGTCTATTGCCCCATAAAGTTTTAGCAAACGCAGCAGACAAAATAGTAATAAATGCCCACAAGATGTTATTTGCCTTCATTTTCAAGATTCTTTATTGATCAAAATGATGCTTAATATCTTGTTCATGAGTAAGTCTCTAACTATGATACGCTTATTTTAAAGATTTGTGAGCATATATTGGATGCAAGTTGGTTTTCACCAAGCATTCTTTTCTCAGCTGGATAATAAAGCATTTATGTTAATTACTAGAACAGGAAGATTCAATAAGTATTCTGTTTTCTCTATAGCTAACATGATCGTTTTTATATGTAGTCGGGTGACTGAAACCCGATTGGGGTAATACATCCATTAGTATTGACAGGATATAAGTTTTATTTGTATTCAGTTTTTGATTATTTGATGTGTTAATTCTGGACTAATATTACTTGTTAGTATCCACACTATTCTATATTTTTTTCTAGGAAACCATTTTAAGCTTTTGCATAATTATTTTTTTTTTTTGGTATCTCAGATATAGGACAACCTCTTTATGTTTTCTGATCTATCGTTCCCTAATATATAATAACACAAACTAAACACAATCTAAACTTTCACACTTCCATCATTTACGTAACTCAATCCATCAACCATTTGTTTATTCTTTTTTTTTTCATCATCATTTGCCTCTTCATTTTCCGTAAGAAATATTCTTTCTCATGTCCAATATTTTATGTTACATACTGTGAATCTTAACTAATTTCATAGCTATGATTTCGTAAAACTTTATTCTGGGACGATACATGAAACAAAAGAGTCTTGTCTTCATATTTTCACTGCAAAGTATTTCTGATATTTCCTTCTCGTTCAACTTCTCCCTCATCTTCAGACAACTCATCTTGCAACACCTATCGATTCCTGTAGACAAATAATCTTAAAAAAACACAAAAACACACAAATAAACAGAAATATACTCACAAAAACTCACTTACACACACATGTTAACAAAATGCTTTTGTGTTCTTGTGGCTCCAGCATAGGGTCCCACAATAATCACATTTAGTTAGGATGTAAAGCTCCCTCTTGGGAATACAAAAATCAAGCTTAAACGAAGTAAATAT
Source organism: Palaemon carinicauda (assembly GCF_036898095.1). Lineage (NCBI taxonomy): Eukaryota > Metazoa > Arthropoda > Malacostraca > Decapoda > Palaemonidae > Palaemon > Palaemon carinicauda. Next base: position 35,940,684 of record NC_090760.1, on the reverse strand, counting down.
TTCTAACACGTAGAAAAAATTATTTGTTCAAATCTTATCTCTTGCTTGGTACTACTTTCCTGTTTTCTTTAAGAAAATGTTGATGAGTTTTTAGCAACTAAAAAGGAAATGAATGTTTGGATAAGATTTCAAGTAATCTCTGTAACACATGTATCGGGCAAAGGGATAGGACACTAGAAACATATATATATATATATATATATATATATATATATATATATATATATATATATATATATATATATATATATATATATATATATATATATATATATAGATAGATAGATAGATAGATAGATAGATAGATAGATAGATAGATAGATACTGTATATGGTATTTAGAAAAAAAAAGTCAGAAGTTTCACTCAGCTTATGAAAGAAATTCATTCCAAAATAAACTACAGTAATCACATAATAGAACTTGCATATAAGGTATATACTTATTGTTACAAAATGTAAACGCATGTTTCGCATCAGCCAAGACATGCAAGGTCTGAATGGCCTTCCTGTAAAAAATAAAAAAAATAAGAACTAAATAGAAAAAAAAATATTTTTAACATTTAGCTTTTAAGTTATATGCTTCTATTTTTCTCTCTCTCCTTTTTTCATCACAGATAGCTTAACCATGTTTGAATAAAACTGAGGACTTGCATTATATGATATCCATTTTAACATCATTTTTGGGACAGAAAGTAGATGTTATTGGATAGAGTTGTGATATTCGCTAACTTTCAATGAAAATAAATGTTTGTTTCACCTTCCGAATTAGTTTATTTAATCCATTGCACTTACAGTGTTTAAGAGACGCGTGAACCTATACACCGTTGAATGAAGTTGTGAGATATTCCTTCTCCTTGAATCATAGAACCCATCTTATTACCATTTATGGTATCATTCTCCCAGACTCATGAAAAGAGGGTCTTTTCTATTTTTTTTTTCTTTAAATCCCACTGTAACCTGTAATTTTTTATTTTTTTATTATTCTTCATCACATTTTCTTTTACATTTATCAATCATCAAAACTTTATAACTATCAGTGCAAAGGCAGACAAACATTTATATGTATCGACAGAAATGAAAAGCAGATTCCGTGTACATGACAACATTCACCTTTACTGTGAGCTTGAAGTCACAAATGTATTCAAACTATCTAAACAGCTTTCTTTGGAATATCAAAATGGTAAGTAACTGCGTTAATGATAAGTTTATGATTAGACTTAAATACATCTCCTGTTTACAGAACAGTTTGAGAAATTGTTACGAATCCTACGCCCCTGATATATCCGACGTCACAGTTGCAGAGGCCCAATTGCCAGAAAGGATATAACCAGCATCATTTATATTAGTCACAATTTACAGAATCTGGTTATTGCGAAAACTTACAAGACTACCAACATAATTAGTAGTAGTTTTCATCATTTATTACTCTGTCATTGAATACAGAATAGTTTTTAATAAATCTAAGGGAAATGTCTATAACATTTTGCAAGTTTTCTTTGTGTATGCTAAATTCCCATACCTTCTTTATAAAATTAGTTATAGTTTTGTGCTTTTCATTTCTCTCTTCATATCTATCACTATCACTTTAGGATTATCATTTCGGGCTGGTCTTGATAACATTTTGTGAATTTGCCTCTGTATCCGATGTTATGAACAGTAAAGTGAAAATGGCCTCTTTCGAATTACCTTTCGGAAAAATGTTAATGTTGCGTACAATCCTGTCAAAATCGAAAATAAAGATGAGGATAAAGCAGTTGCCTTTCTGTCCGTCCAAGACATTGGGGAAGAATTCAGTCTTATTTGACTTATATATCTTGAAAAGGTTTCACTTAGAAATAGTTCTGTTTTATCCAATACATTCATTCATATCTGATGGAAACCTATACTTCAAATGGAAACCGAAGCTTCAAGTCAGGGTCGCCTTTGACGATGAAATTACTAAACATTTTTGTGGGAAAAAAATCGTATGAAAATACATCAGTTTCCTCTTGAATTATTCACTCAAATCCTATTTATGTGAAGGTTAGTTATATAGAATTTGCTTGATGCGAATACAATGTACTCATGTATCGAGCCATGTCACCCTTTTTGTAGATTTGTAAGTTGTTAAAGGATTTCTCATGCAACATTACTTCCTCAACATCTTGCAAAATATTTGCACAATATAATACAATATAATAAAACATCCGTAAAAGATATGACTTGAAAACTGAATACGATTTTGAACGTTAATATTGTTCTGAAGGAACTGTGATCTCTAATTCTTCTAACTGAATGTCAGGTGTATCGAGTTTGTCTATAATCAATTTTAACGTGTTTTGACCAACATAAATGTGTCACACATCTGCACCTTTTGTCTTTTCGATGAAAATTGAAGAGAAGAGAATATGAACTTTGTAAATATGAGTTGAAGCGAAACATTAAGGTTTTGTTATATCACACGGATTCTGAAGGAACATCGATACAGCCTGCTTGATAATTCATTGGTTTATCTTTGTTACTTGGTGTTATCTATGTTGAGGATGAACTTTGAATCTAAATTGAAAATAATACACAAGTAAAACTATTAGTTAAATTTGTATTTAGAAAAGAAGTTAACCTGCAATTCGTTACGTTCCTTTCGGTTATTTTTAAAGAAAAAAACTAAAGACAAAATCCTTCATCAATAAATTGTACGGGACTCACATGTGCAGTTTTCATTCTATCCCAATTCTTAAAATCTCTAAAATTCCTTTTTTCCAGTTTCAATGTGACTTTCGAGAAAAGTTGTCGTTGCAGAATTGTCTGTCAAAGCCACATGACGAAAAATTAAATAAAACAGTAACAATAAAATAAATTCATAAATAGCTTTGCTTTTAGAAAACGATTAAATTTTATAGTTGACCTTTTAGTGTTTTTTCACGTGTATTATAACAGCCAAATACTGCACGGTTAGCTGTCATTATTATTATTATTATTATTATTATTATTATTATTATTATTATTATTATTATTATTATTATTATTATTATTATTATTACTAACCAAGCTACAACCCTAGTTGGAAAAGCAAGATGATATAAGCCCAAGGGCTCTAATAGGGAAAAATAGCCCAGTGGGGAAAGGAAATAATGAAATATATAAATGACGAGAATGAATTAACAATAAATCATTCTAAAAACAGTAACAACGTCAAAACAGATATGTCCTATATAAACTATTAACAACGTCAAAAACAGATATGTCATATATAAACTATAAAAACACTCATGTCAGCCTGGTCAACATAACAATATTTGCTCCAACTTTGAACTTTTGAAGTTCTACTGATTCAACTACCCAATTAAGAAGATTATTCCACAACTTGGTAACAGCTGGAATAAAACTTCTAGAATACTGTATAGTATTGAGCCTCATGATGGAGAAGGCCTGGCTATTAGAATTAACTGCCTGCCTAGTATTACGAACAGGATGGAATTGTCCAGGGAGATCTGAATGTAAAGGATGGTCAGGGTTATGAAAAATCTTTTGCAACATGCATAATGAACTAATTGAACGACGCTGCCAAAGATTAATATCTAGATCAGGAATAAGAAATTTAATAGACCGTAAGTTTCTGTCCAACAAATTAAGATGAGAATTAGCAGCTGAACACCAGACAGAAGAACAACACTCAAAACAAGGTAGAATGAAAGAACTAAAACACTTCTTCAGAATATATTGATCACCAAGAACCTTGCAAGACTTTCTCAATAAGCCAATTTTTTGTGCAATTGTAAAGGACACAGACCTAATGTGTTTCTAAAAAAGTAAGTTTGCTGTCGAGAATCACACCTAAAATTTTAAAAGAATCATACTAGATTAAAGAAACATTATCAATACTGAGATCCGGATGTTGAGGAGTCACCGTCTTTGACCTACTTACAATCATACTTTGACTTTTATTAAGATTCAACTTCATACCCCATAATTTGCACCATGCACTAATTTTAGCTGAATCTCTATTAAGGGATTCACCAACCCCAGATCTACATTCAGGGGATGGAATTGATGTAAAGAGAGTAGCATCATCTGCATATGCAACAAACTTGTTTTCTAGGCCAAACCACATATCATGTATATATAGTAGGAAAAGTAATGGGCCAAGAACACTGCCCTGTGGAACACCGGATATCACATCCCTGTACTCACTATGGTGCCCATCAACAACAACTCTTTGAGATCTATTAGTTAAAAAATCAATAATAATTCTAAGAAACGACTCACCAACTCCCAACTGTTTGAGTTTGAAAACAAGGGCCTCATGATTAACACGGTCAAAGTCAGTACTAAAATCAAGGCCAATCATACGAACTTCCTGACCACAATCAAGGGATTTCTGTACAGCATTCAAGACTGTAAGAAGGGAATCACATGCTCCAAGGCCTTTACGAAAACCAAATTGCAAACTAGGGAATAGATGATTACCTTCAGCAAACCTATTGGGACGTTTTACCAGAAGACGTTCAAAAAGTTTAGATAATATGGGAGTTATGGAAATTGGGTGGTAATCAGTGGGACTTGAGCTACCACAAACACATTTACATAGAGGAGTAATATTACCAATTCTCCAACAAGTGCTAAAAGCTCCTCTTCTTGCTAACTTGTGGAAAATAACAGATAACTTTGGAGCTAAGAAATCTGCTGTCTTTATAAAAGACAAAGGAAAAATACCATTTGGGTATACATCTCCATAAGCATCAAGGTCCATCAACAGAGCTTTAATTTCACGAGATCGAAAAGCTAAACTAGTTAGTTTAGCCTCAGGAAAACAGGAATGAGGAAGTTCAAGTTTTTCATTACTCTGTTTACTGTCAAAAACATCAGCCAACAGGGTTGCCTTTTCTTTTGGACAGTGAGTGACTGAGCCATCTGGTTTAAGTAAAGGAGGAACTGGTGCATCTACACCAAGGAGTGCAGATTTAAGGGTAGACCACCATTTATGTTCCTGAGTTGTACCAGAAAGGGTTTCTTTTATAGTTAAATTGTACTCCTTTTCAGTTGAGGCATAAACTTTCTGAGCAAGAGCTCGAAGCTGAGTATAGTTGTTCCAGGTCAAATCGGATCTGTTACCCTTCCAAAGATGATAGGCCTTCTGCTTCTCCAAATAAGCACATCTACAATCATCATTGAACCACGGTTTGTCCTTCACTCGGTACCTTAGCACACGAAAAGGGATACGCCTATCAATTATGTTGACTAGATTCTCATTCAAAGGGACAACAGGATCTACACTACTATATAATTGTGTCCAATTCAAACACAAAAGATCATGAAAAATCCCATTTCAGCCTGCTTAGGATTTCATATAAATTTTACAAGAGTATGATATATCAGGGACAGGCTGCTCAGTCTTCACTACTAATGAAATCAAGGCATGATCAGATGTCCCAACTGGAAAACCAACCTTACTAGTTATAACACCAGGGTAGTCAGTGTATACGAGGTCCAAGCAATTACCAGACCTATGAGTAGGTTCATTTATGATTTGCTCACAGCCTGATTCAGAGGCAAAGTCTAAAGCTCTTATGCCATAGCGATTGGTAGGAAAGATAGAACTTAACCACTCCTTATGGTGAACATTAAGATAACCAACAAAGACTAAAGAAGCCTTTCTATCATCTTCTTGTATATTAGCCATAATGTAAGAAGACAATCGAAGATAGAATCATCCATGTCTGGATTCCAGTAATTGGAACACAAATAAAAGTTGTTATGCCTGCCACAAACTTTTATTACCTGAATCTCATGACATCCACATTGATAGCAGGACTTATGAGAAGCAGGGTACTCGGTCCTAATATACACCGCCATTCCCCTGGTCCTAGGGATGGCATCACGTTTCAACATTATTGGCTTCTTGAAACCACTTATAAGGAGCTCAGAGGAGTGCCTCATATTAGAAACCAAAGATTCTGAGCACAAAAGAATATCATACTGTCTGGACGCAACTGTAAGGTTTTGGATATTTGCATGAAGACCACGAATATTGCAATACAGAAGACGACATTGACGAAATCTAGGATATACTGGTCCAGGATTTTGCTCAATGTCTCCAGACAGCATAAGAATTAATAGAAATAATAAAAAGACATCATACTTAAAAACTAGACTAACAAGAATTATAACAAAAACAATATGTACAGAATTTTAAATGAAGTGATTGATGAAATCCATAGACTATAGTAAAAAGTCGGAAAAACTGGTCAACATGGAGGAGCCGATACACCATGCAAGGCTGAATACCCTCCAGGATAGCCACTTCAACTGAAGGGAGGACAGTAAGGATGGTTTTGAGAAGAAAAAAATCAGAAAACGAAGAGACAACCTCTTGATAAACCACCAGGCATCCATGGCCCTTTTATTAAGCCTCCCCAACACACCATTTCAAAAAAAAAAAAAAAAAAAAAAAGAGAAAGAAAAAAAAATAATAAGATGGAATAATGTGACAAAGTGTACCCTCAAGCAAGAGAACTCTAATCACTAATGGAATGAAGGATTGAATAAAAAGGATATATGCACACAACTACTCTAATTTTTTACGTTGCATTTATTGGTAGGTAACTAAGGCAACGATTGTTTGTTTTGGTTACTCACGTGTGTGAGACGAGAACGCCGGGTTTATCCTATATTGATCAGTTCATGCCAAATACGGTAAAAACAGCACGTCAGTCCTCTGCGTGTATGACCTGCTTTAGAGAAAGGCAGCCCACCGACAGCTAACTTTCTCCCAAAGACAGTACAACTATTCACAGGTTCCTATGGGGTGTCATAGGGGTGACAATAGCATGTTTAGTTTCAACAGTTTTTTCTTTTTTCTTTTTTCAATAAGGTTAGCATTGGTATAAAGAAAGGAGGACATAAAACTGTAATGGTAATAGAGCTCAAGATAACTTGTTACCTTTACAAATATTTACGCGAAGTTTGATAACGGTTGTAAGGGCATCCTTCGTGATTTGTATGTGTGTTGCATGCTGCACATGCGTTACATATGGAATAGATTTATAGATTCTTATTGCCCATGTGGATAATTAGTACTACTGCTCTCACGTTATTTACCTCTTTCTCTTCAGGTATTGCACTATTCCAAACTTCAAGTATAAATTGAAGAGCTTTCTTCTTTAGATTAGATATTAGACAGTTCGATAATAATTTGAAATTTTCCAAAGAAGAATGGGTCCTATCAAAAATACCATCAATTTAATAAGGAAGCTATTGTGATAACTAAAGAATGTGAAGGATAATTTGTATGTACTGTTTCCAGTACCTGATTTCTTGTTACCTTTCATCCTTTCAGCATGTTCATCCGGACAGGGCCACTGTAAAAGTCCAATACTGTGACGTCGCTCGTGTTCAACTCACACACATGGGTAACCAATACAAAGAACTTTGGCCTTAGTTAACTACCGATAAAGGCAACATAAACAATTAGAGTCTCTTGTTTACATACAACCTTTTAATTCAATCATTCATCCTGTCGGGAATTTCGACCCGATCAATCGAAATTCCCGCCATTTGACTCCGCCTACGACTACGTCAAATTGGAGGGAGAGGAGAAACTCGCGGGCGAATGAATGTAGTTCCAGACGTGAACGTTTAGAGCTAAAAAGGGAAACCACCTGGTAGGAGGGCGCTGAGACTAATAAAATCAATTGCTGGTAATTTAAGATTAGGAAAAATAAAGTCATTCTGTTGTAACATGATGAAAAAATCAAATCTAGAAATTTAGGTTCAGGACAAATTGCGCCAAAAAGGTGACGTCGGAGGTTGCAAGGATAGCTCGTCCTCTTTGATCCAACGTCCCCGACCAAAGTAAGTCCCCTCTAATTGTTATCTCTCCTCTCTACCTTGTCTATCAGATTGGTTGTAGTAGAAGTTTGAGTGCAAGACGTTTAGTTTTTATATCGCAGTTTAGTGTAGAGATCCTTGTGATTGGGGATCTGAATCCTGAGTTAAATAAGAATAGGGATATTTGGTGTGTGATTCGTTGTGTATTGAATTCGAATTGGCTTTATTTTCAGTTTGTTAATGAGTCCGGTGTGGACTTTGTGCTTGAAGAGCACATGCTACATTACCTAGGGTCAGTCTTGTTTTTCAGTGAGTTTTGTGAATGCTTAAGAATATTGTTTGTCTTTATCAGAGTTTATTTTTGTAATAAAATTGTAAATTTTATCGCCGTATTTTAGTTAACTCCTGGAGGGTTTTGGGGAATCTTGCCTCTTCAAGGCCTTGCGATCCGCCCAGTACATCGGGCAGATTTAATTAACTGGTGAAAATCACAACATTTGGTCCTTCGAACCGGATCGCAAGCGCTTCCCAGAGCCGGACAGGACTAATTTAAAATATGAGCTTTTGAGAGAGAGAGAGACTAACAATTAAGGTCCTCTACGTCCCGATGTGCGATCGCCCACGTGGGTCAGTTCTTTGAGTCCCTTCTTAACGTTAAATTATCCTTTTTTCCTTGCCTTGTCCAACCCCCCCAAACGTAAAGTAAAGTAATTAAGATGGCTGTGTCCACGATCGTGCATATCGAGGCGTCGATGGGCCTACTGGAGGATTTGCTAAGCGAAACGCAAAGGGCGCTGATAGAGACCTACTCCGAGTCCGTTTACCAGAATTTGGTAACGGAGTTGCAGGCAGAGGTCCGACAGCTTAAAGAGCTATACAAAAACCAGAGAGTTAAATTAGAGTCTAGTATCGAAGCCCGAATTAGGCATATGTTAGGTGAAGCGACACGTGCTTCCACTCTGTTGTACAATAGAATAGATAAAGTGAAAGGCCCTTCAACGGGGAATGTTGCCCTCCCCAGGTTAAAGCCGCTGCCTCTCCCCACGTTTGAAGGGGAAGTGCAAGAGTACGCATCGTACCGTGAACTATTCACGATCCACGTGGATCGAAGAGCTGATTTAGACGAAGTGTCTAAATTCACGTATTTATTGGGGACGTTGGGCAAAGAGCCGCTTAGGATTATCAAATCTCTGAGTGTAACCGCCGCGAACTATAGTGTAGCATTAGATTTATTAGATAAGCAGTATGGCAACGTGCACCAAACACTCGTGATTCTGCACCGCAAGTTAGCAAACATCTTTGTGCCGTCACTAAACCCAGTAGAATTAAAAAGGTTCCGTTTTGAGTTGACCATCATTATTGAGCAAATCAAAAGACTTAGTACCAATGACTTAGGCCAGGGCATGGTCATGAGCCTCATTAATCAAAAATTGTCAGAGGGAAAACTATACCGCAAGGTGGTAGAGCATTTGAGGAAATGCGACTATACGTTGGACGAGTTTTTTGAGGCAATAGATTTCATAGTAAGAATGTTAGAAGACGATGCATTGCAGAGAGGCGACAGTCTTGAGAGTGACAAAAGACCAGACAGTAGTGTAAGACCGAAAACCCATCCCATCCACCATAATTCCTGCCCATTTTGTAGCGAACGGCATCCGCCTCACGGATGTCGCCAAGTGACAGACGTAGCTGCTAGACGTCGCATTTTACTAAAAAGGGGTCTTTGTTTCAATTGCACGAAATCAGGCCATCGTAGCGATAAATGTCCCGTTTCAAATTCCTGTAGAAACTGTAATGCTAACCACCACACTGCAATTTGCGATGCGGGTAGACCGCAATCAATCCCTAGTCCTAGTAATAGTCAATCAACAACGTCCCGCCCCGTAGTAAATGCGACGCCTGCGCAGAACCAATCTGCCCCCCGTCCGTCTAAGGTTAAAGTAGAATCTAAGCCGTGCACGAGCGCAAAGATCGCGCAGAGGTCTGATGTGGACCTCCCATGCACTATCTTGCCAACAGCCATGGCAGGTATTCAACAAAGGCAAGGTAGTAAGCGAGTCCGCCTATTTCTCGACTCAGGAAGCCAGAGGAGCTTCATCTCTGCAAAAATTGCCCGTCAATTAGGCCTACCGGTGGTAGGAAGAGTATCCTTGAATATAGCTCCGTTTGGTTCCGAGGAAATAAGCGGCCAATACGATGTAGTAAGTTGCAGGGTTGAAATGGGGAAAAGAATCGTGCGTATGAAATTAGTGGCACACGAACACGTGGACGTCCCGATACATAACGTGGGTTATGTCAAAGTCAGACAGCATCTGTTGACCAAGGGAGTCACGTTAGCCGATCCAGCAAACCAATCAGATACCATGAAGAACGTTCACATTTTAGTTGGGGCTGATTATTTTAGCTATTTTGTCATAGGTGTAGAAAAGGTAGATGGGATAAATCTTTTCTTAACGCATAATGGTATGTCCCCGTACGGGAAGGTGCCACAGTGGCTGTTCCAAGGGGAAAAGGTCGAACAAGTAAGAACGTTGCGAGTGTGCAGAATCACGGACGAGCCATATCTGTATGATGTAGATGAGTGGTGGCGATTAGACCGTGTTGGTATCGCCCCATCTGAGCAATACACTGTTCGCGAGGCCGAGGCCGTGCGAAAGGTATCGCAAAGTGTTGTAAGAAAACCTGAGGGATATCAGGTTAGCCTACCATTCGGATCGGATGCTAGGCCAGAAACAAATTATCGTAACGCTATGGCGCAGTTGGAGTCGTTGCAGACAAAATTCAGAAAGGATAGGAAATATCTTGAACAATATCAGGGAGTGATAGATAAGTATCTCGAAGCAGGTTTTATATCAGAAGTGAAAAATCCCGTAGTAGAAGGTTATTACATGCCACACTTTGGGGTTAAGAAAGACAGCCGTACCACCCCCCTTAGAATCGTGTTCAATGCCTCTGCCAAATCACAAGGTTGCAAGTCCTTGAATGAATGTCTTTTACCTGGGCCCAATTTGGTAGAAGTAGCATATAGTTTACTTATAAGGTTTAGGTTGAATCGATATGCCATGTTAGCCGACATAAGTAAAGCATTCCATCGTGTTTTGTTAGATCCTCGTGATGCCAAATACACACGATTTCTGTGGCGCAAGGCCGCTGGTCGAGCGCTTACCTTCGCCTTTAGAGTCGTGGTGTTCGGCATCACAGCTAGTCCATTTTTGCTACAGCAAATATTAAATTGTCATTTTAAAGAGGAAGGGCGCCCAGATTTAGTAAAATCTTTTTATGTTGATAATTATCTGGCCACATTTGAAGATATAGAACATATGAGGCAAGAGCATGAGTCTGTTCATAACATCTTAAAAAGGGCGGGTATGCCCTTAGAAGGGTGGGCCAGCAATCACTTGGCCTTCGATAGCGAGAGACAGTGGAATGAGCCTGTGAGTGTGAACGTGCTCGGGCTGCGATGGGCCCGGGACGTGGACAGATTGTGTGTGAAAGAAAGCAAAGGGATCTGTGAGTTGGGAGAGGGATGGGTGCCCACGAAGCGTAGGGTACTTTCCCTATTAGTCTCCATATATGATCCGATAGGTTTGATAAGCCCATTATTTGTAAGGGGAAAGCTTTTCCTTCAACAACTATGGGAGGATAATGTAGGTTGGGATGATGTTTTAGGAAAAGAGAGGGCTAAAGAGGCAAGTGAATTGTTCAATGATTTGAAAGCGGTGAGCGACATCACCTTTCAAAGATCAATAGGAAAAAGAGGATTACAACTTCATGTGTTCACTGATGCCAGCAGTAAGGCGTATGGAGCAGTAGCATATACTAGGGACGAATGCAATCGGGTAAGTCTGGTAACGAGTAAAACCCGGATCACTCCGAAAGGGATGAGCAAGCTGACGATCCCTAAGCTAGAGTTGCTGGCCTTATTGTTAGGCAGCAGACTAGCAAGAACGCTCAAGGATCTGATCGAGCCACGGGAAATAGTAATGTGGACCGACAGTAAGGTAACGTTGGCATGGGTAGCATCGCCCGATGCTAGGTCTAATAAAAATGTGTTTGTTTCTAACAGAGTGGCGGAAATTAATTTTATTCAGCAGGTTTGTAGTTTCAGTCTGAACCATGTCCCTAGTCAGCAGAACCCTGCCGATATCCTATCCCGAGGCGCAACGGCTCAACAATTGCAAGCTAACCCCCTGTGGAGGAACGGTCCAGAATTTCTCAGGACCACGGGAAGTCCTGTTCCTTGCGAGGAGGAGGATTTACTACATCAAACTCACGTAGTAGCGGCGGTGCAGGAGTTGAGGGAGGAGATGTGTCCTACCCCCCCAGGCGAGATTTGGGACGTCCTGAAGAGGGAAGTAGGGTTCCAATTCTTGTTACGAGTAGCCAGACTAGTTTTAAAGTTTGCTAAGATAGAACGGCATCCGTTCAGTATTGTTGTAAAATTAGAGCAAAAACATTATTTGCCTACTGTTTATGCCTACTTAGAGGGCGGAGTCAGACCCCCTCGTGAAGTTGCTAATTTTGCTAGACAATTGAATTTAGTCTTGATAGATAATCTCATCTGCACCAGGGGACGAGTGTCCCATGTAGGAGAAACCGATCATTTAATTCTCTTGCCAGCCAAAGGGCATTTGGTTAGGATGTATCTAAATTATTTACATCAGTTACATTTGCATTGTGGGGTGAATACTCTAATAAGTATCTTTCGACAGAAATGTTGGGTGGCGGGCCTACGTTCCATTGCGAAGCGAACCGTGCGGCAATGCCCTGAATGCAAGCTGGCCTTCCAGCCTCTAACGAGACAGCCACCACCACCCCCCCTGCCAAAGGAAAGGATCACCCTCACAAAACCGTTCACGGCGGTCGGAGTGGACCACACAGCAGCAATACACACGGAAACACGGCCAGGGTATATACTTATCGTAACTTGCATGGCCAGCAGAGCCGTGTACCTTGACTTCTGTCCCTCTTTGGAAGCAGAAGAATTCGTGTTGGCACTTAGACGGTTTAGCGCCACCCACGGTGCCCCACAGCTCATCATGTCCGATAACCATCAAACCTTCAAGGCTGCCAGCCACCTCCTGCAGGGACTTTATGAAGAGGATGAAGTCCAGCAGTTCCTGAGGAAAACTGGCATAAAGTGGCGGTTTCAGACGCCCCGTGCACCTTGGAAGGGTGGGTTCTTCGAGCGTTTGATAGGAGTAACGAAACGGACCCTCCAGATAGCCCTCGGAAAGAAGTACCTGCCGGACGCCCACGTGCTAACCCTCGTGAAAGAAGCAGAAGCAGTGGTGAATAATCGACCGCTCATGTACAGCGGTGACGAGCGCGAGGATGAAGTCCTCACCCCCTCCCATTTGATAAGAGGACACCAAGTCCACCTCATGGCCCCGATCTTACCGGACGACCATCTCAACGCAACCTTCACCTCTCGGAAGCTACGTGATCGTTACGTAAGATTGACAGATTCGCTCAAAGCCTTTAGGGAACGCTGGAGAAAGGAATACTTGAGTGCCTTGAGGGCCCGGCACGACAGTCGGCCCGGGGAACCCTCCAAGCTGCACCCCGGAGACATCGTGCTAGTGAAGCAGGACAATAAGAAGAGAGCGACTTGGCCACTGGGACGTGTCGTGGAGACGTATCCTGACGACAACGGAGTAGTACGCTCGGCGAAAGTGTTGTTTGAGGGTGTCGAATCGCTGCGAGCTGTCAGCCACCTGGTTCCCCTAGAAATAGCCCCCTCTGAGGATGACCATGAAGGAGACGACGGCGATGACGGAGAAGAGGGTGCGTACAGTTCGACAGCCGGAATGCCAGGGATAGCGGAGACGTCTGGGAACGACCAGGATATGGCAACAGCTACGACAACTCAACAACCAGCCACAGGAACGAACGACAACGACGAGAAAGGTGAGAACTATGCAGTTAGTGAAAGAAGTGAAAATGAAAATGAAACAGAGCAGACGAACGCACAAGGACGTTCTGCACGCCCATTGAGAAGGGCTGCCGTGAAACAGCGAGAACTAATGGACTGTCTGCTGAAAGGTGACGATATATAAAAAGTAGCTGTAAACTGTAAGTGAAAAGGGGGCGTGTTCTATCTGGAAGGTAAGGAGGGTGGAGTTTGTGAGGTGTGCGTGAATCTGCGGAGGTTGGAAGTGCTTAGGGGTGGAGAACGGGGACGGGATGGTCTCTCGTGCGTACAGACCGAGCGTTGCACAGAACCAGCCCCTCCCTCTTGTACTCCATTAAGTAACAGCCTGCATGTAGCAGCGCTATAGAAGTCTCGATTATTGTGAGTTGAGACAGACTGAATTTGAATTGTCATTTATGTATTTCTGCCATTTCTTGAATTGTCTTAGGCCCATTGCCTAATTGTCTTTGCACTTGAATTATGATTGCATTTCTGCCATTTCTTGAATTGTCTTAGGCCCATTGCCTAATTGTCTTTGCACTTGAATTGACATGATTGCATTTCTGCCATTTCTTGAATTGTCTTAGGCCCATTGCCTAATTGCTTGCCAATTGAATTCTGTAAAATGTGTACATTATCACTTATTTCTGCTGTTCATTATGTGTATTACACGAGTGCTTTAGAATTGCTAGGCCCATTGCCTATTTTGATCTGTTATATGACTGTATATTATTGATTGTGTTTATTACCCCGGGGTAACATTGCTGTTGTATACTGTGCGTACTCTGTTAGAGTCGTTGCGGAGCGCTACGCAGCGAGCCTAACAGAGTCTCTGAGTAAGCCACTCCCCTCACCCCGAGTCTAGCTCCATCCAATTGACCGACGTTTCATCGCTCCTTATTTTGGGGCGTGGAGGATGTCGGGAATTTCGACCCGATCAATCGAAATTCCCGCCATTTGACTCCGCCTACGACTACGTCAAATTGGAGGGAGAGGAGAAACTCGCGGGCGAATGAATGTAGTTCCAGACGTGAACGTTTAGAGCTAAAAAGGGAAACCACCTGGTAGGAGGGCGCTGAGACTAATAAAATCAATTGCTGGTAATTTAAGATTAGGAAAAATAAAGTCATTCTGTTGTAACATGATGAAAAAATCAAATCTAGAAATTTAGGTTCAGGACAAATTGCGCCAAAAAGGTGACGTCGGAGGTTGCAAGGATAGCTCGTCCTCTTTGATCCAACGTCCCCGACCAAAGTAAGTCCCCTCTAATTGTTATCTCTCCTCTCTACCTTGTCTATCAGATTGGTTGTAGTAGAAGTTTGAGTGCAAGACGTTTAGTTTTTATATCGCAGTTTAGTGTAGAGATCCTTGTGATTGGGGATCTGAATCCTGAGTTAAATAAGAATAGGGATATTTGGTGTGTGATTCGTTGTGTATTGAATTCGAATTGGCTTTATTTTCAGTTTGTTAATGAGTCCGGTGTGGACTTTGTGCTTGAAGAGCACATGCTACATTACCTAGGGTCAGTCTTGTTTTTCAGTGAGTTTTGTGAATGCTTAAGAATGTTGTTTGTCTTTATCAGAGTTTATTTTTGTAATAAAATTGTAAATTTTATCGCCGTATTTTAGTTAACTCCTGGAGGGTTTTGGGGAATCTTGCCTCTTCAAGGCCTTGCGATCCGCCCAGTACATCGGGCAGATTTAATTAACTGGTGAAAATCACAACACATCCCATCAGTGATAATGCCAACAGATCATGCAGTATCTGGCTGTTATAATACACGTGAAAAACTAAAAGCTCAACAATAAAATATCATCGTTTTCCAAAAGCCAAGCCATATATGAAAAATAAGTTTTGTTGTGCCAGTGTTTACCCGCTCTTCTTTCTTTACTTACTTTACTTTGATGGCTGCTTTTCCGATCCCATACGGCAAGAGAACCCTTCTCTGTACAGGACCTCCGCTGTCGATTTACCTTGTTCGTTCAGAGTATTTATCGTTTCATATCACGTAATGTTCATTTACTGTCGAATCATCACTGTCTTATGATTTTTTACCTAATAAAGTCTTCAATTTCCTCTTGAAAGCGTTAATGTCTTCAATCATTCGAATGTTTCGTGGGAGCTTATTAAGTAGTCCCGGGGCCGCATATTTAAAGGCTCTAGAGCCTAAAATAGACATATAACTAGGCTCCAACAGTTTGAAATCATCTGTAACCATTCTCGTGTCGATGCGATTTGTTAGCGGCGCAATATGTAGCAATTCTCTTAAGTATTTTGAACACCCGGTTCTGATAAGCTGGTGGGTTATTGTACATATTTTAAATTCAATTCTTGCTTTAATAGATAGAGTTGCATTACTCAATCCTGGCAATAACACAGTTTATCACAAGTTTCTTTACAGAAATTTCGTCCAGGTACTTTTTTTATAAATGCAATATTTCTTACATGATAACCAGCAGTTCTTATTACATTATCTATTTGGGCATTTAGAGAGAGGTTACAGCCAAGAAAAACACCTAGATCTCAAACTTTACCAGATATCAGCACTGAGTCATTATTTATGTTTATTTGAATACCACCCAAGTTTCGCATGCTGTTTCTCTTACCCACCACCAAGAATTCAGTTTTTTTCTCATTTGATTATTGTTGTTTAAATGTCATCCACTCTTGACAATATCAAGGATTCGGTTTAGAATTTCAGTAGTGTCATGTATATCATTTATGGAGAAGTAAAATTGTGTGTCATCAGAAAATAATTTGAACTTCAGGCCATGCCTTTTTAGCATTTTCGATAGACCAATAACATAGATGCAGAATAAGATTGGACCAAGTACACTCTCCTGGGGTACCCCTCTGTTTAAGGATTCATATGTTGAATAAGAGTTTCCAATTTGTACACAGTAATTTCTACCAACTAAGTAGTCTTTTAGGTATTCGAAGGCTTGATCTTCAACACCAATGGACCGTAGATCATCTAGTAGCAGTTCATGCACAACTATATCAAAAGCAGCACTGAGATCGAGCAGTATTATGATACTACATTTGTTTTCATCCATCATTTCTAGCATATCATTTACAACAGAGCAGATGGCTGTCTCCGTATAGTATAGTTTTCTGTAAGCAGATTGGTTGTCAGGCAAAGCTTCTATTACTTCTAAGTGACTGACTAGTTGTTCAAGAATTACATATTCAAGCACTTTTGAGACAAAGGATAGATTTGAAATGGGTCTATATGAGCTTAATTTCTGGTAGTCCAGTGCATGTTTCAGAAATGGTGTGAATATAGCCATTTTCATGGATTTAAGAAACTTACATTCATCAATGATTGTATTTGTTATTCTCATTGATATTTCGGCTAGACTAGAAAAGTTTCTCTCTCCAATTACTTCAGATATTGGCATAGGATTGATCGCGCAATTTGGTTTCTTTGCTCTCTTCATAATTCTGGTGATGTCACCTTGTGTTGTTGTTAAATCGTATCAATTTTGTCTGTGTGCCTTGTTTATCACTAATCTGATGTTGTTCCTGGTCACTGTATCCATCAGCTACCTTCTTTTCTTTCACATTTCCCATTATACCATTCAGGAGACGATATGACTTATTCATGTCTGTTGCTGCTTCGAGGATCTTTTTTTTATAGTATTATTTTTTTCCCCTTCTTATTAGGGTATTATATTGACATGCAGCCGTTTTGTATTATACCCAAGTACTTTCAGCTTTCAACCTATTCCACTTTCTTTCTTCACGTCTTTTTTCCATCGGTAGGCACATGGTATCACATTCACTTTTACTCATTTTATTATAAGTGGTCATAAGGCAGTTAGCATACTTAGCTCCTAACTGACGTTGGTCATCATGATCACAGGGAATGTTGATATCATCATTTATTTTCTTTGTAACTTCTTCAATAAATTTGGTAGGAGAAAAATTCAGACTTTTTTTCACGTTTGATATCTTACACATACTGAAGTGTCTCACAAAGGACTAGTTGGGTTTCTAGGATGACTGCAAAACTATTGTATTTCCAAAATTTCCATTCAGCAAAAATTGCAATGAAACCAAATGTATCCTTCGCTCCTGGAAGTCATTAAAAGTTAACAATTAAAGCAATATGGTCCTCCACATTTGAAAAACTAAGCATAAATTTAGTTCTCACACTGTTTGATGGATATGTTATAACAACAATGCAATATCTTGGGAAAGAGGAACAACTGTCTAATTACAACGATACAGCACATCTATACCGACTTTTTTTAATTAATAGTCAATAGTTAATGTAAAGGTAATATCTAAATTGAAAAGAATTAATAGTGAATATTTACCCCTCTCACATGTGATCAAAATGGTATGAAATAAATTTTATTGTTAAAGATTTTGAAGAAGACTGGTAAAATACTGGTAAAATTGACGGCATTTCATGCTGTATAAAATTTAAATTTATGCATTCTTACAAAGCTGGTCTAGTGTAGATTAAATATTTTATTTATGTATTTCATTTGTGTATTTAAGAGGTATATAGCCAGCACTTAAGGTAAGTTCCTCTCTTGTAGGTTCAAGTAATTGTATGTAAATTGAGTAAGACTTTCATCTTTTATTTCATTATATTTTTCATTCAAGTCAGTACATGTAAATTTAAATTATTTTTAAGAATCAACTTTTTATTTCAAGCATCTGGCTACGAAGTCTTACATAACCTCGATTTAGTGTGCTATTTGAACCATACGAGGCATGAACAAGGGCTTATGTAGTTTTTTATGATATTGCATCATATTTGTGAGAGATTACGCAAGTGTTATATTTCCTTGCGTTTGGAAAGTTCTTGAAATCCCCAGCATTATGAAGAGGCAAGAGAGATTGCACTAAAATCAAAGGACTTTCTAGGATGACTGCAAAACTATAGACAGACATAGCCCATAGTTTGCACGAGCCGGTCTTTAAGGTGAATTGATAGTATTAGAAAAATATCTACGAGGAAATCCTGAACATATTCGAACGTACTTGAGAGAGAGAGAGAGAGAGAGAGAGAGAGAGAGAGAGAGAGAGAGAGAGAGAGAGAGAGAGAGAGAGAGAGAGTTGAAGAAACTTGATAAAGGTGCTTCGCTAAGGGAAGATTATAATATTATCAGTCGTGAATCCTTCTCGGGTATGAAGTTGCAACCGTCCTTCTGACCAAGTATCAAGTATTTGCCGAACCATGGACAATAGTGCAGTAATAACTATGTGAACTAGTTCAATAGTTACAGCGGAAGTATCACAATAGTACTACAGCAACAATCATCGAATTGCCTCCTTCAAATATCGGGAATGACATATATATATATATATATATATATATATATATATATATATATATATATATATATATATATATATATATATATATATATATATATATATATATATATATATATGTATATATATATATATATATATATATATATATATATATATATATATATATATATATATATATATATATATATATATATATATATATATATATACATATACATATATATATATATATATATATATATATATATATATATATATATATATATATATATCACCCCAAAAAGATAACACATCTTCCACACAAAAAATAAAAAATGAAATATTGCATGTAAAGATGTACACAAAACAATATAAATAATTCCTCTCATTTATTCTTAAGACCTCTGCAACTAAAATACAGAATACCGAAAGCGAAAAAAAATCATAACATTAGTTTTACATAACCTAATCAATAACCTCCCTCTGGTTTCGGGCAATACGGGCTTCTTGGGCAGGACAAGGGTAGGAATACATATTCCTTCATCCATTGATTTTACTTGTCCGGATTTACGGCAAAATTTCGCAACACAACCTACCACCACCGTTCGCCATTTTTTTAAATCACTATAACACTTGCACTTGCAGCTTTCAACAGGTAGCCACTAGCCATTTTCCCGAGAAAATTATTCATCTTCCCGCCCTTCTCTTATAACATCAAGTATAAAGTATTCACATATACACATTCTCTAACATTGCCTATCCCCAAGGCTGAACTTTAATCCCGCAGCCACTTGCAATTCGAGAACCGACCCGGGCCCAGCAACCAGGATTCATATAAATACACGAATAATACAGCATCCACCTGATGGATCTCACCTGACCTATCTAACCTCTGATTGTTTTTAGGTTCACTCAGCAATGTTATACGTATTTCCACACTCAGCAAAATTACAGCAACATTTTACGTATACATTTAGCATCAACATAAAAGAACACATTGTTATCATCAAGTTTATTTAAAACGCATCAAAAGAAGGAATATATTCTGTTCAAACAACAACAACAACAACAACAGCAGCAAAGGAAAAAAAAATTCTACTCATCAACTGCAAGGGTAAGGAGGAACACTTTTGAAAACTACCTCTTCAAGTAGCATATGAATGTGAGCCTGATGATGTTCAGACACTGCACCATTAACAATGCTTTGTATCACAACTGTGTTAGACTTAACCATCTTTACTCGGTACGGACCCAAATGCGCTGGCTCTAGTTTGTGTTTCCTAGGTTGAAATCGTTTCAAATACACACGATCGCCCACAAATACATTTACCAGTGTGGTTTTGAACAGACCATCATACTTTAAGCTGTAATTTTCATTAGCTCTTTTCAAAAACCTTTCAGTGGTGTTCATTACTCTCCTCGATAGATTTAATAAATATACACGGTACTGCTCAGTTGAATAATTTGGCAATTGTTGCGAATTAATGAGTACCGTATATGGTAACACAGGATCCTGTCCATACACTAAAAAGAAATGCGTGTCCCTCAGCAAAGCATTTTATGCAATGTTCAAAGCTAGCATAGCTGTAGGAAGCATGGCGTGCCAATGGAGGGGGTCATCAACCACTAAGTAACGTAAAATTCGCACTACTTCTCCATTGTGTGATTCTACTAAGCCATTTGCTGAAGTCCTATATGCGGTCACTGAAAAGTGTTCAATTTTCATCAAGTCCGTGACCAATTTCAGCACCTTATTTATATATATATATATATATATATATATATATATATATATATATATATATATATATATATATATATATATATATATATATATTTATAGGTAAATGCCGTGTATATGCATATATATATATATATATTATATATATATATATATATATATATATATATATATATATATATATATATATATATATATATATATATATATATATATATATATATATATGTATATATATATATATATATATATATATATATATATATATATATATATATATATATATATATATATATATATATATATATATATATTATAATATATATATATATATATATATATATATGTATATATATATATAAATATACATATATATACATATATATATGTTTATATATGTAATAATCATATATTACATGTTTAAAACACATGACGTAATATGTCATTGTGGAAGTAGAAGCTAGTGTGAGAAGTGCTGTAGTCAGACAGATCATAACAGGATGCGATTAGCATTTCTCAGCAATATAACATTTTTAAGAAGAATACACACAAATACGAACCGTGAGAAAGAGCTGTGTCGCCACCGGATGCAGGTGTCTTCCTATACTAATGTTTAGTTTACATTATTTGTTTAAATGCTGAGATAACTGACTATACGATATCTGTGATATCGATATTTTAGCCAGTTCTTATCAATACATCATATGGAATGGTCATCCGACCAAACCAGCTATACTCCTATGATGGAGATGTTAACACTGTTGTTTTTAAAGAATAAACCATTTTAAAGTTAACTTGATTGACTTTACTTGAAGATGTAACATCCCAACTAACATACTCAATGTGTGTTAACAACAGTAGCACACTAATAAATGGTGGCAGCAGTAAAACTCTAAGAATCAGAGAAAGATCTTCAAGAATCAGCGGTAAAACTCTAAGAATCAGAAAAAGATCTTCAAGAATCAACGAATAAAACTCTAAGAATCAGAGAAAGATCTTCAAGAATCAACAAATAAAACTCTAAGAATCAGAGAAAGATCTTCAAGAATGATTGAATAAAACTCTAAAAACCAGAGAAAGATCTTTAAGAAATCAACACTAATGAATCTACAATTTTGACTAAGTATCATAGTCCATCGAAGAATGAAACATTTAGTGAATGTTATACATACAAACTGATGAACTGGATCTTCAATCAACATCCTAAGAAAACCAAGGACTGACGTTCAACGCTTACAAAACATATCCAGGAAGCACCACATTCAACGGAAATCGGACCGAAAACATTCACCCAAACATCAAGAGAGAGAGAGGAAATCGGACCAGAAACATTCACCCAAACATCAAGAGAGAGAGAGGATATGACGACATCACACAAAACCATATAAAGCTAAGTACAAGTACATTTTCTTATTCATTTCAGTATTGAGCAGTGAAGTGTAGTTATCACGAGTCGTTAGTCGATTATTACTGGGGTGAGTGGTTTGCTAATCTTCCATTTTCCTTTCATTAAAGGAAACTGTGTTCAACTCCGAATTCTCATCTAGAATTTTTTTCTCTCTTTGTGCTAATTCCGTTTTCTTTCAGAAATTCTCGGGAAATATCTTTGTGTTCCGTTTTCTTTCAGATATTTTCGGGAATAATTTTTTTGTTCCATTTTCTTTCAGAAATTCTCGGGAAATATCAAGATATTTTAGGTAATTCCACTTGGGTTACTAGAGATAACATCTCCGTGAAAGATTTTTTACAATTAATGTATTTAACTTGCATGACACTTATGTTGCCTGAAGCTTTAGTGCAGTGTTTTGATAAAAAGTTAACGCCTGCAAGTACGGAATTGAATGTCTATAAACAGATAAAGAAACACATGTCTAAGCGTCCTGACCTTGATCCCGTGTTAACTCAAGTTTTTGCAAAAAATGACAAAGCCACAACAAGTAAACGTAGTTAATAATAGTCAAGTTGCGGGAATGACGTGTTATAATTGCAAACGTCAAGGTCACTTGATCGCGGACTGCAGAACGAAATTCTGTTCGATACATAATAGTTCGACTCATTCATATAGTCAGTGCTACTCGCGTAAGACACAACAGAATCCTAAAATTACACAGTCAATTCCACAGTCAGTTCCATATGGAAATAAAAAGAGAAATCCTCATTTTAAAAAGAAGAAACAGCCAAACGTCAATGTAGTTCAGAATCCCAAACAAACAAACAATTCTTCGAATAACGCTGAGCCTGGGTTGTCAAACCAGACCTCGCAAGGTCAGACTAATTTTCAGAATGTGCAGTGCAAAGCAAATACCACATAATTAACTCCAGTGGGGAAGAGAGTGATGTTGGGTCAAGGTCATTCATGTCAACATCAGTAATATTGAATAATCAATTTAATGTTTTATCAGATCATTGTAAGGCAATAGATTTTCCTATGAAACACACGGCCGAATTAAGTAAATCAGTGCATGCTCCCGTAGATTTGCAACGATTTCATACAATGATAAGCCAAAATGAGTTACGACCAACATTATATGCTGTAAATTTAGAACGCAAATCCTTTACGTTATTTTTTTACTCTGGTAGTCCACGTAATATCATGGATTTTAGGACACATCATTTGTTGTTTTCGAACTTTCCGATAGAAAAAGCCGGACTGAGACTCTCGGGTATAGGAAATAATGAATTAAATGTAATAGGCATAACTCATGTTCAGTTAAAGGTCGGTAAGCGCACGTTTGCCGATACATTTGTTGTTGTACAAAACATTGATATGTATCCAGCTGTAATTATAAGATACCCATATATGGGCAATCAAAACCTTATCTTAGCCCCTGCCAAGGGCGGCGTGTATATCAAAGGAAAATTCTATAAGTTTTCTAATACCTTAAAATCAGTTTTGGATAAATAGGAGACGACAAATGTAACTGTAACATACGTTGAAGAACCAATAACTTGTCTCACTAATAAAGAAATAATATACGCCACCCAGCAGAATTCTCGTTCACCCGTAATATCATCTTGCACGCAATCTATCAAGCCAAACGTACCTTCGAATTTAATAGTGGAAGTAAAGAAAACATTACCAGGATCTGAAATATTAATCCTTTCCGACACTTTGAAAACTAACGGATTGTCCGTCACACAAGCTATTTATACAGTAGGCTCACATCAACAATGTAATATTGAAGTCTCTAATAATTTAAATACCACTTTAGTAATTCACAAAAATCAACATATCTTGGATGTAGAAGTTTATAAACATCGTATTCTTACCGTTGCTGAAATCAATCACGCTCAATCAGTTGCGGATGAATCCCTTTTACAATCTATTAAAAATAGAATCAATAAAGACATTCAAGACGAAGAAATTCAGCAGAAAATTTTTGGACTTTTAACTAAATATCATGATGTTTTTTCCACTACGGATGGATCCTTAGGAAAAACAGATGTGATCGAGCATCAAATAAGGTAACTTTTCTCACTAATAAAGAAATAATATACGCGACCCAGCAGAATTCTCGTTCACCCGTAATATCATCTTGCACGCAATCTATCAAGCCAAACGTACCTTCGAATTTAATAGTGGAAGTAAAGAAAACATTACCAGGATCTGAAATATTAATCCTTTCCGACACTTTGAAAACTAACGGATTGTCCGTCACACAAGCTATTTATACAGTAGGCTCACATCAACAATGTAATATTGAAGTCTCTAATCATTTAAATACCACTTAAGTAATTCACAAAAATCAACATATCTTGGATGTAGAAGTTTATAAACATCGTATTCTTACCGTTGCTGAAATCAATCACGCTCAATCAGTTGCAGATGAATCCCTTTTACAATCTATTAAAAATAAAATCAATAAAGACATTCAAGACGAAGAAATTCAGCAGAAAATTTTTGGACTTTTAACTAAATATCATGATGTTTTTTCCACTACGGATGGATCCTTAGGAAAAACAGATGGGATCGAGCATCAAATAAGGTTAAAGGACAAGCAGAAAATTATCTATGTACCCTCGTACAGACTCCCTATGAAATTCCAGAATGAAATAAATGATGAAGTAGGTAAAATGCTAGGAGAAGGAGTCATTAGGAAATCAAACAGCCCTTATAATTTTCCATTAATAGTTGTACCGAAAAAAGATCGAACATGGCGTATCTGCATAGACTTTCGTCGTCTAAACGAGGAGACGATCCCTGATCGATTCCCAGTGCCGTGTACTGACGATATTTTGTCTTTGTTAGGTCAGAATAGATATTTTACCAGTTTGGACTTACTTAAAGGCTTTCACCACATATCATTAGAAGAAGATAGTATCCCATACACAGCCTTCAGCACAGCCAGGGGACATTATGAATTTTTACAAATGCCTTTTGGTTTACGTTGTGCTCCCATAACATTTACAAGAATGATTAACATAGTGTTTGGAGACTTGCTAGGGGATATATTGCATGCCTATATGGACGACCTTGTAATCTTTTCCAACACCTTAGAAGAACATCTACGTAAATGAGAACAAGTACTACAGAGACTAAGACAACATAACTTAAGGGTAAAGATTAGTAAGTGTGAATTTTTCAAAACAGAATTGATATATTTGGGTTTTATGGTGTCAAGCCAAGGTCTTAAAGTAGTCCATGATAAGGTGTCGGCTATCCGTAATTTTCCCATACCTACTAATGTCAAGGGAATACAGCAATTTCTGAGTTGTAGTGGATATTACAGGCGTTTTATACGCAACTATTCAATAACAGCCGCTCCCTTAACTGATCTTACGAAGAAGGGCGTAGATTTCATATGGTCTGAGCAGCATCAACAGGCATTTAATACCTTGAAAGATGAACTGTGTAGTTCTCCTATCTTAAAATTTCCTGACTTCGGTAAGGAATTCTTCATTGCAACAGACACCTCAGACTTAAGAGTAGGAGGGGTATTGCTTCAGCAATATGATAAACCATTTTTCCCGATAGCTTTTTATTCTCGAAAACTGAGAACTTCCGAAAGTAAGTATGCAGTAATAGACAAGGAAGGGCTAGCTATTGTTAATTCACTAGTGCATTTCAAGTTCATAATTTACGGTTATCCCGTTAAGGTTCTTACTGATCATAAACCACTAACCGAATTCTTTAAAGGCTTCAACCACAGCCCCAAACGAACTCGGTGGCATTTGATCATTCAAGACTTTGGCGCGAGAATCGGGTATTTACCTGGGAAAGCAAATATCATTGCTGATGCATTAACACGCAACCCCGTGTCATCTTGTACGGAGCCTTTAGCTGAATTAATAGATATATCAACAATTATAAATGCTTTGAAAGGCAATCATAAGGTAAAGGGATATATAAAGTATAAGCAGCAGAATTATATAATCAAAGATGATATTCTGTGTAGGACCGTGACAAGGAAAACCCGCAATACACCACATGTAACTAACGACCAGGTATGGTACCAATCTCCCTTATTTCCACTGTCCTGAATTGGTTGCATGCAAATCCATTGCATGGACACCTGGGGTTCTCATTAATGTCACAGAAAGCCAAATCATTGTTTTATGGGCATACGATGCTTACAGATATAAAAAAACACATAGCTAATTGTCGCACATGTCAGGAAAACAAAGGGCATACGAAAACACCTGTCAGCCTAGGGGCTTATCCCGTGCCCAATCAACCCTTTCAAAGAATACATTTAGATTTGTTAACAGAATTTTACGAGTCAGACAGAGGAAATAAGCACCTCTTAGTAATTGTAGATGCTTTAACTTGATATACAGAACTAATAGCTCTTGAAACTAAAACTGCTATTGAATGCGCTAGGAAGTTTTACGAGTGTTACATTTGTAAACATGGAATTCCACATATGATAATCTCAGACTCGGATGGAGAATTTAATAATCACTTTCTTACTTCATTGTGTGAATTCCTTAGCATAAAGAAAATAAATACCATGATATATCACCCAGAGTCGAATGGGCTAGTGGAAAGAGCAAATAGGAAGGTTTTAAATATATTAAGAGTAACACTAGGGGGATCCGACCCCAACTGGGATATTGCAATACCTGCGGTACTGAGTACTCTGAATCATTCATATCATATATCAATTAAAATGTCTCCGCATGAAGCATTGTATGGTACCCCAGTTAGAACGCCTTTCCATGTATTAACGCCTACAACTAATCTATCAAATCCTTTAAAAGAATGTATAAATGCAAGCAAAAGTCGTTTTGATATCCTTCGAAAGAATTTAGAAGAATCACAAATCATAATGAAAAGGAATCATGATAAAATAGCGAAGCCAACTAAAACATATACCGTGGGTGATAATGTATACATACAGGTAAATGTACGTAAAGGACTCAATTATAAACTAACACCTAAGTTTGAAGGCCCATTTAACATTTTGGAAACATTAACGGCCAATAGGTTTAGAGTTCAAAACGTATCCCAACCCACGGATGAGAGAATAGTACCATTGGCTCACATAAGAAATTAAAAAGAAAAGAGAGGAAAAGAAGTGAGGGAAAATTTTTTTTTTATTTTTTGTGATTAAAAGTTTTCTTTTTAATACAGGAGTAATTACATATATTTTTCTCATTACAGGTTTCCAAGATGAATTTTTTGTTGTTGGGAGTGATATTGTTCGCTCAGACATTTTTCTCGTGTGGGATGAGCTCTAAAACTTAAAGTATAGATTTCAAATATGGCACTATAGTTGAAAGACAAGAAGACGTTTTTATTACATCAAGTAACGTAGTTGTAGAAGTGCGAATGCAAGCAATTTTTCTCCCAGAGAATGATGTCACTAGCTTAAAAAGCACCATTTCAAGGTTTGCTGTCTCATTAGATGAATTGCATAGAAGACATTTTCCATTGAATACAGAAAGTTCGCTTGGATCGACACTAAAAGTAGCAGAGATGCTATCTGATGACTTGCAAAATAAGACTTACGAGACAGAATCTTTGGCTCATGACCTTTTGATGTAGACTGTAGGACACGAAAATAAAGAGAGACGTAACCCGTTTGTTTTTGCTGCACAAAACATCTTTGGGTCTATTGCAAGTTTAGGTTTAGGAATTTCCAATCGTCTTAAGATTAGTAATAAAAATAAGAAAATTGAGTTCTTGACTCATGAAGATGAATAGATTATGTCAGAACTAAGGAATCAGTTAGCTTCAATCAATCAAATTATGAGTTTAGTAAATGAACATTCAAGTAGTATCAATCAGATTATGGAAGTACAGGATTTGTTGGCAACGTTAACGTATTATGATTCAAAAATAGATCACATATATAACAGAATTGCACATTTCATTGAGAAATCAAAAGATTATGTGGAAGCTATCACGTTAGCGACTAAAGGTGTACTGTCACCCCATTTGTTGCCAATAAAATACTTAAAGTTAATTGTGGAGAACGGACGGGAGAAACTAGGCTATATTCCTTTGTTAGACGCACATAGGTTAGAATTTTATTACAGCCTAATTACAGTAAGCGTTGAAAATAACAGGATTCTTCTGATGCCTGGCAATCTTACAGGATATCCCCATTTTCGACTTTCATGACGAATCACTCAAATCCAGCAATATCCAGTTTGACAGGACACGTATTGATTTCCCCAGACAAGGCAACATATACGTTCATTAAAGACTCAAATCAATTAACTCACTGTTCAGACGCAATGGATAGGAAAATATGTACAGCTGACTCATTTGAATACCATAAAAACTTAATGGATTCATGCGAGTTAGGTATAGTGCTAGACCATGCTCTCTCCCATACAAGTGAAAATTGTCTGGATAAGCTTTATCCCTTTGACAATAATGAGTTCAATTGCAGACTGAACAACGGCTCGTGGATACGATACAACAAGGACGGCTTCAATGTATCATGCCCGGACGGATCCACGTCCTATTCCCAAATCTACGTTGCAGCAGATGGTTGTATCGGGACATCCCCTAATTCCATGGTGAAAGGCATCAAGACCATCATCAGAGAACGAGCCTACTTCGCGAACTTCACGTGGTCAACAACGGTTCCATCATTACCTCTCCCATACAACAAACAGGTAGCCAAGCGGTTGATGAAATTGACCGAGATGGACCACACGTCACCGACTTATAAAGAATTTCTTCACCCCAAACTACTAGCAAGAACAGTTGTGACGGTGATGATATTTATCACCGTTAACATCTTTGTTTGGCGTAGGTTAAGGAACAATAGTTTGCAGCTCAAACAGAACGTTTTGCCATGTCCAGACAAAACTCCTTATTTAATTCAATTTAAAGCCGTTTGAAAGTGGCCCCTTCATTTGCTGAAAGGAGTAAAATTGTCTTGGAATAGTGTTGTGTACGAAAAGCAGTTAGTAATTGATGAGTCTATAGAACATTTGCATTTTAAAAAAAAAAATTTAAAAAAAAAACATTTAGAAAGTAAATCATTTTATTCGGCATCTAATAAAATATATAAGCCGGGATGTTAAAAAAAAAAAACAGAATCTATGGGCATCTAATAAAATATATAAGCCCTATATATATATATATATATATATGTGTGTGTGTGTGTGTGTGTGTGTACGAAACCGTGGTACGTGTATGTACCAGGAATTCGTGTTTGTGCACTAAAATTGTATCTTTACCAAGGTAACAAATATTTTTATTAATTACCGTATTGTAATAATCTATATTTCTGACAAAGGTAACAATTATTCTTTAACAAAGTTACCGAATCATATGTATATCAGTATTTTTTTTTTTGGTACCATATAATCATTTGCTAGCAATGTAGCATATATGTGATCTGTATTTATCATGCATTTTTCTTTGCTTTGATAATATCTTTTCATATGCATTATTGTTATTATTTTTTTAAAGTGCCTATTTTTCATCCTCATTTGCTTATGGCTAAAGTTAAACAAAGAATAATACATATGTCCAGTCACACTCCTAGTAAACATATTTTGACGTGTTGTTAAATTTTTTTTTTAAATTTAGATAGCTGGCCAAGCTGATGTAATAATCATATATTACATGTTTAAAACACATGACGTAATACGTCATTGTGGAAGTAGAAGCTAGTGTGAGAAGTGCTGTAGTCAGACAGATCATAACAGGATGCGATTAGCATATCTCAGCAATGTAACATTTTTAAGAAGAATACACACAAATACGAACCGTGAGAAAGAGTTGTGTCGCCACCGGATGCAGGTGTCTTCCTATACTAATGTTTAGTTTACATTATTTGTTTAAATGCTGAGATAACTGACTATACGATATCTGTGATATCGATATTTTAGCCAGTTCTTATCAATACATCATATGGAATGGTCATCCGACCAAACCAGCTATACTCCTATGATGGAGATGTTAACACTGTTGTTTTTAAAGAATAAACCATTTTAAAGTTAACTTGATTGACTTTACTTGAAGATGTAACATCCCAACTAACATACTCAATGTGTGTTAACAACAGTAGCACACTAATATATATATATATATATATATGTGTGTGTGTGTGTATATATATATATATATATATGTGTGTGTGCGTGTCTATATATATATATGTATATATATATGTATATATATATATATATATATATATTTATATATATATATATATATATATATGTATATATATATATATATATATACATATATATACTCACACGCACACACACACACACACATATATATATATATATATATACATATATATATATATATATATGTATATATATATATATATATATACATATATATATATATATATATATATGTATATATATGTATATATATCACATGTATAAATATAAATTATATATATATATATATATATATATTTATATATATATATGTATATACATATATATATATATATATATATATATATATATATATATATATATTATATATAGATAGATAGATAGATAGATATGTATTACATATATACATATATATATACATATACATAAATATATATGTATATTATATATATATATATATATATATATATATATATATATATATATATATATATATATATATATATATATATATATGAGTGTTAGAAGGTATCAACATCGAGGTTTGTCTCCGCACGGAATTTCTCTAGAAACTGAAAACAGAATCCATAGTTTTGTATCTTTACAGAACAGAAAAGAAGTTAGAATACATCTCACATTATCTCAATCTACACTATATAATTCATAAAGATAGCTCCAACAAACTTTTAAATGACACAAAAAACCATGCTGATGATTGCTTTGCCCTTCCCTCCCCAGCCATCACAAGATTACAAATAATAAATCCCTGAGTGCAAAGATCTAAATAATATCAAGATTCAGACACAAATTAAATAGAAAAGGGTCATTGATTTATAGAAACCCAGTTAAGTATCAATTTGGTGGTTTTTGTCTCGTTGTCTTTGTAATAATTTCTATATAATCCTATATAGAATCTTATACTAAATTCAAGCAAACTTTGCATCAGGTGCCATTTTTCTCTTTGATGTAAGCAAACCTCATTTAGAATTCCAATTGTAGAGTCTCTAATAGAATAAGTATATAATGGGAACTTTAAGTACATAATGGTGATAAAAGCTAATACGGAATTGACGATAAGAATTATGAATAGGACAGAGAATTCAAAAGGAGTCTAATTTCAATTGACATGGATGGAGTGAGCAGACTTTGTCTCTACATGTCAGTTGAATGATAATTGCAGTGACAGTTTTGCCTATTAGTGCGCAATGTGAATTACTAGTGATTAACTTTATCTGTGCTCAGCTGCATTGCTTTCCTCTTATTATTTTTACTGGTCTTCTGTTCTTGCGGTCTCATTTAGATTAATATTGAATCCTCAAATTCAGCTGTATATGATTACTGAAATGTGTTATCATCATCTCCTACACCTATTGGCGAAAAGGACCTTGGTTAGATTTCGACAGTCGTCTCTATCTTGAGCTTTTTAATCAATACTTCTCCATTCATCATCCCCTACTTCACGTTAGTCTTCAACCACGTAGGCCTGGGTTTCCCAACTCTTTTTGTGCTTTGTGGAGCCCAGTTGATTGTTGGGTAAACTAATCTTTCTTGGGCAGTGCGAAGAGCAGTCCCAAACCATCTCCATCTACCCCCCACCATGATCTCATCCCCATAATGCACTCTGGTAATCTCTCTTATAGTTTCATTTCTAATCCTGTCCTGCCATTTAACTCCCAAAGTTTTTTCAGGTCTTTGTTCTCAATTCTACAAAATCTGTTGGATATTGTTCCATTGTCATATCCTGATTTTAATATGCAACATCAAATGATTTGATTTCCATATTTTACTTAACGTAGCCATTGTCTAATCAGTTTCATTTTTTTTTTTCTTTTTTTTCAATCTTTCCTTAAACTAAATTTCAAGAGATCCTGTGTTAGAGATCAAAGTTACTTGAATAATATTTAAATGATTACACATAATTAATCTGTTCTCTTTCCACTGCATATTCCGTTCTCATCATCTCTGTCTTACATTTATCTTACGCCTAACCTCCTGTTATATTTCATGCATTCTGGTAAGCAAGGTTTTCAACTTCTGTGGTGTTCTGCTAATAAGGACCGCACACTCAGCATACACAAGGTCATCTAATTTCCTGTTACTAATCCAGTCTAATCCTTTTCCACCATCCCCAAATGTTCTATGCATTACAAAATCCACAAGGAGGATAAACGACATAGGTGACAACACATTCCCCTTGAGTATTCTACTGTTCTCGGGAAATTCATTTGATAGGACTCCACTAACATTAACTCTGAACTTGCTGTGTTCATGAACAGACTTAATCAAATTTGCATATTTAAGAGGAACTCCATAATAACATCGGAATCTCCACAAAATTGGCCAGAACATACTATCAAAGTCTTTTTCATAGTGTACAAATGCCATCAAAAATGGATTTCTATATTCTACACACGGCTATACCGCATGTCTTAAAATTAAAATTTGGTCAGTACAACTTTTACCCTTTCCAAATGCTGCTTGTTCATCGCTCAGCTTTTAATCATTCTTTCTCTCTAGTCTCTTTAGCATGCTGGAGATCTACAACGAGGTCGTCTGCAATCTTCTTGACCCTTCAGGAAAGAAAAAAGGTCTCAAGATCAGACAGCACAACAAGAGAGGATTCTACGTTTAGTTTCTTTCAGAGAAAACCACAACTGTTCTATGCATTAAAAAATCCATGAGGAGGATAAACAATACAGGTTAAAATACATACCCTTGGAATATCCTGCTATTCACTGGACATGCATTTGATAGGACTCGACTTATATTCAATTTGCTATGATCATGAACAGACTTAATAAAATTTACGCATTTAAGAAAAACTCCGTAATATTGAAAGTCTCTCCACAGAATTGCCCGGTGTACACTATCAAAGGCTTTTTCATACTCCACATATGCCAATCCTGACCCCCAAATGTAACTGAATGAACGATTGTTTGCTGAGGAAATATTTCTGTCGCATTTGTTAGGAAATTTGTAATTTCCTAAGAATTAAGTTATGGACATACAACAAGGAACATCAAGTTCACGTGCGTCTCTTTTATTGCAATTTTGTGCCCAAGTAACATAAAAAAAATGGGGTTATAAAAATAATAATGAGTGGGTGATTGGGATGATTAGCAATTCTGTACTTTACTGATAAGACCATCTATTGGCCATGAAAATAAACAATGTGTTGAGCTCTTTATTCCTTGAGTTCTGGAACTTTCTATGACGTTATTTTGATTTAGAAATAGCCAAAACTAGCTTACTTCATTGGATCTGAAAATTATTAATTCCTGCTACATATTTCTTCATATAAATATCAATCTATTAACTTTTTCCGATTGCATAGAATACTTCACATGGATGGAACAGTGCATGTGTACTGCCATCTTTTTTGAGAAGTAGAAACACTCGGCTTTTATTCAAATTCAGAGAATTGTGTGATTACTAATACATACTTTCATGGTAGTTTTTCATTTTTTAATTGATGCCTAAAAAACTCATAATTCTAATAATACTGTTTCTCTTCTGACTTTTAGGCTCTAGGTTATCGTGTTTGTATGTAAAATATATATAATATGTACCACAAAAATATATTGAGCAGTTCCCAATATTCTAAAAGCGAAGTGTTGGAACTCAGCCCTAGAATTAAAAATCTAATTTTTAACCAAAACATAATCCTGTCCGCAGCAAATATACTGCTAGCTAGTCATTAGTCCAGTTATAGATATGAATCATCTATAAAGTATGCCTTGGTACATGTGCCAGGGGCATAGGAGCGATTTTTTAGGGAGAATGCTAATGTTTGAAAAAACACTAACGGTGGTGGGTGTTGTGATTTTCACCAGTTTATTAAATCTGCCCGATGTACTGGGCGGATCGCTAGGCCTTGAAGAGGCAAGATTCCCAAAACCTTCCAGGAGTTAACTAAAATACGGCGATAAAATTTACAATTTTATTATAAAAATAAACTCTGATACAAGACAATCAACATTCTTAAGCAGTCACACGACTTATTGAAAAACAAGACTGACCCTTGGTAATGTAGCACGTGCTCTTCAAGCACAAAGTCCACACCGGTCTCATTAAAAAACTGAAAATAGTGCCAATTCGAATTCAATACACAACGAATCACACACCAACTATCCCTATTCTATTTTAACTCAGGAATCAGATCCCCAATCACAAGGATCTCTACATTAAACTGCGATATAAAAACTACACGTCTTGCACACAAACTTATACTACAATCAACCTGGTACGTTAGATTCATCATTGATATATCATAAACAGACAATTTCCACAACACTCGCTCCTTCCCCACCAGGTGGTTAAGATTTTGGTTCCAATACAGTCACGTATTAAACCTCAAGTCTTTTGCCCGCGAGATCCCCCAGCCTTGCCCTCATTTGACGAAACGTTCATGAAGTCAAATGGCGGGACTTTCGAATGGCCAGTTCGAAAATTCCCGACATCCTCCACACCCGAAATAAGGGGCGTCAAAAAACGTCAGTAAATCAGGCATGACTGGACTCGGGGGTGGAGTAATCACTCCTTAACTCTGTTCGGCTCATTGCGTAGCGCTCCGCAACGACTCTAACAGCATACACAATGTTCATAAACAACAATGTTACCCCGGGGCAATTAGTTCACAGGTATACAAAAAACAATACAAATTTGTACCCAAATAGTAAATGCAATCATGTAAATGTAAAGGCAATTTAGGCAATGGGCCTAGAAATCAGCTTTCATATATATATATATACGAACAGAAAGAAAAAATGCATTCACATACAGAATATAATTATGAAAAATTGAAAAAGCAATTAGGCAATGGGCCTAAAACATTCACTTTCAGCATATATGTATACAACCGAAAAAAATGTATTCATACACAGAATATAATCACGCATTTCCATCTGAAGGCAACCTGCCCTCTTACATTAATTAAATCACTTTTCACACTGCCACATGTGGGTTACCACCTTAGGGGAACAAGGGGGAGGGGCCTGGCTCTGTACAACGCTCGTTTCATAAGTACGAGAGACTATCCCGTCCCCGTTCCCCACACCTACGCACTTCCGATCTCCGTGGATTCATGCCACTTACAAACATTCTCACTTCACCCTCCCTACCTACCAGGGAGACACTCCCTCTCTCACTTACTGTTTGCAGCTACATTTCATAGACTCTCACCCTTTAGCAGACGATCAATTATTTCTCGTTGCTTCGCGGCCGCCCTTCTCAATGGGCGTGCAGAACGTTTTTTAACGTTCGTCTGCTTCTATTCCTTTTCACCTTCACTGTTCGCACTGAACGTATTGTTCTCGTCATGAGTGTCACTGTCGAAGGTCTCTGTGGCCAGTTGTTGGGATGTCGCAGCCGGAGCCATTTCCTGGTTGTCCCCAGACGTCTCCACGATCCCTGGCATTCCGTCTGTCGAACTGTACACACCCTCTTTTCCATCGTCGTCGTCTCCGTCTCCATCATCCTCCACAGAGGGGGTAATTTCCAGGGGAACCAGATGGCTAACCGCTCGCTGTGACTCGACTCCCTCAAACAACACTTTGGCCGAATGTACGACGCCGCCGTCGTCCGGATACGTTTCTACAACACGTCCAAGGGGCCACGTAGCTCTTCTTTGATGTTCTTGTCTTACCAACACGATGTCTCCAGGGTGCAGCTTGGAGGGTTCCCCGGACTGACAGTCGTGTCGAGCTCTCAGGGCACTCAAATATTCCTTTCTCCACCTCTCGCGGAACGCCTTCAAAGAGTCTGTTAGTTTCAAATAACGATCACGTAGCCTCCGGGAGGTGAAGGTCGTGTTGAGGTGCTCGTCCGGTAAGAGCGGTGCCATGAGGAGGACTGGGTGTCCTCTTAACAAATGGGAAGGTGTGAGGACTTCATCCTCGCATCCGTCGCCGCTGTATATAAGCGGGCGATTATTCACTACGGCTTCTGCTTCTTTCACCAGTGTCAATACGTGGGCGTTCGGTAGATACTTTTGGCCGAGGGATATTTGGAGGGTTCGCTTCGTCACCCCTATCAGCCGCTCGAAGAATCCACCCTTCCAAGGTGCTCTGGGAGTCTGAAACCTCCATTGTATTCCCGTTCTCCTCAGGAACTGCTGAACTTCATCTTCTTCGTAGAGTTCCTGCAGGAGGTGGCTGGCGGTTTTGAACGTCTGATGATTATCAGAGGTGATGTATTGGGGGGCGCCATGCGTTGCACAGAATCGCCTTAAAGCCAAGACGAATTCTTCCGCTTCCAAGGAGGGACAGAAGTCGAGATACTCGGCCCTACTGGCCATGCACGTTACAATCAGGATGTATCCTGGCTGCGTTTCAGTTTGTATGGCTGCTGTGTGGTCCACTCCAACTGCTGTAAAGGGTCTCTCGAGGGTCGTTCTTTCCTTCGGTAGGGGGGGTGGTGGTGGCTGTTTCAACGAAGACTGGAAGGCGCGCCAACACTCCATACATTCTTTTACCACCCGCTTGGCAATAGAACGCAGACCCGCCGCCCAACATTTCTGTCGAAAGATGCCCATTAGAGTATTCACACCACAATGTAAATGCAAACGGTGTAAATACTTTAAATAAACCCTAACTAAACGCCCTTTGGCTGACAAGAGAATTAACTGATTAATTTCTTCTAACTTGGACACTCGTCCTCTAGTACAAATGAGTCTATCTTTCATTACTAAATTCAACTGTCTTACTAAATTGAGAACTTCACGAGGGGGTCTGACTCCGCCCTCCAAGTATGCATAAACTGAAGGCAAGTAATGTTTCTTCTCTACCAGAACAACAATACTGAACGGATTCCGTTCTATTTTTGCAAACTTTAAAATTAGTCTGACTACTCTCAACAAGAATTGGAACCCTACTTCCCTTTTCAGGATGTCCCAAATCTCGCCTGGGGGGGGGGGTTAGGACACATCTCCTCCCTTAACTCTTGTACTGCCGCTACTACGTGAGTTTGATGTAGCGGATCTTCCTCCTTGCAAGGAACAGGCTTTCCCGTGGTCCTGAGGAATTCTGGACCGTTCCTCCACAGGGAGTTAACTAGCAATTGTCGAGTCGTTGCACCTCTGGATAGGATATCGGCGGGGTTCTGATGACTAGGGACATGGTT
Organism: Palaemon carinicauda; assembly: GCF_036898095.1. Taxonomy (NCBI): domain Eukaryota; kingdom Metazoa; phylum Arthropoda; class Malacostraca; order Decapoda; family Palaemonidae; genus Palaemon; species Palaemon carinicauda. Next base: position 35,903,285 of record NC_090760.1, on the reverse strand, counting down.
CAGACTGAAGCTACAAACCTTCTGAATAAATACAATCTCCACCACTCTGTTAGAAACAAACACATTTTTATGAGACCTGGCATCGGGAGATGCTACCCATGCCAACGTTACCTTGCTGTCAGTCCACATGATTATTTCTCGTGGCTCGATCAGTTCCTTGAGAGTTCTTGCTAATCTGCTGCCTAGCAACAAGGCCAGCAGCTCTAGCTTGGGGATCGTCAGTTTGCTCATCCCTTTCGGAGTGATCCTCATTTTACTTGTAATTAGTTTTACCCGATTGCAATCGTCCCTGGTGTATGCCACTGCTCCGTATGCCTTACTGCTGGCATCGGTGAACACATGTAGTTCTAAACCCTTTTTGCCTATCGATCTTTGAAAGGTGATGTCGCTCACCGCTTTCAAATCATTCAACAATTCACTTGCCTCCTTAGCCTTTTCTCCTCCTAACACGTCATCCCAACCTACATTATCCTCCCATAGTTGTTGGAGGAAAAGTTTTTCTTTTACAAATAATGGGCTGATCAAACCTATTGGATTGTAAATCGAGACCAACAGGGAAAGTACCCTACGCTTCATAGGCACCCATCCCTCTCCCAATTCACTAATTCCCTTACTTGCCTTCACACACAATCTGTCCACGTCCCGGGCCCATCGCAGCCCGAGCACGTTCACACTCACAGGCTCACTCCACTGTCTCTCGCTATCGAAGGCCAAGTGATTGCTTGCCCACCCTTCCAAGGGCATACCCGCCCCTTTTAAGATGTTATTAACAGACTCATGCTCTTGCCTCATATGTTCTAAATCATCAAATGTGGCCAGATAGTTATCAACATAAAAGGATTTTACTAAATCTGGCTGGCCTTCCTCTTTAAAATGACAATTTAATATCTGTTGTAGCAAAAATGGACTAGCTGTGATGCCGAACACCACGACTCTAAAGGCGAAGGTAAGCGCTCGACCAGCTGCCTCACGCCACAGAAATCGTGTGTATTTGGCATCACGAGGATCTAACAAAACACGATGGAATGCCTTACTTATGTCGGCTAACATGGCATATCGGTTCAACCTAAACCTTATGATTAAACTATATGCTACCTCTACCAAATTGGGCCCAGGTAAGAGACATTCATTCAATGACTTACAACCCTTTGACTTTGCCGAGGCATTGAACACGATTCTAAGGGGGGTGGTACAGCTGTCTTTCCTGACCCCAAAGTGTGGCATGTAATAACCTTCCACTATGGGATCTTTCACCTCAGATATAAAACCTGCTTCAATATATTTCTCTATCACTCCCTGATATTGTTCAAAATATTTCCTATCCTTTCTGAATTTGGTCTGCAACGACTCTAACTGCGCCACAGCGTTACGACAATTTGTTTTTGGCCTAGCATCCGACCCGAATGGTAGGCTAACCTGATATCCCTCAGGTTTTTTCACAACGCTTTGCGATACCTTTCGCATGGCCTCGGCCTCGCGAACAGTGTATTGCTCCAATGGGGCGATGCCAACACGGTCCAAACGCCACCACTCGTCTACATCACACAGATATGGCTCGTTCGTGATTCTGCACACTCTCAACGTTCTCACCTGCTCAATCCTCTCCCCTTGCAGTAGCCACTGCGGCACCTTCCCATATGGCGACATGCCATCATGCGTCAGGAAAAGATTGATCCCATCCACTCTCTCCACGCCTATTACAAAATAACTAAAGTAGTCAGCCCCTACTAACACGTGGACATTCTTCAACACATCCGACTTGTTGGCTGGATCGGCTAACGTGACTCCCTTGGTCAACAGACGCTGTCTGACTTTACCATAACCAGCGTTATGTATCGGGACGTCTACGCTCTCATGTGCTACTAGTTTCATACGCACGATTCTTTTGCCCATTTCACCCCTGCAACTTACTACATCGTATTGTCCGCTTATTTCCTCGGAACCAAACGGAGCTATATTTAAGGATACTCGTCCTACCACTGGTAGGCCTAATTGACGGGCAATTTTTGCTGAGATGAAGCTCCTCTGGCTTCCTGAGTCGAGGAATAGGCGGACTCGCTTACTACCATGCTTGTGTTGGATACCTGCCATGGCTGTTGGCAAGATAGTGCATGGGAGGTCCATATCAGACCTCTGCGCGATCTTTGCGCTTGTGCATGGTTTAGCCTCTACTTTAGTCTTGGGTGGTCGGGGGGGAGTTTCGGGCTGCTGAGGCGTCGCATTCACTACAGGGCGGGACGTTGTTTGACTACTACTATGACTGGGGATCAATTGCGGTCTACCCGCATCGCAAATTGCAGTGTGGTGCTTAGCATTACAGTTTCTACAGGAATTTGAAACGGGACATTTATCGCTACGATGACCTGATTTCGTACAATTAAAACAAAGACCCCTTTTCAGCAAAATGCGACGTCTGGCAGCTACGTCAGTCACTTGGCAACATCCGTGAGGCGGGTGCCGTTCGCTACAAAATGGGCAGGAATTATTGTGGATGGGATGGGTTTTCGGTCTTACACTACTGTCTGGTCTTTTGTCACTCTCAAGACTGTCGCCTCTCTGCAACGCATCGTCTTCTAGCATTCTCACAATAAAGTCTATTGCCTCAAAAAACTCGTCCAACGTATGGTCACATTTTCTCAAATGCTCGACCACTTTGCGGTAGAGCTTTCCCTCAGATAATTTTTGATTAATGAGGCTCATGACCATGCCCTGGCCTATGTCATTGGTACTCAGTCTTTTGATTTGTTCGATTATGATGGTCAACTCAAAACGGAACCTTTTGAGTTCTACTGGGTTTAGTGACGGCACAAAGATGTTGGCTAATTTGCGGTGCAGAATCACGAGTGTCTGGTGCACATTGCCATATTGCTTGTCTGAAAGGTCTAATGCTACACTATAGTTCGCGGCGGTTACACTTAGAGATTTTATGATTCTAAGTGGCTCTTTGCCCAACGTCCCCAATAAATACGTAAATTTGGACACTTCGTCTAAATCCGCTCTTCGATCCACGTGGATTGTGAAGAGCTCACGGTACGATGCGTACTCTTGCACTTCCCCTTCAAACGTGGGGAGAGGCAGCGGCTTCAACCTGGGGAGGGCAACATTCCCCGTTGAAGTGCTTTTCATTTTGTCTATCCTATTATACAGTAGGGTAGAAGCGCGTGTAGCTTCATCCAACGTGTGCCTGATTCGGGATTCAATACTAGACTCTAGTTTCACACACTGGCTTTTGTATAGCTCTCTTAGCTGTCGGACCTCTACCTGCAACTCCGTTACCAAATTCTGGTAAACGGACTCAGAATAGGTCTCTAATAGCGCTCTTTGCGTTTCGCTAAGTAAGTCGTTTATTAGGCCCATCGACGCCTCGATGTGCACGATCGTGGCCACCGCCATCTTAATTAACTTTACTTTACGTTGGGGGGGGGGTTGGCAAAGCAAGGAGAGAAAAGAAATTTTACGTTAGGAAGGGACTCAAAAAAACTGACCCACGTGGTCAATCGCACATCGGGACGTTGAGGACCTTATTTGTTCGTCTCTCTCTCTCTCTCTCTCTCTCTCTCTCTCTCTCTCTCGATCAAAAGCTCATATTTTAATTTAGTCCTATCCGGCTCTGGGAAGCGCTTGCGATCCGGTTTGAAGGACCAAATGTTGTGATTTTCACCAGTTTATTAAATCTGCCCGATGTACTGGGCGGATCGCTAGGCCTTGAAGAGGCAAGATTCCCAAAACCTTCCAGGAGTTAACTAAAATACGGCGATAAAATTTACAATTTTATTATAAAAATAAACTCTGATACAAGACAATCAACATTCTTAAGCAGTCACACGACTTATTGAAAAACAAGACTGACCCTTGGTAATGTAGCACGTGCTCTTCAAGCACAAAGTCCACACTGGACTCATTAAAAACTGAAAATAGTGCCAATTCGAATTCAATACACAACGAATCACACACCAACTATCCCTATTCTATTTTAACTCAGGAATCAGATCCCCAATCACAAGGATCTCTACATTAAACTGCGATATAAAAACTACACGTCTTGCACACAAACTTATACTACAACCAACCTGGTACACTAGGTAGAGAGAACAGAACAATTTAAATAATGACTTATCTTTAGGGGGGACGAAGAAGCAAAGAGGTCGAACGAGGCTCTGCAGCTCCGAAGAAAAGTTGTCATTGACACTAAACAAATACATAAGACATTTTTGTCATGTTGCCTCGATTTTACGTTAGATTCATCATTGATATATCATAAACAGACAATTTCCACAACACTCGCTCCTTCCCCACCAGGTGGTTAAGATTTTGGTTCCAATACAGTCACGTATTAAACCTCGAGTCTTTCGCCCGCGAGATCCCCCAGCCTTGCCCTCATTTGACGAAACGTTCATGAAGTCAAATGGTGGGACTTTCGAATGGCCAGTTCGAAAATTCCCGACAGTGGGTGTGGGAACATTTTTACGAGGGAATACCCTTAGATGAGATATTCTAGCATCTGACAACAGATTTCCGCAACAACAAAACGTATGTTTTGACGATTCTTATACGACTAATCACAATTTGTACACATTGACTATGGTGAAATATTGGTAAGCCCAATTCATCGAAAATGATAACAATGTTGATTCTTTTGATATCAACTCATTCCCAATATGCATTAAGTTAGGGCTATCAGTTTTCTAAACCTAATATGTTCTTACCTACGATTTACTATATCTACCATTTCTTTTTTAGTTTTAACTTTATCTTTAAATTTTCTTGGCTTTAATGTTTGGAATTTCGTCTAATGTATAATAATCTTTGGCCTTAGACTATTGTGATAAGGTATGAAGATGGAAACTTTGAAACAAAGAAGTACTCCATCAGTGACGGCTCGTGGTAAGTAGGCCTACGGTAGAACTGTAGCACCCGCTATTTTGATATGATGTTATTGATACTATTTAATATAATGATTTTTTTAAAACGATTTCTTTATTTCTGAACGGTATATAATTCTTAAGCGTAATGTCGGTAGCCATCTTTCACTTCATGCAAAAAAATAAAAGAATATGTGTATGGAATTATGTACTTCGCAGTTCCAGCTGCGTGGTGTTTGGCTATCGTGTGCATGCACGCATGAAGCTACACGATAGAGAGTCACATGATGAAAGGGAGAGACTAGAGCACTGTCGTTCCCACTTGGCGTGTTGGTGAAGGGTATTTTTTTTTTTTTTTTTATCTTTTTTTACTTCACGGGGGATGCGCTAAAGAATTATTATATTCTTAGATGCAACAAAATGTAGGAATAGATAATTATCCTACATCCAGTTATTCTATCTAATTTTTTTTTTCTTTTTCATTTTCTAACATATTTTTTTTTCTTGACAATTCCGATCACTACAATAAAGACAGAACTCTCCTGTTTAACAGTGAAAATAAAAACTTTTCTAGGAATCGCTATGAATTCGGAAAAACTAAATACGCTGGCAGCACTTTCAAAGGCGAAAATAATAGATATTTTCGTTCAAATAAAAAAAAAAAAAATAGGTAATTTTTGAATAATTGGATCAAGCTTGAATACTAGCGATTGAGGTAAGTGTAAGTAAAATTCATCTGATCATATTCTTTGAGATTCTCTTACGGTTCGGAACACATTTTCTTATATTTGCTGCCACACAGTAAATAAATTATATATATATATTATATATATATATATATATATATATATATATATATATATATATAGTTTTACGAATAGAAAGGCATAGTAAATCTGAGATTTTTATTACCAATGTAATATTATCAAGTGTATGAAGTACAGTGGCAGCTCGTGGCCAAAATCAGTTGGGTGTTGCCTGCCATCAGAAAAATTGTAGCCTTTATTTTATTACTGTGTTGAAGCAGATAATGTGTTCGGAAGGTGGAGAAGGCAAATGTGTACACCACAAAGGGCGTAATCATGGCCGTCTTTGCAATGTCATCCGGGTGGACGGAGACCTGGAAGTACAACTTGAGGAGGACCATCTTCGTAAACATCTTCCCCCCATGCAGTGCGCCGGTGTAAAGGTTTCAAGTTACCCCCAGTTTCAAAGTACCCCCAGGTAACTTGAAACTGGTTTCAGATTACCGGGGGGTAGTTTGAAACCGGTTCCAAGTTACCCCCTCTGTTTTCAAGTTACCCCCTCATCAGAATGATAAATAATTCATGTGACATCGCAAATATGTATCATGCATTTATTGCTGGCTTCGCAGCAGTAGGAAAAGTAGTTTAATTTTGTATTTAAGACCAAATATTGTGTATTAGTGAATTATATGACACGTTAAAAGTCACAGACTGTAATTTAAGGTTTTGTGATAAAGGCGAGGTAAAATCTTATTTTATTTCAGTGTTCGTGTGATTGTTGATATTTTCGTATTTAAGATCTAACGTGTCATATAATTAACTAATACACAATATTTGAAGTTACAGACTGTCATTTAAGGTTAGTGATAACGGCGAGGTAAAACTTCATTTTATTTCAGTGTGCGCGTGATTGTCAAGATTTTTTTTCTCCTATTCTTTTTTTTTTTTTTTTCATCTTCAATAGATTTCATTCATGTGCTTTAGGTGCATGAGTTTCGGGCGGCAATATGCCTGGAGAAATTGACACAAAAATCACTCAGAATAAATGGTGTTGATTATTTTATTATTTATACAAATACATACATACACACACACACACACACACACACACACATATATATATATATATATATATACATCTTTTGAACAAGGGCAGCCAACGCGCAGCTTAAGGTGTCAATCACCTAAACTCATTTGCGGCGGTGCCGATTCTCCTTAATCCCGATGCTTCCGCTTCACTAAGACAATGAAAGGAAAATGACAAACTAGGAGATATAGCATACACGTTGCCACATCTCCACTGGGTCAGTTCACTGAGACCTTCAGTCAAATCCTATTAAATGCATGAAGATTAGCTTCCTCATTCACTGTCTTGCACAATAGGCTTCCGTAAAAACCATGGTAAGTTCTCAGCGTCGTGTTTTTCTCCCAGAAGAAAGAAAAATGGCATTCAATGTGTGCCAGTTTTTTAAATGGGAAAATGATAATGAAATTGTTAAATTTGGAATTTAACAAGCAATCAAACGTGTCACAGATGCAACCAACATATCAAAAACGACTTTGTTTCAGATTTGCAAGGAAAATTAGGTCAATGGTATTAAGCATACTCATAACATTATAAAGGAAGACATGAAAATGGTCTTAATTAACTAATTCGTTGAATCTTTCGTGATAGCACTAACTTCATTTTACGAAGTCACCATAACCACGTTTGGTAGACCTTGGCTAACACAACCTTTGCTGTAAAAAAAAATTTTCGATTGATTAAATAAATTCTAAAACAATAAAATCACCTATGTAAATATACCATATTAAACATAGTTAATTAAATCCTTTGTAAAGAATCCTGTCTTTTAATAATCAATCAGAGTTGAGAACCGAATTCATTCGATATCAAAATTAAGATTATTTCAGTTAGTTTGATAATCGTTTTATAACAATTTTGCTCTTTGTTTTATTCAAGAGTTTCAACCTGTCACCACGTGGTTGAAAATGAAAAGAACGAAGGAAACAATTTGGAGAGAGTATTAAATTAAAGGATTATATTGTTAGACCGTTCAAATCCGGGTGAATGACTTAATTATTAGCTGACCCTTTTCTCCTTTTCTTGGCTCGCCCATAGGTTAAAGCGGTCAAGCCAGGTGTGCTTTGAAAATGACCCAAGAGAACTGGCAATAAAACAATAGAACTCCTTGTGTCCATATATCTTTTTGTTTATTCATATATTCTGTCAGTGATAATGGATAGTAACTTCGTAGTATTTGGATGCTATGCAAGTGAAAAATAAAAGCTCAAATATAAATTACCAACATGCATGTTGTCGCGCAGACAGAATTAATGTTGTGTAAGCTACTGTTAGCTCGATTCATTATAAACCAGAGGACTTTAAAGATGGTATGAAGTCTCGATTACCAGGTATTGCTGTTTTGTCATTTGATGAAATGAGTAATAAGAAAGAATGGAGCTATGACAAAGGGGCAAAAGTCTTATATAAACCGCATGGAAATGTACAGGAGACTATGTTGCAAGGTCTTTTTTTTTTTTTTCTTTATGATACATCTCAGGTAAAATTCTAAACATTTTATCACTCAGTTTTTCAATAATTTTTCATTTAGAGATCAACAACAGAGAAAAATAAATCCATACACGAATCCATCACTTACTACTCTGGAAGATGGTTTAAATAGGATTTGATTTAGCCCATGATAACACACAGCTGCCTGCCTTTAGGCTAAAAGTAGTAACATCAGTAACAACAGTTGTGAGATTAACACACGCTGTGTTCAATGTAATCCATAGATGGCTATAAAGTGTAACGACTTTACCGTAGTCCAGGTGTTTTCGTATACAAACAACCAATGTATGTACAGTAGAAGCAAACAGCATGTACTGTATCTTGTTTTTATTAAAACTGTTATAATTGCTTACAATCTTGCTTTATTAAAAGCGTCAATTATTTACAGATATCATGAATGCTATAGTATTTACAACATACATACGAATATATATATATATATATATATACACGCACACATATACAATATATATATATATATATATACACGCACACATATACAATATATATATCTATATTTATATATATATATATATATATATACTGTATATATATACATATGTACATATATATATATATATATATATACATATGTATATATATATATATATATATATATGTACATATATATATATAGATATATATATATATATATATATATATATATATATATATGTACATATATATATATATATATATATGTATATATATATATATATATATACATATATATATATATATATATATATGTATATATATATATATATATATGTGTATATATATATATATATATATGATATATGATATGTGCATACATATATACTTATGATCAATATGTTGATTATACCTCATATAATATTTGCTTGCAATATAATTATGAAATTTTCAAACGATGGAAAAATAACCGTCAAAATCAAATTCCACCTCGTCTCCCTGTCTCGGAAAAATATGCGCCCATGACTGGTAACGGAATTTCCAACATTTATTAGCTAAGATATAAACATAAAACGGATAAAGGCTGGATATTAATAAACGATACCAATAGGTGAAACAGTACATGTATATACATATAACCTAATGATTGTGTTGACCCTGACCAAAAGCAATTTATTATTATTCGTAAATGATGAGATCCTACGCAAAAACGAGGGGGTAGTTTGAAACCAGGGGTAGCTTAAAACTGGATTCAAATTACCCCCGGGGGTAGCTTGAAACCGGTTTCAAGTTACCCCCCGGTAGTCTGGATCCGGTTTCAAACTACCGGGGTGTACGATTTGGGTAATTTGAAACCGGTACACCGGTGAGGTCTTGCATGTTTGGCAGGGGGTAGTGATAGGGCGTTGTGATTAGGTTGAGGTGCCAATAGTCCCCGTAAGGTCTTCAAGTGCCGTCAGGTCTCTTTGCCATGTGGAGGGGGGAGGCCCATGTGATTGCCGACTTCTTGCAGATCCCCATCCGCTCCATGTCGGCGAAAGCGTCGTTGACCTCATGGGGCTTCTGGAGTAGTAGTCGGCGGAACTTGACATAGTTAGGGGTCACGTAGTTGGAACGTGATGATATATGCTCTTTGGCTGACGAGCCAGCCGAACTCTTTCAGGAGATCAGGGTAGTGATGAGGGGTAAGGGAGAACACGGTGTGTATACCTGGGCCGGTAGGTCGAGAACGGCATGTTCCCATTATTGAGGAGGCGCTTCCAGGCGATGTCCACCAGCAGTCTGGGGTGAGCCAGGAAAACTACTCCCAGCAGGGGGCGACTGACATCAGCGATGACGAAAGGCGAGGTGTTAGAGCGTCCAATGAGGGAGATTTCCATTGTCCTGGTCCCAAAGCAGTCGATGGGGCTGCTGTTGTAGTTTTAAGAATTACCTACATATCTTCCATGTACTTTTCCATAATAACACATTAGCCTTCTTCAACCTAATACTATAACAAATTAGAAAAAGGATTCATCCAAAGGCAATTGGTAGCCTAAGTGGCAATTCTTAATTACAGCTCCGTCAAGATAGATTTTGCTCTTTCATACAAATTCTGTTTTCCCATTTATTTTCCTTCATCAATTCGGGCAGAAATATGCAAATATACTATAGATACATTGAGGTAGAGTTAGTTGTATCGCTAGTTAATTTTTGGGAGCCAAGCAAACCTTCCTTGCTCACCCTGGCAGACTGTGTTAGATCATCACGATTTGTCAGGCCTGATCAGTTTATATTTATATATTTTAGGTTTCAAGTACATACAGTATTTCATATTTATATAATGTTTTGTCAAACCCTACTTCTCATGCCAAATTAAATGCTCATTTTTGTATGTTTTGCTCCTGGAACCCATCACAGGAATATGGCATCCCTCCTCGACTTTAAAAATGAAATCTTCACTAACATAATCATAACAAATGAAGAAAATCTGATAAAAATAAAGACAAATGCATTCAATGCTGATATAGCGTGGTAATGGAAAGACGTTTTTTTACGAAAATGAATGGTGTAAGCTTCAATGCAGGAAGGTTATATGAATGTGTAAGGTTTATGTATAGCTAGAGATTCTTCTACAGGCTTGGCAACAAACGGCATAAAGGAATCATCATCAAAACATGCACTCTGTAGGTTTTCTGTACAGTACTGTATAATACAGGATCAAATCCCAATGATTAAAGATAAGATTGTGAAATATGATTACATTTCCAGGTGCAATATCATAATGTACATCAAAATTAAACTGATAACAAAGTACACCTATTATAATGATAAGGATGCAAGGCACGGGCGTATCCTTGCATCCTTATCTTTATAATCATAATTAAAAACTCTCACAATCATAGCCTGCATTCTGCATCAGATCTTCAACACTTCATTGTATCACCAGAAACTAAAGAAGAGTAAATACAGTACTTCAATTAAGGTAAGGGTAGATCATAAACATTTCAAGTGAAAAAAAAACAAGACTATATGATTTTGAATACAGTGCTCTTTGCAAAAACTGATTATGTTTTCAAATATTTTCAGAAAAGATACTCAATTATATTCAATGGTTGGCCGTCATAAATGAAATGTTCGGTAATGAAAGATGATCACTTGTTTTACAGACCTAAAATATAATCATCATGATGGTTGGCCTTTCTTTATTTTGTAATATTTATATCGCAATTAATTATATTATTATACTGTACAGGGACTTTTTTCCTTCAGACATGCTTGTATAACAAGCTTTTCGATGCCACCAAGAGAAAATGAATCTTGACTTATAAGCTTTCACAAATTCTGCCATGAATCACACACCTAGAGCTGTGGATAAAAGAAAATCATGTTACATTATGAGTATCGCCTTCAATGAAAGTTGCATTGCAGAGAAGCTGTGTTTCAAAAGCATATATTCAAGCTTATAGAAAATGGTGTGAAATAAATGGCCTAACCTATATCAAAGCAAATATTGACTTCTTTTCTCTCTTTTTTTTCTTGAAGGTAATAAAAACAAACAAATATTGATTATTATGTATTAACGTAAATTTTGCTTTAATCTTGCTCAGCCTTATTTCAGCATTTATTTGTTTGATGTAAAACTGGTATAAAACTCTTGTTTATAAGACTGTAATTGTAAATTTAAAGTTTTTTTCTGTTGAAGTGCTAGTTTAGCCTCCTTCCTGCATATTTAATGATTTATAAGTGTCTAGTTTAATGCTTTGTTTCATTACTGTGTTTTCTGAGTCCTTGGTGGGAAGACACACCAGACTTTACTAGTGAGGAACTCGATTGCTGAAGTGAACAATCTGAGCTCAAGGTTTCCAAGACAAAATTTAGCAGCTGGCTTGTGTGGGCTTTTATGAGGATTACAACGCCAACTTTCAACGCCTTTTAGCAGGCGCATTTCTGCCACCTGCGGTATTTTGCAGTTCCTGCGTGTTTCCCTTCTGCAGTCCGCAGAGCCAACGCAGAAATCTCGGCTTTCAGGTGGACTCGGGAGAGACACCCCCGTCGACGCATCCTCGCCATGGTCAGCTGCAGGAGCCTTGGAGCTTGTGGTGTCACGTAGGGAGACAGTTGCCAGGTATAAGCCATTATTCACTTTTTTTGGGGGGGGGGGGCGATTGGGACTCCATTTCCTCCTTTTCATAAGGGATCCTGCCGAACTGCACTCCCTACGATAGCTGAGTGTCTTTGGAGTCGTTACCTTGTTTGGAGCTGTGGGTGTTTTTCGCCAGCCCCAAAGAGTGTGATATTATATATTTTTATTTCTTTTGTCTAGTGTTTAATTATTTAAGATATTCAACTCTATTATTATTATTATTATTATTATTATTATTATTATTATTACAAGCCAAGCTACAGCCTAGTTGGAAAAGCAAGATGCTACAAGCCCAAGGCTCCAATAGGGAAAAATAGCCCAGTGAGGAAGGGAAATAAGGAAATGAATAAAATATGAGAATAAACTAACAATATATCATTCTAAAGACAGTAACAGCGTCAAAACAGATTATTATGTCCTATATAAACTATTAATAACGTCAAAAACAGATATGTCATATATATACTATAAAAAGACTCATGTTAGCCTGGTCAACATAAAAACATTTGCTCCAACTTTGAACTTTTGAAGTTCTACTTATTCAACTACCCGATTAGGAAGATCATTCCACAACTTGGTAACAGCTGGAATAAAACTTCTAGAATACTGTGTAGTATTGAGCCTCATGATGGAAAAGGCCTGATTATTAGAATTAACTGCCTGCCTAGTATTACGAACAGGAAAGAATTGTCCAGGGAGATCTGAATGTAAAGGGTGGTCAGAGTTATGAAAAATCTTAGGCAACATGCATAATGAACTAATTGAACGACGGTGCAAAAGATTAATGTCTAGATCAGGAATAACAAATTTAATAGACCGTAAGTTTCTGTCTAACAAATTAAGATGAGAATCAGCAGCTGAACCCCAGACAGGAGAAAAATACTCAAAACAAGGTAGAATGAAAGAATTAAAACACTTCTTCAGAATAGATTGATCACCGAAAATCTTGTAAGACTTTCTCAATAAGCCATTTTTTATGCAATTGAAGAAGACACAGACCTAATGTGTTTCTCAAAAGTAAATTTGCTGTCAAGAATCACACCTAAAATTTTAAGATTCATACAAATTTAAAGAAACATTATCAATACTGAGATCCGGGTGTTGAGGAGCCACCGTCCTTGACCTACTTACAATCATACTTTGACTTTTGTTAGGATTCAACTTCATACCACATAATTTGTACTAAGAACTGATTTTAGCTAAATATCTATGGAGGGATTCACCAACCCCAGATCTACATCCAGGGGATGAAATTGATGTAAAGAGAGTAGCATCATCTGCATATGCAACAAGCTTGTTTTCTAGGCCAAATCACATATCATGTGTATATAGTATGAAAAGTAATGGGCCAAAAACACTACCATGTGGAACACCGGATATCACATTCCTATACTCACTATGGTGCCCATCAACCACAACTCTTTGAGATCTATTACTTAAAAAATCAATAATAATTCTAAAAAACGATCCACCCACTCCAAGCTGTTTGAGTTTGAAAAAAAGGGCCTCATGATTAACACGGTTATAGGCAGCACTAAAATCAAGGCCAATCATACGAACTTCCTGACCAAAATCAAGGTATTTCTGTATAGCATTGGAGATTTTAAGAAGGGCATCACATGCTCCAAGGCCTATACGAAAACCAAATTGTAAACTAGGGAGTAGATGATTTCCTTCAGCAACCCTATTAAGACGTTTTGCCAGAAGACGTTCAAAAACTTTAGATAATATTGGAGTTATGGAAATTGGGCGGTAATCAGTGGGACTTGAGCTAACCACAAACACATTTACATAGAGGAGTAACATTACCAATTCTCCAACAAGTGCTAAAACCTCCTTTTCTTGCTAACTTGCGCAAAATAACAGTTGAGAGTACGTTGTTTCCTGATGGGGAGTGTTGTTAATTATCATTTAGATAAGTGTTCAATGTTAATTGTTATTTAAGTGTTAATTTTTTATTATAAGTTGTTAAGTGTTAGCTGTTAATAGTTAGTGTTAAGTTGTTAAATCGTTAGGTAGTTACAAGGCTGGCTTTACTTTGTAAAAACTGTTGTTGATAAATATTGTTAAGTTTTCTAAAGTATTTTCGTTTCCACTGATCAATCTTTATACCGCATATTGTTTTTATCACTAACCTCTCTTTTTGTGCAATAAGAACTTGCACCACGGCCCGACAAGGGTCGTAACATTGATATAAGACAATAGCTTACATATTCAGCCTAGCCTATAGAAAATGGTATGAAAATGAATATATTAAAGCAAATATTGACCTGTTTTGGTTAAGATAAAATAACAGATATTGATATATGAAAATAGCCTAAATATATAGCCTACCTGATAGAAAATGGTATGAAAATAAATAAGTTATAGAAAATAACTTAGCCTGGAGTCATCCTAATAACATAATCAATTATGTAAAAACTATTTCATATGCTTATAGCATAATTGCACTGATAACGCGTCATCTTTCAATAAAAATCCCCTTCAACTTCACACACACACACACAAAAAATTCAACAGTTCCACTTCATTTACAGTCACTAGTGCACTGTTACCATTTATTTATGCGCTAATGTATAGTACATAATCAGTCATTTTTTCTATTTTTTCAAAGTATTCCAGGATAAAGTAATCTTTAAAAATCTCACGCATCAATATTTCCCCAGATGCTACTGGTAGGACTTCACCTGTGACATTTTTTTTTTTCTTTTTCTTTTTCAAGACAACGCTACGTCGACCATTTCAAAAGTACCCTTTTCATTTGACTGGATAACATGTCAATATGGCTAAATAACGTGATCAAGCCTAATTCAGAGCAATCACACCATATTCACCTATATGAGACTATATAAAAACGGGGAAAAATAAAATCAGAACCCTGAAAAAAAAATATTTTCTTATCTTGTGAACAGCGTTGTTATGACTGAAGGAACCTGTTGATTGCGTGTTGCTAGGTGTGAATGGGTGCTCTGCGGTTGTGCTTGGTGGTGCGAGATTTGAAAAAGTTATCATACAGGAAAAACCGGTCGGTATTCCCCTATGGTCGAAATTCACCCATCTCACCATATCTCTGGCCAGTAATCAGAAAGATTATCTGAATACTTAAGTCTCAGACTGTACAAATCCGTCAGTACAATATATCTACAGAGGGGTGAACAAATTATTCTGTATATCGTAGAATGAAGATTTTTAATATATGGTATTGTACTTATTGTACTTTTATGTAAGAAATAATCTTCCATGGCTAACAAATGATTATTCTAATAATTTAGGAAAAAAAAAAAAAAACACCCTTATATATGCGTATGCATATTTCTGACTATATTTAGGTGTGACTGAGAGAGAAAGGAGATACACAAGATGTGTGTGCATGTGTGTAGGTGAAATACCTTAAAGTGTGTGTAATACCTTGCATGCATTATCCTCCACACACATCTACAATCTTGCCAGCACCCTACGGTCATAGAAAAAAACATTCCCTTTCAAAACCCATATGACATTACACTTAACAAAGACTAAATTGTATGGAAACTTTTCATCGCAATTGTTATCCAAAAATCTGCTATTATAGAAAAAAAAATGTCTGTAAAATGATTTATTTACATACACAGTAAATTTTGCTGGCAATCACATTGACAGCAATAACCAGGAAAAATAAACAAGCATAGGTATATAACATATGCACACACACACTCACACACACACACACACACACACATATATATATATATATATATATATATTTGTGTGTGTGTATTGATTGAAACCATTCTCTTCGTCATAGCCAAGTGAGCCGTAACGTAAGCACTGACTGTGCAATTAGGCAGTTGATAGGCTGCTGGGCAGCTATAGAGACGAACCGGTATTCTAAGTGTAATAATGCAGACTCTACTCCTGATTCTGTGAATCCTCCACTCTTGGCCCAGGACAATAAATTCATCAAATGGAAGGGAAAAGGTGGAAGATTGAAAAACAAATGAAGAAATTTTCGAAGAGCAGAAAATTATACATAAAAAAATGGAGTGGAAAGAGGGCTATGAATTACTATAAGAAAACTTAAATGTGCAATCCAGGAAGAGATTGGTGAAAAAATAATGAGGAGTTTTAATAAGAACATAGATAAAAGAGGGACAACAAACAAGGGGGCTAAGCGGTGAACTGAAGTAAAAGATGAGGAGATAATATATTATATAGACAAATTAATAATCTTAAAAAATGGAAGATATTAGATAATACAAAAATACTTATATAATGCTAGAAAATATCAGGTAACTTGTATTACATCTATTTTTTTCCAACCATTTAGAGGGCCTAACGGCCTTTATAGGTATGTTGTTCAATACATTATAAGTGTGTGAATTTTTGGGCCATATTGTACTCCACAGAATCGTAAAAATCCTGAACTCTGACTTCTTGTAGAGTTGGTGATATTTGCACTTTCCCTTCAATAAAGACATTCCAAATCTTTAGTTTTGGTCACCGGAGAAAAGTTTGGATAAACAGGATTTTATGCAAAAATTAGTCAGATTTATTCCAAACATTTTTTGTACTAATTTCTATTTGAATATTGAAATATTTTCAAGTTAGGTGTTGTTCATTTACTGGTATTTCTCTCCGTTATATATGAGGTGTAGCTTTTTGTCAACCATACTAGAGCTCAAGACCTTTATTGTGTAGCTTATATTTTAGCGTTTTTCCACGCCTCACTCACTGTATTGAGCAACACACTCTCTTTATTCCATACCCTCTAAAAACACACTACTTAAGGATTCTAAATACTTATTTTATCTACATAGAAGATAAGAGGTTACAAGGGTTATCGATTTCATACTTATACCTGAAAATGAAAATCTGTATACTTTTTTCAGTTATGGTGGTATTTAGTGTAATAAAATTCTTGATCTCACCGAGGGAAGGAATATAATGTAGCAAGAAGAAAATGACAGCTTATGCTAGGAATATGATGCAGCACTTGCTTAATTGAATGAAAAATAGGCACCCTTGATGAACAGCCATAATCTAAGCCAAGGGTGAACAACAGGAAGGCAAACAAAGTCGAAATGGGAGCTTGAGAAGCAGCATTGTTTCAGTGAATCGTGGCATGATATACATTCTTAATGAAAGCGAGCTCTCCTAATGGAAGCTTTGGCTACATTCAAAAGACTAAAGAGAAGTTTTAATGAACTTCGAGGAAGGGAGTTTGTTAAATCAACAAAGGGAAAGGTTAATGTTCTTTTTGGGAGACTGGAATAACTAATGCAAAATAGAAAGGGAAATTATACAATGAACATGCTTTCAATGTTCAATCCTTGATGTGATGTCTTAACCTTATGATCCCTCTCCCCATCAACGTTTCTTTGTCAATCGTTACTCTTAGAAGCCGCCATTTGAGCATTGCGAGAATAACGATCTGCATTGAAAAGATGACCGTTCTTCTCAAGGGAAACATTAAGCCATTACTTCACGTTCAGGTATCTTGAACATAACTTTGAAATATTACGGATGACAGACAGACAGATACATTTGTTGCAATAAATGTATTTAACCCATGCATTAGGAATTAAACATGTATTCTTATGATTTTACATATTTACCACATGATAAACAAAAAACCTAATTAACTGTTAACTAATGAATAATTTCTAGATTAGGATTAATATAATAACATTGTATCTGATAACTTGTTTGAAATTAAAAGACGGCAACAATGAAATATTTTAGAATTTTTCCGTCTGAAATGTCTTCTTTATTTCGTTATTAAATCAAAATTCCATCTTTGAATTCTATTTCTTCATTACATGATCAAATCATAATAACTTTCGTTTTCCTTAGGATTTCCATCGCCTACTTATCTGTAGAAAAGTCGTTAAATATATTGTGCTGGCTTTTCTGAGCGTTTCTATGCTAGCTTTACATTTCCAAAATAGACGAACATATTTTGAGGATATTTCTTCAAATCTTGATCAATATTCCAGATGGATGTTGATGCCATTATTTTCTGCCTTTCGAACCAGGTTTTAAATGCCATGTAGAGGGTGAAAAGTCCACACATGAAAGTCATAGTCAAGACAGGAGTTTTCTTAAGTAAATCCAATATTGATTATTTACGTCCTTAAATAATGGTAGAATTGGTATAACATCTTATATTAAGCTCTTGGGGTTAGGATTTGTTCAGGTATGCTATCAGCAGTGTCTCGTTTTCTCAAATACTTTATTTCATTATCTATTCTCAATTACGAAAGTTGCTAATGATTTATGTTTTATGGTATTGATTGTGTTATTGTTATCATGACTACCTTAAATTTTCTACTAAGTAGGCTCATCTGAGTTATCACAAAAAACGTCCCGGAATTGTATTCATAAAACTGAAGACAAACATAACACTACAAAAAGTCCCAGTGAACGCTCTCTGACGCACTCTGACGATAGGAGCGGATATTTCAAAATAACTAAGCATTTTATAATTCCCTGTAAAAAAAACATCGATATCAAGAGGTTATATATATATATATATATATATACCTATATATATATATATATATATATATATTGGTAGTAGGGTGGCCAGCGCACCAGCCATAAGTTGAGATACTACCGCCAGAGAGTTATGGGGTCTTTTAGACTAGCAAGACAGTACTACATTGGATCCTTCTCTCTGGTTACGGCTTATTTTCACTTTTGCCTAGACACACACCGAATAGTCTGGCATATTCTTAGCATATTCTCTTCTGTACTCATACACCTGACAACACCATGATTATCAAACAATTCTTCTTCGCCCAAGGGGTTACTGCACTGTAATTGTTCAGTGGACACTTTCCTCTTGGTAAGGGTAGATGGGCCTCTTTAGCTATGGTAAGCAACTCTTCCAGGAGAATGACACTCCAAAATCAAACCATTGTTTTCTAGTCTTGTGTTGTTCCATAGCCTCTGTACCATGGTCTTCCACTTCCTTGGGTTAGAGTTCTTTTGCTTGAGGGTACACTCGGGCACACTGTTCTATCTTATTTCTCTTCCTCTTGTTTTGTTAAAGTGGTTATAGTTTATAAAGGATATATTTATTCTAATGTTGGTACTCTTCTTAAAAATTCAAATTTCCCCTCTTTCCTTTACTCACTGGGCTATTTCCTCTGTTGGAGCCCCTGGGCTTATAGAATTGTGCTTTTCCAGTTAGGGCTGTAGCTTAGCAATTAACAATAATAATAATTATATACACACACACACACACACACACACACACTATATATATATATATATATATATATTTATATATATGTTGATATTTTTTCTTAGAGAAAAGTGAACCAAATCAGTGTGAGAACAGAAATTTCTTAATCCAAATAATCTTACGAAAATATTTTCTCTTTGTTATTCCAAGTGAGACTGGTCTTACCCACAGTTCCCGACGACGCACCGCATAATGCCGTTTTTAGAAAACTTGTCTTCATGGGGGTGGGGGTGGGGACACTGCTCTCACGGAAGAGCGATTTAGGTCGAGAACCAGATGGCTATCGTAATATCAGCTTTACGGCGAGTCTGCTTAAGGTTGAGGATCCTTTCATTGGTCGGGCTGAGGCTTTTCTTTGTATTAATGACAACGAGTGTTACTTAGAGTCACTGGTACCCAAGATGAATAACTGAGGTGTGACACTACACGGGGCTTCGATGTCTTGATGAGAAAATGGAAGAGGACAGAAGCAAAGACCCATGAAATAACTTTATAGACTTCCTGGAGATTTTATTCTTTATTCCCCAACAAGGAAAACAGCCCAGTAAGGAAAGAAACAAGGAAATAAATATACAACAAAAAAAATGATGAAAAATTTACTTAAAATTTAGAACAATAACACCATTGTAATAGATCTTTCATATATAAATTGTAAAGTTAGACTAAGCATTTAAACCTTGTCAATGAAAACTGTATTTGGAAAGATGACTAAAAGTAATAGAAAAGAAAAACAACACACGGGCACTACAATCGTTAGCACACAATGAACAGAAATAAAAATAGTTTCGAAAGATGCTGGCAGGATATCCTACCTCCCACAGCATTCAAGGTGAATCTTTTTCTCAAACCAGCAAAATCTTGAGGTAATTCCTCTCAACATCTCCTGAACTCGTTTGGGGTTTAACTGTCTCTTGTGTTTATCGTTGTCCCTGAATCCTTTTAATGGGAAGTCTCTAGTTGGCCTTTCGAGGATAAAATTTTTTTTAATCACTTCGTCTTTAGGGGTATTCTCAATCGCAAGAGCAATCATTGCAAAAATATTATTATTCATGAAGCTGATGTTTTTCCAAAAATGCATGAAAACACAGAGTATCTTATTTATATCGGCACTAAGGTTTGAATCCTTAGACATGCAGAAGAACGTATCCAAAAAGAAAAAAAAAATTTTATGTGATAAAATCATCACGTTGACACATATACATATAGATTTCTAAATATACATACATATCTGTACAAACTAACACAGGTACACACACAGGCACATATACATACGCACACACATATACCCGTATGTGTATGTGTGTATATAGGTAAGGGCTTAGATATATAAATACATGAAGGAATATCTTCAAGATTTTTTTTTTAACTCCCTCTTTCATTTCCCTTCTAGGATATCCTTTCCTTTATCCAACTTCTCCTTCTAATCGGAATTCAGGTCACACAGCTCTCAGCGTCTAATATTGCTGCTTCCAGGGAACGGTTTTAGGCCTGATGATAACGTCGACAATGATATTGTTTCACCTTAGCGTATTTCTCCTGTTTTTCTGATCACGTCCTTCAACATTAATCTTCTCTATTAATGTTCTGGTATATATATATATATATATATATATAGATAGATAGTTAGATAGATAGATAGATATATATGTATATATTTATATATATATATATATATATAATATATGTATATATATATATACATATATATATATATATATGTATATATATTATATATATATGTATATATATATATATATATATGCATATATATATATATATGTATATATATATATACATATATATATATATATATATATATTTATATGTATGTATATATATATATATATATCTACATATATATATATATATATATGTATATATATATATATATATATGTATGTATATATATGTGTATATATATATATATATATAGGAAAAGATGACAAGTATGGGGCTTGAGCGCTGATGATATGCATATATGGTCTGTCTCCAGGCCAATGTCTTGCTAACTAGGGCATTATTGTCCCTTGCCTATGCCATGTTTTAGAGACATTCAAACCTTTAAACCTCAAATAGGAAAACTTTCTATTCAATATTCTAATTATTTTATTCTCCTTATGCAAAGCTTCTGTGACTAGTTTTTAATGACAAAATGTCGGTTGGTGAATTTATAATTTTTTTTCAATAAACGACCCTTGTTAATGTCCAGAAAAAATTACGTAGAAAAGGTAAAATATTTTCTGTTTACCCTGTGCGAAAGATCCTCGGCAGAAAACATCATTTCAATAACATGCAAATATGTTAATAAGGTGTCGAAGTGATAACAACCTCTTTTACTGCAAGGACATCAGTGGGTATCATGCAAAAGGGACACCACAATATGACTGTTTTCTTGATTGTATTTTTTTTTTTTTTTTTTTTTTAGACGATTGCAAATATTTATGAAGGTAGATGATAACATCCTATGAAGAAAATTGTGTTAAAGAATGACGGTAAAAATCAAAATCGAGATTATAATGAAAGGGAGAGAAAACCGCTTTTCCTTGGTGCTACGAAAATAATTTTAATTCGTGGTGAAGGAGGTAATAGATATTAATAAATTTATTTAAAAAATAACTTGATTGGGGTCAAGCTTGATTGACCTTGATTTCTTGGTGGCTTTGACTATTTTAAACATAAGTCTCTGATTGTTCCATCATCATTATTAAATTTTCAAGTAATATATTGCAAAGATTATCTGTTGTCGGTCACCATAATGTTTATAGAAATGTCGAATCAAAGAGGTTTGATGGTTTGAGATGCCACCGAACGGAATAAGTGAAGTCAGCCACCTCGGTGAAGTGTAGGCAAAAAGGTCGCGACCTGATGCCTGGGAGCTAATTATACGTCCATTATCTGCATCAACAGGCTACAAATTAATCCAGCTCTTCAGCTGATAATGCCAATCTCGTGTAATGCTTATGGATGTACTCAAAGATTCAAAAAAAATTTAAATCCTGCTATTACATTTCATTAGTAAATGTTCAATTTTCAATGTAATGCTGTACAAAATTGTAAATTGAGAAATGTAATGAATCCTGGCAGCAGCAAGAATATTGCCTCTACAGTTCAATTCATTAACATTATCAAAAACTGCACTATCAATACTGTCATTGTTTATCATGAGTACTAATCATTATCGTTGTTGTTATCATTTCCTCTACATCATTAATATGTTTATTATGTTTTTTTTTTTATAGTTTTCCAAAAGATGAGTCCCTTAGAAAGGAATGGGCTTGAACAACGCAACGAGTAAATTCTGCTCCAACTACTAGTTCATGATTAAGCTCTGAGCACTTCAAGGATGAAGATTTTGATAAATCGCAAACAAATTTTAATCATTTCCTGTTCATCTCAAGAAGGAAGAGTTAAACGTGTTAATTTGTTAAGGCAATGTTTGGCTAAGCTGCATTCAGTGGGGGACAAAATTATCTCTTTGACTTTTGATAGACTATCAACGAATGCTGCTATGATCAAAGAGCTGGATTGTAGTCTATATTCTGAATATATAAAAACTTCATTCTTCATCCAGTGACGCAAGAGCAGATATTTATATTTTTTGACCCGTGCCATATGCTAAAGTTAATAAGAAATCCATTAGGGGAAAAAATCATTTTGTTGATGGGGAGGGAAACTTTATAAATTGAGATTTCTTTGAAGAAAAAAAATTACATAAGCTTCACGAATGTGAGGGTTTGAATTTCGTGAATAAATCAAGAAGGCTACATCTGGCATGGATTAAAACAAAAAGATGAATGTTAAACTTGCAGCCCAATTACTAAGTGAATATGTTGCAAAATCACTGCAGTTTTAAGGAATGTGAAAAAACAACCAATTTCATTACCATTATAAATAATTTGCTTGAAGTGATGAATTCAAGGAATCTATGAGGGTGAGATTTTAAAACGGATTTTGACGTAGAAAAATCTATTTTGGGTTGAGATAGCCATGTCGTCCTGATGGAAGGTCCTTCCGGCAGCTTCCTGCTGTATAATATTTCTGCGAGTGATATTACAAGAGAATTACCGTCAGGTATCATAGGGTTTTAATCCCCAGAACGACTATCCTAATATATCGTGTATATTCAGGGACGTATCCGTAGATAACCATTGATATCTGCACTACTAACAGACTTAACCCAGTCTAGAAAACTAGGGGGAAGGATAGGTGGGGAGCCATTACATATCCTCTCTTCTTATGGTACCATCGTATGTCACTGATGACGCCATTCCACATAGCAGCATAACTACTGTGAAAAGAGGCATCCTACATGGAATCAGGGAGGGACAACGTAACGGGTGAGCCATCAGGACGACATGGCTATCTCACCCCAAAATAAATTTTTTCTTAGGTCAAAATCAGTTTTTGGGGCTCAAGGCATGTCGTCCTAATAGAAGTGTACCAGAGTATTACCTATGACTCGGTAGGAAGCCTCAAGGAGAGAGGTCCCAATACTGAAATGCACTTACAGGATTACTCCGTCAAGGCATAGGGATTACTCTCGACTCTATATCCCAGAACAGTTCGGAGGCAGTATTGACAAGTATGATGGTCCGACAAGGATGTAATACGGACCAAAGAACCGCCCTCAACAATTGGAAAATCACCTGAGTTCAATGTCGGCAGCCCTAAGGAACACGGAACTGAAGGAGGCATCGTAGGTAAGGCGTATGGAACCAATACCCGCCAGGAAAAATAAATCCAATTAAGTTCAGGAAGGATAATAAGAAGGCACACTTAATTCATTGCCACAAATGTAACTATAAGCATAATAATAACACATAAAATAAAAGGCATGTAACAATTTACAGACTTTTATTCATAAGAGTCAGTGTAAAGGTTAATGAGTAATCATCATTAACTGCATATGGAGAATTTATGTACAAAGTAAATAAATCCCATCCATACCCAGACATAAGGTAACAGTAAGGGACAAATATATGACATAAGGAACCATAAGGAAATTATGACAAGATAAACCTGATCAATAGATACATGATCACATATGTACACAAAGTGGTAATCACCGGAACAAAATGAGATATACCTTAACTAACATTTAGACAGTTAGGCTGTAGCACTGAAAAAACAAACATCACGCCGGAAAGACACATGTAAACCTGAAAAGGAAATGATTAATTGCATTTTTTCCCCTGAGGCAAAAACCAACTTTTTACTCATTGCTAATAACAAGCTGGAGGAGTGGCCTAGGACACACTGTGGGCTACGTCGTATAAGCAGGCTTGATAAAACTTCCCGCAGCCACCACAAAATGGCGTATCTTCTCCAATTGCTTCAAGTAATGCCTGAAGAAAACCCAAGTGGACTTCCAACCAGTATATGCCTGCAGTCCCTCAAAGGACATATACTGGAAAAAGTTCAAGGAGAAAGCCCCTTTCTCAGGGTCGTGATCCGATGGCATACTAGCCAGGTCCGCTCTTTGTATAAAGTAAGTAATTTTTGCTCTTAACTGTTTCAGAGACAAGTCTGCCCCCACTGTTCCCCCCTTGAACAATTGACCACTGTTAAACTGTATTGTTCTTATTAAATACACTTTTAAACACTGCACTGGACACAGGGAGGGATCACCTAGTAGGGGAACTATTTTCCATGGACCCCAACTTTTAGAGGGAAGTTCATTCTTAGCTAGAAAAGTGGGATCAGGGTATAAATTAACCTCATCATTATCCACAAATTCTATGAGGCTCTTGTCTCTAGAAAGTGCCACAATTCCACTAACACTAGCACCAGAAGCCATCGCAATTAAAAAGATGACTTTCTGAGTGAGATCACGAACAGAAGCTGTTTCATTGTCTATGTCTGAAGCGAATTGCAAAACTTTGTTCAAAGACCAAGAGATAGGCTACGGTAGAGCCGACTGGCGTAGCCTTGCATAAACCTTCGGAATTTTGTTGAAGAGAGCCAAGTTGAAGTCGACATCAAAGGCGTATAGTATAGGTATAGTAAGAGCCGATTTTTACGACGAAATCGTGGAGGAAGCTAGACCTTGAGCATGCAAATCAGTCGGGAAACATAAACAAAATTCCATAGTAACTGAGCCTAGATTCTTGTCTTTGACGTATTTGACCAATTTCTGCCATGACGATTCATATTGAGTCATGGTGGTAGACAACTTATAGTTTTCCGCAAATTCCAACTTATCACGTTGAATTTGGAAGTTCTTTTCCAGGGCTAGGGCGAAAAAATCATGAGATGAAGGTTGTTCGTTCTCCATGATGAAGCGTAGACAATCTCCCGCTGTACCTCCTAGGACAGAATTGAGTTAGCAACAGCATCAACTTGCGGTTCAATTCCATGACCATGGGAAACCAGTTGCTCTTTCGTCATAGAGGAGCAACCAGAGCCGCAGTCCCTTTGAATGATCGAAGCTTGTCCAGAACCTTCATGAGGAGGTTGAACAGTGGGAACAGGTAAATCTTTGTCCAACGATTCCAATCCAGGGACATCGCGTCCATTCCCACGGCAGCTTGATCCACGTTCGGCGCTACAAAGCAGGGAAGTTTCTTGTTGAGACTTGTTGCAAACAGATCCACTTGAAGTCCAGGGACATGATCCTGCACGAAACAGAATGTTTTTTCGTCGAGAGACCACTCAGTCTCTAAAGGTTTTGTCTGAGAGAGGGAATCCGCCATCACATTTCTTACTCCCTGAAGATGGGATGCTGACAGGTGCCAACCTTATAGGCTCACCGATGGTGATCAGATCAATACAAAAGGATAATGAAAGAATCTTTAAATATTTTCTGGGTCATGCTGAATTTTATCTAAGACAACTTAAACTTCTATGTGATAAACCTTTGTAGAATTTCAAAAGCAAAACTGGCTTTCTTTGATTCATAATTTGTATACGGAATGTGATTGAAATCTATGATAATGTAATTGGTTGTCCTGAACCCGAATTAAGATTTTTGTTAACCTATAAGATAAGCCAGGATCACCTAGAACTCTTTTCTAGCCAAGTTGGATCTATGAGTTGGATGTAAAAACAACCCAACCGCCTGTCAGTTTTCTGCCACTTACAAAAGAATTTTAGTTCATAACGACTTGCAGGAACTGTATACCTTTGGAATCTGTAAATATTCTTTCAGTTTCAAACAGAGTTAATGACAGTACTCTTTTAAACAACTTTTCTGTTTAAGGCATAAATTCTTCAACTGATAGGAACAAAATTTTGAATGACGAACGTTTTGAAATCTAACAAGCAGCTAATTTTGTTGTCGATGAGGATTACACGTATATTCCTAGTAGTCAACATTTGTTATTGTGTTCAAGTAGCATTGATACCTATATTGCGGGATTCGTTGTCTTTAAACTAGAAAAATCATTGAAGTGTCAAACCTTTATTAACGCTATTACTGGTACTGATACGTTACTTTCATTCTTTAGTTAGATTGAAAAATAAAGGTGCTCTAATACACCAATCTGATGACGTGATAAATGTATATCTGTGCTGTGAAAAGAAATTTAGAGAGTTGGTGCGCATACTGAAGGGGATAAAAAAGGGCATGCAAAAAATTTTAATCTCTTTATTAGATTATTATATTTTTATAAATATATTTTCTAAATCATATAAGCATATATACGAGACTGAACCAGATAATAATCATATTGTTTTACTTATTAAGTCTGTGGCAGAAAAATACTTGCAGATCAGATATTTCTATGCTGCTGAAAAGTTCTCAGCAAAATTACTAGCGAAAAATAAAATGAGAAGTCTTCAGACATATACAAAACTGATACACTTTCGTGGCCAGTAGTCACTTACTGGATGAATTGCATGTCAACGTATAATTTAAAAAAAAAAAGTAATCCCAAACCATGAATCGTTTCCTTCGACCTTCTTAATGACTACTTCATGCTAGAGGACACTAGTCACTTTATCTTAAACGATTTGTGATTCTCTGACCAGATTTAACGACTCTTCCAAGTGGTTATCCTTTCTTTACATCTTTAGATACCCGTAGCGTATCTGTTCTGGAAGGATAAATCCTTTAATCCTTGTTCTTGATAAAAACATTAGAAGGAATTATCCGTTTACAAATGAAATTCCTATCACTGTCAATCTTCCATTTCCCTGTCCGAGGATTGATCATTTCTAAGATTATCATAATACTGGAGAGTAAAGCGGAAACGGTAAAGCGATAGCTGATTACTCTCGTCCCAATTTCTTTTTGCCCACGATACAGGGCGCGTCGGCTATGACAGTTTGCTTCACCATCTCCCATAAGCATTGACTTCCTGCGCCACCTCCACCCATTTAAACTCCTTGTGTGTTCCCCATTGTGGTGTTTAAGACCTAACTTATTTATATGATATACGCATGATATGTAGTTTGGTACAAAACAAGATTCTGAATGAAGATCTGTCATTACTGAATTCTTTGGTAAAAATTAGAGCATAGAGAAAATTATCGGGTATGAAGTTGAACTCTAGCAAATCTCAAAGTATGATTATGAGTAGGTCTAAGAAAATGGCTATTGAATATCCAGCTCTTTGCGTTGGCAACTTTGATTTTACTATAAATCTAGATGGGATTCTTGGTTTAATTTCTTTTAAGAAAAGCCTCTGATCTGTTTTTCTTTGATTGCACAAAACATAGACACATTGGGATAGACTTTTAAGATTTTGAGATCCTTCTTTTATGGGGATATGTTTAAATTGTTCTTATTCTACCATATTTCGAGTTTGTACCTTCTTTGTGGTCTTCAATCACTCTTAAAATCCTGCCTTCGTCCTACATACGTAATTCATAATTTTTTTTTTTTTTTTTTTTTTTTTTTTTTTTTTCAAAACGAACCAAATTCATTGCATCTGGATATATGGAAATTAATTATTCTGATGGCTATCATTTCATAACAAAAGAAAAGGTAATGAATCTTAAAAAAATAACATTACTTTTTAATTCTTGAATCTTTCTTTAGTTGTCATCCGTTTCATCATCATATTACTGGAATTACAGAAAATTCCTCTCAAGTTGGAGTATTTGGGTGGAAAAAAATACAGCTTTTCATTTCAAATAGATTCAAGTGAGTGGTAATAGACAAGATTTTATTAACGTTTAAAAAATCTCTTAAATTTTAGTTTGTATAAAAATTCTTTAAAAGAAATAGTGTGTATCATAATCTATCAAAACTTTAAAAACTCACATGTGCAAAGACATGATTTTGCATAAGAAGAAGCAGCAGAGAACTGTAAAAAGAATAAAAGAGAAGAATTCTCCATCCGAAGGAATAATTCGAAAACTATCAACTAAAGAAAAGAATAATTCAAAGACAAACACTGTTTAATCAGTGAAATGAAATCAAAGCAACTGATGCAATTGGTGAAATTCGAATATATCACTTGGGTGGTGGCGGGAATAAAATGTTTAGCAAAACCTATTGAGGACTTGAAAGCTGATTTTTTTATGCTATATCCAAATAGCAATAAATATTTACCATTCAAGAGGAAAAAGAGGAAGTGCATATATTCCCTTCCCTGGCGACAAGTGTTGGCGCCCTGAGAGTCTCTCTGTCTCCATTTCATACCATTAGCCTTCTATTTCAGAGCCATAAAACATCGAGAATGGAATGTTGTTATACAATTCGTCATAGACCGTCGCTGTAATACATCTTTATTCTGAATGTTGAAAAGATGTTTTAATCTAGATTAGGAGCACATGTTTATAAGAAAGTCCTTACATATTTATTTAGCTTTCGACTTGATACTGAACTTATAAGATAACTGTATATCTCTAGGAACAATAGCAAAATTTAATTCGCATGGTGGATTCCGCTAATTGCACCCGTGACAGTGTACCAATTGAGAGATAATTTTCTGGGATTTCTCTCAGGTTAATTAACTCAATTACAAAGTGCCTTAGTTGTATTGTATCTGTGAATAACGAACGATGTTTAAAAGAATTTTTTTTCCATCTCTCGTGTTATATATTCAGTTAACATCAGGTCTTCTCAGACAAAAAAGGAAAATAAAAGGGCATATTCTAAATATGCTGACAGAGTAGTCGTTAACATAAAAAAAAAAAAAATTATCCCGTTTTCCAACCCAAATAGTAATTCAATCATTTGTACCGTACTCGTTTTACACACGCTTGTGCATTAATTTTTTTTTTTTTTTATTTCATTGTATATTTTGCTTTACACCTTATTGTTATCAAAGCCTGCTTAAGGCTGTCTTTTCATAGATTATCTTATTTATATTTTCTTTTCTATTCCTGTAACATTCTCGTCCGGAACTTCTTGTACAAACTAACGGTTTACTCTCCAATTGGTGAGCTGGTCACCTCGGGTAACGAATGTGCAAGTGAGCCATTAGGTTGTAATTGAGAGGCGAGATAAATGCAACTTAAAGTCTGATGCTACTTACTATATTTCAACAGATAGTGAGTTTATATACAACCGATTCCGGACTAGAATGTAACAAAAACTCAAACAAAAAGTAGTTCTTGAAAAGACAAACTTAAACAGATTCTATTAATAATGAGTTGTGTTGTAGAGCGATATATATAATAAAAAAGAAAATAGAGTTACAATGTACAGTTGTGTGTGAAACACGTGCGGTACACATCAATACAATCAAATAGAGATATGAATATAATCTTACTTTGTAATATAACTCAGCTTCGTTGTCACCAGGAGCGAACTGAAATGAATAGAATAGTAAAGGATTAAGAAAGGAAATTCTTCATTAAAAATGAAATTATGTAAAGGTACGACAGTACAGTAGGATATCTCTTCCGTTATTTATTTATTTATTTTTTTTTTCATTTTATTTATTTTATTTTTTTAATTTTATTTATTTTTTTATTTCAGTTTTATTCGTAATCTTATTGTAAGCCTATCAAATGTTTTGTGATAAAAACAAACGGATTATGACAATGGGATCCTTAAGGAAAATTTATTTCTTCCTTCGACTCCAGCATGTAGGTTTAAAACGGATTTTGAGCGAAGCGAAAAATCTATTTTTGGGTGAGATAGCCATGACGTCCAGACGGAGTACTAGGTCCCAGTATTGTTTAAATAAGCTCTGGCCGTAAAGTAACTTCTACTTTTCGTAAAATTTCGTGTTTTGTGGCGGAGCTGTGCTGCTACCGGACACGCCATTTTATGGCGTCGCTGTTCTCTTGCATGACTTATTTAGCTAGCCAGAACAGCTTTTTCCGGCCTCTTAACTAATTGATATTGTTAGTTATTTAGTCTTCATAGCTAGGAACTTCATATATCGTGTTTTAACGCTCTATTATCCGGTCATCGTTCGACCCCATACTAGATCGCTAGCTTAGCCCCTAGGCTAGATTGCATAGCACTTGTGTTCATGCATGATATATTCCAGTGATCCTAGGTTAAATTATGAAGATAGTGGCATTATTTATCATACTGTTAACTGTGATGTAAGTGTTTTTCGCCTTCAGGGACCATATAGGGCACCGGTTTGATTGCGTTCCTTTCTAACCTAACCTAAATGTAGGAACCCCTATATGCTCCCTACATCCCCTGCCTACGGGCATTCCCTCTGCGTGGCCAAGCTTCCCCTTCTATATAGGGGAATCTTGTCCACAATCAGAGTATTTATCGCTTCTCTGTCTACCCTAAGGGAATGATCCCCCCTTAGGGTTGCGACTAAGAAAGAGGAACGGCTCTGTCCTTCCTCAGTTGCTTATGGTTAGGTTACTCATCCTTCCCTGCAACTTGCGATGTGTCTTTCAGCCTACCTAGCATGGGAATTAACACTCCTTATCTAGGTTAGGCCTTGGGGGGGGGGGGCTAGTTCTGTACTTTTATAGTTTGAGACGGTACTCTTGCATCGTTCTCATTCTGGTTACCTACCCTAGTCTAGGGAGCGTCCTCCCTTTCCTTGGTGGCCGTTCTTGTACAGAGCCCCCCTATGGAAGACCCCTCTTCTTCTCCCTCCCCCCCCCTTTCCCTTTGGTGTAGGCTAGCCCATACATAGGCTTGCCTATACACATCTGTCCCTAGTCCTACAACTCCTCCCTTGGGTGGAGTGATAGGGCTATCTTGATCTCCTGTTGAGCAGGCCGCTCTGGTACACATACCCTTCATAGCGTTCTATGGGGGTAGCCACTGGCAGCGATTTGTCCAGCAGGGGGTTCCCCCTCTTGAGTGTCCTCTAACCCTCCCTAGGGTTACCCTGGCACCCGGCCGGCTGCCGGCCCCCTGCCATTGGATGCTAGGAGTATCTGCTCCTATCATGTGTACACTCTCTCTGGAGGGATGCCGGAGGGGTATGTGGTCTTATCCCTCCAATCCCTCCTTATCTGTCTCTCCATCTACCCTGGTGCCGGTCCCTTGCCGCCTCTACTGCCGGCGATATCGCCCTACACTTTGGTGACTCTCTCTCATAAGATACCCTCCCTCCTCTAAGTCGTCAGCCTTCCGTGTGCCGGGGGGCTCCCGCCTTCCGTCGGCATACAACCGATGATCCACCCCTCCCTTACCTAGTTTCGGTTGTCCGACCTTCGGGCCGGCCTCCGGCGTGCCAGCATTGATTGCCGGCGGTCTGGGTATACTACCATATACTTCATTATCTTATGAACTGATTACCAAGCCGTCAGCCTTCGGCTGCCGGAGCCGCCACCTCCCCCCGGCGTTCCGCCGCTGTGCCGGCAGTCGCCAAGTTGGTATTATGCTTAGATTCTCAATGTGTCTGTCTTAATGCCTGGAGCGGCCTCCGGCGTGCCGTCGGCCTGCCGGCGCCTTCCGGAGGCGCCAAGGGACATGCACCCCTTCTACTACCTGTCAACAACATGCCGACAGTCCTACACTGCAGCGAGATGGCTTAGCCACTTCTATATATAGGTATTGTCTTACCATCCTACTAGTGGCTGGGCTGTCTTCTTGCACATTACAATTTTCCAGCATACTCTGTGTGTCTTAGCACGGCCGGTTGCTGGAACCTAGATCTATACGGGGTCTCCCATTACCCCTTTACCCCAAGGAACTGAGTGGTCTCAGTCCCTGATACACCTTGCAGGCAATCTCTGCTAGAACTTAGCTTCAACCCACCACGGTGATCCATGTGGATTTCCGTTTTGTGTCCCTCGGTCACAAATGAAATTGTCTATTGATAAGGTTACGGTAACCGACTGGGCAGGATTCACAAGTATGTGTCTATCTACTTCCTTTCCAGCTCCTATTCTCAAACATTACAATATTCATGAATTATTTAATGTTAGATGAAATTTTGACTACTTAAAATTTAACCTTAGAGTAATGTAAGTCATTCTTATGCCTTCCATATACTCATGATCTCTTTCTTTTACAGGAGGAGTATATGAAGTGTGAACACAACTTCTGTGGAGTGAAACGCCCAGACTTCTACGGGCACAAGGCGTGTCGGACCGACGCCCCCTGCGCTGCCAAGACGGGCGACCTGAAATTCTGGGACCAGCAGCACTGTACAGTCTGCAAGAGTCATCTGGTCGAAGCGTTCGACGATCCTCCTTCAGTGGAGGTAAGGGACAACGCTCGGGAGAAGCTACGCAAGTGGGTGCGTGGCTTCCAGAAGAACGCCACCGGACCGTATCTCGCTACCGAAGATTTGAGGGCCTTGCTATTTCCGAAGGCATCAAAAGACTCAGTGGTCCCTAGTGATCAGATTCCCACCGTCCAGATAGTGGTGGAACCTGATGTTGTCATGGCCCAGTCCATGCATGAGTGCCGTCTAGATTCCGACAACGTGGAACGTATGTCGGAAGTGTCGGAAACAACGGAGAGGAACCTCATGGGCGAGGAGCTCGACTATGAGGAAGATCAGGTGGAATACCCTGATTCGGAGCATGAGGTCGCTCCCACTCCTACCCCTGCACCAACTCCTATGCCGACCGAGGAATCCCTTCCTTCAACGTCTGCCACCCCGGATCCTATCCCATCAGGCACTCAGGAGGTCTTCAAGATGCTTGAAGCCCTCATGGATAAGAAACTTCGCGAGACCCACGAGCTATTCAGGTCTAACCTAGGAAGTTTAAAGCAACCGAAACGGATTTCGGTTAAGGACCTCCCTGCCTGCTCGGATACTAACCCATGGAGATATGCCGAGCACATGCCGATCACCACGGACAAGATCTTCATCAGTGAGAAGGTCGGCTCGATCGCGTTGGAAGAAGTGGAGTTCTTCCCGAATTTTGAGGCTTATCCGGACTGTTACGTCCGACTCAGGTCCGAACCCGCCTCTAAAGAAGAGACCGAACCGAAGGAGGTAATTGTGTTCAATCTCTCGAAGGCCCAGGCTATGCTAGCCAACACGGTGAAGAGTAGGGGCTTCACCAATTCCAAGATGCCGGCGCTTAGTAAAAAGCACCATACCTTCGTCGCACCGAACAATGCGACCTTCCCCTTTATTGAAAAGGCCTTCACTGCGGTACTGAAAGCAGTGGAAGAAGGGAAACCTCGCCCTGTACTGGAGGAGTGCAGGCCCTTCTCCCTGACTACTCCCCCTGATGATAGACACTGGAAAGACGTCCAGTCAACATTCACAGTGGGGAAGCTAGAGCCTGACGTTGCTGGTCGTCAGTTTAATGAGGACCTCCCAAAAATGAACGATCACCTCCTTCGTAGGGAACAAGATACGAAGGAGAGGCTTGCCGCATCAATGTCCCTCCAGGTACAGCTTGAAGTCATGGCCAGTGACACTAGGATTCCAGACTTCTACATGGTCCTTGCCAAAACGCATTTGGCAACTGTCATGAAGGACCTGTACAGCTTCACTAGGGCTCGCAGAGCCTGTCGTGAATTCGTGTTCGCGAACGCTACGGTGAGACACGAACCCCGGAGGCTGATTTCCTCCAATATCTGGGGTAAACACCTCTTTCCCTCCTCCCTAGTGAAAGAGATCGCCGACAAAGCCGCCACAGAGAACAGGAACCTTCTCCATAAGTGGGACATGTCAAAGAAAAGGAAATCCTCTCAGGACGATGGCCCTCAACCTAAGAGGAAACCCCAGAAACCAAAACCCCAGCAACGTCAACAAAGACGGCAGTTTCCGGGTTCCGCTACTCCCTAAGTGGCACCTCAGCCACAACAGACCTTTCAGCTGGTCACCCAACCGATGGTCTCTCAGTCACCGGTCTTCACCCCTGCATTTGAGCAGCAGACCACTACCTTTCGTCCCAAAGTTAGAGGCTCAAACAGAGGTTCAGGCAGAGATGTATCTCGCCGCCCCTCCAGAGGCAGAGGAGGAAGGGGAGCCAGCGGCCGAGGTAGCAAACCCACGGGAAGCCAGAAGCAACGAAGTGCTTCCGGTGGGAGGAAGACTCCGCCAATTCCAGGATCGTTGGACCTTCGATCCCTGGGCACACAGCATCGTCAAGAAGGGACTAGGCTGGAGCTGGACACAACAACCCCCAGCCTTCCAGCAATTCTTCGAACAGTCAACCCCCCTCTTGGAAGAGTATGTCCTAGAACTCTTGAACAAGAAGGTGATAAGGAGGGTAAAGTCAACCAGGTTCCAAGGGAGACTATTTTGCGTCCCCAAGAAGGACTCCGACAAACTCAGAGTCATTCTAGAATTATCCCCCCTCAACATGTTCATAGCGAACAACAAGTTCAAGATGCTGACTCTTCAACAAATAAGGACCCTCCTGCCCCAAGGGTACTACACAGTCTCTATAGACCTGGCGGATGCCTACTGGCACGTTCCAATGAACCATCACGCTTCCTCCTACCTAGGATTTCGACTCAAAAGGAAAAGTTACGCCTTCAGGGCCATTCCCTTCGGGCTCAACGTGGCCCCACGGATCTTCACCAAGCTGGAAGACACCATCGTTCAACAGCTCCGCCTTCGCGGCGTCCAAGTGATGGCTTACCTAGACGACTGGCTGGTCTGGGCGACATCACCCGAAGATTGTGTACGATCCTGCAACAAAGTCACCCAGTTCCTAGAACACCTGGGATTCAAGATAAACACCGAGAAATCTCGCCTCTCTCCAGCTCAGAAGTTCCAATGGTTAGGAATCCATTGGGATCTTCAGTCACACCGCCTTTCCATCCCACAGAATAAAAGGAAGGAAATAGTAGGGTCTGTCAAAAAACTGCTGAAATCCAAACGGATCTCAAGACAACAGCAGGAACAAGTTCTAGGCTCTCTACAGTTCACCTCTGTGACAAACCCAGTGCTTTGTGCACAGCTAAAGGATGCCGCGGGAGTCTGGAGACGTTCTGCATCCATTGCTCGAAGAGACCTCAAGAGACGGCTCCCAAACAGACTTTGGTTACTCTTAAAGCCGTGGTCGGAAGCGAAGGCCCTGAAAAGGTCCATTCTTCTTCAACACCCACCTCCATCACTCAACATCCACACGGACGCTCCGCTGGAGGGTTGGGGAGGTCACTCCCACCAACCTATTCAAGATGTTTCACATCAACATCTTGGAGGCCATGGCGGTCCTTCTCACTCTGAAGAAACTCTCTCCGCCTCCCTCGATCCACATCCGTCTGACTCTGGACAACTCGGTGGTAGTCAGATGTCTCAATCGTCAGGGCTCGAGATCGCCCCAGATAAATCAGGTACTTCTTCCGATCTTCCGTCTGGCAGAAAAGAAGAAATGGCACCTGTCTGCAGTTCACCTACAAGGATTCCGCAATGTGACGGCGGACGCTCTATCACGGACAAACCCAATAGAGTCGGAATGGTATCTAGACGCAAGATCCTTCTCCTTCATCTCTCGCCAAGTCCCGGAACTTCAGATCAATCTCTTCGCAACGAGCGACAACAATCAACTTCCTCGCTATGTGGCCCCGTACGAGGACCCCAATACAGAAGCAGTGGACGCCATGTCACTGGATTGGAACAGATGGTCCAGGATATACCTGTTCCCTACCCCCAACCTTCTGCTGAAAGTCCTCTCCAAACTGAGAACCTTCAAAGGGACAGTGGCCCTAGTGGCTCCCAAGTGGCCCCGGAGCAATTGGTACCCCCTGGTCCTGGAGCTGATAGTACTCGTTTTCAGGGAGAAATTTGACATTTTGAGAGAGAAGGAAGGAGGGAGTAATTGTTGCTGTCGAAGCTTGTAACTTTATCTATTTATGGTTTGGCTTTGTTCAACATTTGCTTAATAGCTGACGTCATAAAAAGAGTCAGTTTCGATGTGGATCAACTGTAAGATTTTCAACAAATTCAGCAATTCTGTATCTAAGCAGGGATCACTCAAAAGGAATTCTCACTCACATTTATTGAAATGGATTCATCTTTTATTGAAATATGTTACTGATGCGTATCAACACACACAAAAAAAAAAAAAAAAAAAAAAAAAACAGATGAAAACAAAACACTGTAGATATGGAAAGTTTCTTATTTCATAAAAAGTTTATCATAACAAGCAGGGAATCTTTAGAGTCAATTTGCATATCATAGATTTGCATAATGAAGAACAAAATCAGCAGCAATATTTTCAACATCATCCACATTGGGTCAAGAGCAAATTGATTTCCTTCACTCATTCAGATTGCATATTCAATCATGTGAGATCTCCCGTCAATGGATTAAAATGGAAATGGGTGTTGAATGTTTTTCCTTTCACAAAGGAGATTTGATAATGGATCTTTCTATAAATGTTCTTTGAGATGAGTGTGAGGCTGAAGAACATTCCACAGGAGGGAATTGCGTAATTTCAATGGGGAAAAGAATCTAACGTTTGCCAGACTCAAAGCTTATTTTGCAATTCAAATTTCCTGCCTTAGTCTTGCGTAGTGGATCTTACAGCTGGTGCAACCTGGGATTCCTTTCACAGATAAATTTAAGAATATAACTTCGCAAAGAAATTCAATCACTGGCCTTTTAGAAGATCTTCTCTTGAGATATTTTCTTCTTTGTTTTTAGATTACTTGTGTACAAACACGCGGGCACATACAAATTCACACAGAAGCACACACACGAAGAACACTAAATCCTTTATGCTAAGTGAGGCACATACGGTTAGTCAATGTTTATAATTCATACTGAGAGAGAGAGAGAGAGAGAGAGAGAGAGAGAGAGAGAGAGAGAGAGAGAGAGAGAGAGAGAGAGAGAGAGAGAGAGAGAGAGAGAGAGAGAGAGATAACAAGCAACTCGGCCTTCGATCTGGAATAACGAGAGCTCGGATGATATTCCCAGTCATATTCCTTAGCATGAATTGAACTTAGCAGGTTCCCGCCATTCCTATCCCTTGCAGATCACGAGCTCAAACAGATTTGTGAGAAAACAAGAAAATGAACGTAACTTAAAGGAAGCTACTTATCAGAAACTTTTTCCGGCAGTTTCTTCTTCTACCATTCTATGTGGACTCCCAAAGATACACGAGGAAGGAGTTCCAATCAGACCCATTATTGCCGCCTATAAGAGCCTTCTTATACAATATCAAAATACCTTGTCTCATCACTCAATAATTTTTCTTGCAACCAGTTCTCACCTAAAAATTGATATGAGTTTCAGAAACAAAGAGTTTTACAAGAGGGTAATATACACATGACAATCTTCGATGTGGAATCTCTTTTCACAAAATGAAAGCGTTAATATTATTTTAGATATAATTTTTAATGACAAGCAAATTATTTTTCATAGACAGAATTTTAACACTATCCTTGAGCTTTCTGTGCAAGACTCAATGTGTGTTTTTAATGGCCAACTCTATTTGCAGGTCGATGGAGTTACCAATGGTTCCCCATTGGGACCTTTCTTTGTAAATATTCTTATGTCTTTTTAGAGGAAAATTCTTTAAGCAGTTGTCCAGCTACATGTAAGTTGGCCTATTATAGACGATATGTTGATGACAAATTTGTGTTATTCAAACAGTCATGGTATAGCGAAATGTTTTCGAACCATATAAATTAATAATTAACACCAAAAAAGGAAGGTCACAATGAAAATTAAAAGCAACAACTTTCTGCCTTGTTTAGGTATCAATGTAATCAGAGACAATGGTAAATTTACAGCATCTGTGTATCGGAAAAAAAACATAATCCGGACTTGACAAATTTTTTAGCTCATGCTTTATGAATTTTAAACTATACGGCATTTACACAGTGGTTTATAGGGTTCTGCCTTATCCCTCGAGTTTTCCCTCTCTCATAGCGAACTGTGGTTTTTAGTAAACTTTTCCTCACAAAACTTTTATCCGGAAACCATGGTTCACGAAGTTATCAACAAGCTCCTCTAACAATATTTCTCTAGGCCGATATAATCTTATGATGTAAAAAAGGAAAAAAAAATGTTACAATTCCTTATATATCAGACAAGTTTTCAACCAAACTTAGATAAACAATAGAATAAAAGTTCGATCACCTTAATATTCCAGTAATACTAATCAACCCACTTGCGATTGGTGTGTCCTTTGGCTACACAGACAAACGGCGGACCCACATGAGGTCCCACATTATTTATAAATTCAAGTGTACGATATGTCCGGTATCTATGCTGGATCTTGCCGTAGTTTTTTGAAGATGAAGTATAATTGTAGCCACATGGTATACAGTTTTAGAGCTGGTCAGAGACTGAGTAATCCAGGATGAACCATTGTTGGTGGAACAAGCCATAGTGATTTTCTAACTACGTTTGAGTCATTATACATAAAACGGCTTGTTCCGTCTCCAAACTCTCTCTCTCTCTCTCTCTCTCTCTCTCTCTCTCTCTCTCTCTCTCTCTCTCTCTCTCTCTCTCTCTCTCTCTTTAAAGTTCAACGACAATTTTATTTTTTCTTCCTTCTCCTTTTGATGGATTGGTGAGCATTGAATCTCTTTTTTTTTTTTTACTATATATATCATTGTTGTCGATATTTTGTTTGCACATTTTAGCACAAAGATTTTACCATTATTGGTCAAGTGTCTTATAACCATGACTTACCTCTTCCTGAATCCATATTGATCAAACGACTTGTTCCGAAGTTAAATACCCAAGCTTCTTCAATTTAATTATATTTGCCATAGCTTTCTTTGGTTTGTTTTCTAAATTTTGTTAGCATAGAGTTTCTCACTACGCTTCTGCGAGGTTGGTTCCACTACTTTGTCTGATTTATTTATATATATATATATATATATATATATATATATATATATATATATATATATATATATATATATATATATGTAAATATATATATATATATATATATATATATATATATATATATATGTATGTAAATATATATATATATATATATATATATATATATATATATATATATATATATATATATATATATATATATATATATATATATATATATGTATGTAATATATATATATATATATATATATATATATATATATATATATATATATATATATATATATATATATTCTTTTTAATTTTCTTTTAAATTTCAACTGTTTTTTATTGTATTGAATGAATCTGTAAAAAATTCTTAACTGTTTCTTAATTCTTTTGTATATCTTCTATTAGTAGCCCTGGACAATGTGATTAAGAATTGTGGTATCATGTAGTCCCATGTAGCTATGAATAAAGGGCAGTCTCTACCTAGCACCCAAGCCATCAAGACCTGTCTTTTAATCACTGCAACCTCTTGCATATTATATCATGGTGGCAGCGTGGTAACGCAACCCACGCCATTCCATCAACAAACCTGGACCATAGAGACACTTTACATACCTCTCCTGTCCATAATAACTGAGAAGAGGACTCATAATCAGCACAAGTTTATTACCAGTGGCCGCAGATGACGCCATTTTCACCCAACGGCAACTGAACAAACACTGTCTTACCGGCCCAGATAACAACCGTACATAACTTATATCGTCAGAATATGGCATAGAATGGACATTAGTGCACCGTCATTACAGTGAGAATAGTGAAGAAAATTGTGAATAGATTACTTACAAGTATTTTGGCCATTGTTATCCGCGCACTACTTCACAAAATGAGCCAAACAACGACGTACATTCAGCAGTGTAAACAAAACTGAAAACCGTGCCACTACCAGTGACAAATTTTTGTAGTGATTTCCATACTCTTATTATATGTCTCTTTTTGTGAACCGTAAACTGTGTTATTAATCCAATCACTATCTATCTATTGTGTAACACTCGAAACCAAATCCAATCATGTCCCAGCCTAAATGCCCAAGTATGGACTGGGCTCACCAGCCCCTGGCCGAGTCATTTCGTGCATTCAAGGCGCGCATGAACTTATACCTCGAAGACCAGGAAGTCACAGACCCGGGCAAGCAAGCAACTAAAATTAAAATTGCCCCCGGCGATGAGGGCATGAGGCGTATCTTGGCGAGCGGCCTCACTGAACAGGAGCAACGTGTGCCGCAGAACATATGGAGGCTTATTGAAAGTGAGGTTGATGCAACGGTCAAAATAAATTTCCGAGTTCACCGCCTCGAATTTGCAAATACCAAACAGAAACCTGCTGAAACAATCAGTCAATTCCTGGCCAGACTCCGTGAAAAAGCGACAAAGTGCGATTTTGAAGACAGAGAACTCAACGAACGACTTATCGAAATGACCATACTACGAACACAATTCGAAGAATTTCGGAAAGAACTCCTAACTAAACCGAAGGGCTATGCTGTGAGCAACGTTCTAGAGAGAGGTCGGGAATACGAGGCCATTGCGGCCTCCACGGCATCATTACGCTCCATACAGATGAGTTCTGAGAACACAAGTACAAGCCATACCAGCGTGGATGCAATTCGAAGGGAAAGCAACGAGCCACGGAACAAACTACAAACCACGGAGAACCCCTGCTGGAACTGTGGGCTTAGCCATCCCATAAGGTCATGCCCCGCTTACAATGACAGATGCAGTGGTTGTGGCATCAAGGGGCACTGGAAAAAGATGTGCCGCAAAACTGATGGAGGCAGAACAATGCCAGGAGACAACATGCAGCAGACACAACGTCAGAGCAAGACAAGAGGGCGCTCCTACCGACGGCCGAATCGGGCTCCTAACCACAGGCAACACGAAGTAATGGTTAATGAAAACCCTAATCTTGATGAAGAAACAGATTATATGCCAAACTTCGACATGATAACGATATCCAACATAGGAGTGGCACTGAAACGAGAAGCATTCTCAAAGCTCATGGTCAAGCATGAAAGCCCCCCAGCCTATGGGCCCCTGAAACTCAAAATCGACACAGGTTCCGGTGGCAATACGCTGCCCTTGCGGACATACAAGCAAATGTTTGGTGATGCACCCACCAGCCTCGTACTATCCCCAGAACCATCAGTAAGACTAACATCATACAGTGGCGACAATATTCCCTGCCTAGGGTCACTAGTGCTCAGCGTTCGCAAACTCAGCAACCCAGCATTCTCGCAAGAAAAGTTCTTCGTGGTTGATGTGTCTGGTCCAGCCATACTTGGCCTTCCCTCATGCCAAAAACTCGGTATTGTGGATATCAATGTAAGCGACGTTACTGGAATACCTGAGCAACCAAGCCAACAAGGCCCTATTAGGTCAGTCGAACAACTAAAAGCACAATTCCCAGCACAGTTTGACTGTATCGGCAAACTAAAAGAGCCCGCGATGCTCCACCTCAAGGATGACGCGATACCTTTCTGTGATCCGCCCCGTAAGGTGAGTATCCACCTGAAGCCCCGCATCAAGTCCGAGCTTGACACTATGGAGAAAGAGGGGGTTATCAGACGCGTAACGGCACACACAGACTGGTGTAGCAGCCTTGTGTATGTCACAAAACCCGATGGAATCCTACGGATCTGCCTGGACCCCAAGCGGCTCAACCAAAACCTCAAAAGATGTCCCCACAAGATTCCCACTCTAGAAGAGATCAACCCGGTATTCTCCAAAGCGAAAGTGTTCTCCAAGCTAGACGCCAAAGCAGGCTACTGGAGTATACCGCTACACGAGGACTCACAACTACTGACAACGTTCCGAACACCACACGGCCGGTATTGTTGGACAAGGCTACCATTCGGGCTGAATGTAAGCCAGGACATATTTCAAGCCAGGATGGACTCCATCATCGAGAATCTCCCAGGTGTTGTTGGCATCGCTGATGACGTGGCAATATGTGGGAAAGACCAGTCGGAACACGACAAAAACCTGATGGGGTTCATGCAGCGTGCAGCCCAACACGGACTTAGCCTAAACTCGAAGAAATGCTCCATTTCAAAACCAGAAATCGAGTTTTTCGGAACACGCTATACCAGCAAGGGCATGATGCCAGACCCGTCAAAGGTACACGACCTGCATAGCATGACGTCACCCTCCAATAAAGAGGAACTACAGAGATTTCTGGGAGTAATGACTTACCTCAGCCCCTATGTACCACATTACTCAGCACAGTCATAAAGACTTCGAGATCTGATCAAGGAAGATGTGCCCTTCCAATGGGAAGAAGACCATGAATCCACCTATCAACACCTGAAACGCCAAATAGCACCATCAAGCACGCTGACTTACTATGACCCAACTCGACCCGTGACTCTTGAAGTCGATGCATCGCAAAAAGGCCTCGGGGCGGCCCTCATCCAAGACGGGAAGGTAATAGCCTTCGCCAGCAAAGCCCTGACACCAACGCAGGCAAATTACAGCAATATCGAGCGAGAGGCCCTTGGACTAGTACACGGTGTGCAACGATTTCATGCCTACCTATACGGAAGAGACTTCGAAGCAGTCACTGACCACAAACCCCTCGTTAATATCTGGGAGAAGCCACTTATCAGTGCCCCACCTAGACTACAACGTCTCTTCTTGAAACTGCAGGGGTATGACATGAGGGTCAAGTATAAGGAAGGACGAACCCTTGTACTCTCCGACGCCTTATCACGCCTTCCTAACCCACAAAATGACAAGGAAATCCCTTTGGATACACGAGTGGACGGACTGGAACTAGATGACATCGACGTGATATCAGTTGCACTCATAAAATTTGGTCCCCAGATTTTGGAAGAGGTCCGCCATAGGTCTGACACCGACCCAGTGCTGCGCACTCTCAAGCATACTATCATCGAGGGTTGGCCTACCTCAGTAAAAGGCTGTCACCCCGATATCCGCCAGTTTTTCTCATACAGAGAATGCCTTGCCGTGGAAGACGGAGTCATATTCAAAGGGCGACAAGTTATCATCCCCAAAGAGGTCAGAGGCCGGATATTGGACCAGCTCCACCGGTCCCACCAAGGGATCACAAAAACACAAGCCCTGGCACGGGAGTGTGTATTCTGGC
>NC_090760.1:35843664-35846164 GCF_036898095.1 Palaemon carinicauda | reverse complement strand
ATATATATATATATATATATATATATATATATATATATATATATATATATATATATATGTATATATATATATATATATATATATATATATATATATACATATATATTTATATATATATATATATATATATATATATATATATATATATATATATATATTATTTATATATGCACACACACACACACACACACATATATATATATATATATATATATATACATATATATATATATATTTACATATATATATATATGTATATATATATATATATATATATATATATATATATATATATATATATATATATATATATATGCACACACATACACACACACACACATATATATATATATATATATATATATATATATATATATATATATATATATATATTATATATACACACACACACATATATATATATATATATATATATATATATATATATATATATATATATATATATATATATATTTATATATATATATATATATATATATATATATATATATATATATATATATATACATATATATTTATATGTATATATATATGTATGTGAGTGTTTGTGTGTGTGAAAACATAATATATATCATTAATAAGGCTTATTACTCAAGCCAAAGTCACTACCCATGGTATCTAGGGTGTCATCTTCCGTAAAATAAATATGTTGTTTCATCGGTAGTTAGAGTTAAGAATATAGGAGTAAATAAAGATTAAAACAGTTTTTCTTTGATAAAATGAATATGCATAATAAATATTTTATTTCATCGGTAGGGTTATGAATAAATGAGTAAATGCCGATTAAAAGAGATTTTCCTTGGTTAAATAAATATTTATAATAAAAATTTTATTTCGTCGGTAGTTAGAGTTGAAAATGGAGTAAACAAACATTAAAACAATTTTTCTTTGGTAAAATAAATAAATATTATAAATGTTTTTCTATCGGTAGTTAGAGTAAAGAATAAAGGAGTAAATGCAGATGAAAACAGTTTTTCTTTGTTTAAATAATTATGCATGATAAATGTTGTCCAATCTATAGTTAAAGTTAGGAATAAAGGAGTAAATACAGATTAAAAACATATATATAATAAATCTGTTATTTTATTTGTGGTTAGAGTTAAGAATAAAGGAGTAAATAGAGATTTAAATGTTTTTTTTTTTTTATAAAACAATTATTCATAATGAATGTTATTCCACCGGTAGTTGGAATTAAGAATAAAGGAGTAAATACAGATTAAAACAGTTTTTTTTCGGTAAAAC
This sequence comes from Palaemon carinicauda, assembly GCF_036898095.1. Taxonomy (NCBI): domain Eukaryota; kingdom Metazoa; phylum Arthropoda; class Malacostraca; order Decapoda; family Palaemonidae; genus Palaemon; species Palaemon carinicauda. The sequence continues at coordinate 35,844,901 of NC_090760.1, read as the reverse complement.
AAATATATATAATAAATGTTATTCCATCGGTAGTTGGAGTAAAAAATAACGGAGTAAATATATATTAAAAGAATTTTGTTTGATAATATAAATATGGATAACAAATATGTTATTTCATATGCTGTTAGAGTCAAGAATAAAGGAGTAAATACAAATGAAAACAGTTTGTTTGGTGAACCAAATATTTATAATAAATATATTACATTATCAGTAGTTGTAGTTAGGAGTAAATAAGTAAATACAAATTAAAACAGTTTTTCTTTTGGTAAAATTAATATGTATAACTAATACGTTATTCCATCAGTAGTTACAGTAATGAATAATGGAGTGAGTACAGATTATAACAGCTTTTCTTTGGTAAAATAAATATGTTAAATGAATATATTATTTCATCGGTAGTTAGAGTTAGAGTAAAGTAGTAAATATATATTGAAACTATTTTCATTTTTTAGGTGGGGGTGAAATGAATATGTATAACTATTATATTCTTCATCATACAGATGAAAACGCTTTTTCTTTGGTAAAGTAAATATATATCATAAATATTTTATTTCATCGGTAGTTAGAGTTGAAAATAAAAGAGTAAATACAGATTAAAACAGTTTCTCTTTGGTTTGTTTATGATTTCCTTTTTTTGAAAACAAATAATTCTTTTATTTTTCTGGTTATTCAAAAAGTGAATCTTGTAAATTAGAAAAAAAAATGGCCATCCTTTGATTTTTATTCCTTTTTTATATTTTCAGTTTTCTCACAGATTTATTCAGATGAATGAGCAGGAAAAGTCGTTTATATGAGTAGGTAGTAAATAGGGTTATTATTATTATCATCATCATCATCATTATTATTATTATTATTGTTATTATTATTATTATGATAATGATGATGATGAGGATGATGATGATGATGATGACGATGATTATTATTATTATTATTATTATTATTATTATTATTATTATTATTATTATTATTATTATTATTATTATTATTATTATTATTATTATTATTATTGTTGTTGTTGTTGTTGCCATTATTATTATTATTATTATTATTTTTATTACTTACTTACTTACTTACTAACTTACTTACTTACTTACTTACTTATTAAGCTGCAACCCTAGTTGGAAATACAGGATGCTATATTCCCTGGTGCTCTAACAGGAAAAATAGTTCGGTGTGGAAAGGAAAAATAGAATAATCTGACGAGAGTAACAATATTAGAATAAATATTTCATTTATA
>NC_090760.1:35821164-35838664 GCF_036898095.1 Palaemon carinicauda | reverse complement strand
TGTGTGGTGACAAAATCAAAGAAAAGGAAAAAATTTAACCCAAATGCTGCAATTGTGGAGGTGCTCATAATACCAGCTCTAAAGTATGTCCCCGATTGCCCAAAGGTGATCGTTCGCCTAAGACAAATAATGAAAATCTAAGAAGCGATAGTTCTGCTTTTATTCATATTCAGGTTCCAGTGGCTAGTGAAAATTTCTGGGAAACGTGTATGGAACAGCAAAACCAAATTTCGGTCAAGAATAAATCTTGTGGGGAGACTCAAGTTCATTATAATAACTTTATCTCAGAGTTTCGTAAAGAGATAGCAGAACTGAAATAGACAGTGTTAGCTATTAAGAATACTATGAATAGTATATATTTGAAAAATAAAAAGATTGTTCTTAATGAAAGGGTGACTCAAAATATTGAGGTTGCAGAGGTATATGACAATGGTGATAAAAGCACAGTTACATGCGAGGCTAGTTTGTCAGCTGATAAGCCAGATTATGTGGAAAATGTGGTCGGAGATTACACCAACATTCTTGATTCGATAACCTTATATATGATAAATCCAACCGATCAGCTGAAAATTAATATTCTTCATTCTGCAAGTAAGTAAGGAAAGAGTATTTTTCAAAAGGGCACATAAACTCCATATTATATCCTGGAATATAAATAGTTTAAGAAAACGAATTACTGATTTGCGTGCATAAACTCAGTCTACAAACGTTGATGTAATAGCTTTGCAGGAAGTAGTTAGAAATGTTTCCTCACTCGAAATTAACGGTTACAATAATTTTGAATTACAAGCTAATGAATCCACGAATTGCAAAGGTTTAACAATTTACATAAAAAAAAAATGATATTCCTCATCGTACTACTATGCTAGTAAAGTCAATGGTACTGAGTGTTTGGCTATTAAAGTAACGCTTAAAGATGCAGAAATATATATTGTTAATGTTTATGTACATGCGGATTCTTTGGCTCTTGAGGACTTATCTGATGTAATTTTTTCTGAGGATTGTGTATTACTTGGTGATTTAAATGCTAGACATATTGCTCTTGGTAGTTGCTCCCGAAATCACAATGGGATTATTTTAAATAGATTTTTAGATTCGGTTGAAATTGCGTCTGTACTTGGTAATTGTGAAACAACACATGTTAGAGGAGGCAAGCTTGATTATGGTATACTTTTCAACATACCTGGGGTACAGACAGATTTCTCTGCTGTAACCACTTTATTAAGTGATCATTTTGCTCCTAGAATTATTTTTTTATTTAGAAAAGATTCCACTTATTAACAATGGAAATAGATACGCATTGCATGACAGGCAAAAAGATGATTTTATAGAAAAAGTAAGTGACTGGTACAAAGAGTATAAACTACTAGGTATTAAGGATGAAAATATTTTCCTTGAAGACCTGCTAGCAGTAATGAAATCTATACTTTACAAACCACAGAAAAAAAAACCTAATTCTGCCAATAATCATAAACCTAGGTATCATAACGACAAAATAGTGAAAGGCTGGAACAAGTTGCTACGAAAATGCCATAGGGAACGGTCTAAAGACCAGAATAATATGCAATGCAGAGAAACAGTGGTTACAGTGGCTACACATGCTACAAAAAAGAGGCAAGAGGTTAGAAGTGAGTATTGGGAAGGGTTTTTACGGGGCATCTCCTTTTCAAAATCCTTATGTCAAATTTGGGATGGTGTCAATAAACTAAGGAGAGTATAAAGAAAGACAAATGCACATCCTAATGCAAGAGAAAAAGCAGAGGCATTAGCCGCCAAATGGTCGTATGCGTCGAACTTAGATTCTCTCCCTCTAAATATGCAAGAAAGCCTTAGGAAGTTACAGAAACAAAGACGTAGACTAGTTTGTATGCAGAAGAACTTAATGGATGACACCTGTATTCCTTTCACCACGAATAAAATGTTGAATAGTGTTAAGAAGGGGAAGTCAACAGCTCCAGGTAAAGATGGCATAACATACGATATTATAGACTGTCTTACAACAATGGAGGCCAGTTCTCCTTTAGCGTTATTCAATTTATCATACAGTAATGGTCGCTTACCTATTAAATGGACAATTGCCCTTATGATACCTGTATCTAAAGAAAATAATGATTACAGACCTATCTCCTTGACTTCTTGTTTATCAAAATCTATGGAACCTATGGTTTTAAATAGGATGTTGTATAAGTTGACGGGCTTCTTTCTCCGAATCTTTATGTTTTTTGAGGAACAAGAGTACCTCTGATTGCGCATTAAAAAGTCTTATTACTGCTAGTGTCAACTGTAGAATGTTTTTAGATTTAAAGGGATCCATTGATAAAGCCAATAAGGATGTGATATTGGAGTGTCTTGTTAAAAAGAGTATAAAAGGCAAGCTACTACTGTGGATTTCACAATATTTGAGTAACAGGAGGGGAACTGTTATGTTCCAGGGTTACGAGTCCACTGAAAAGTATTTTGAACTTGGTAATCCACAAGGGGGTGTGCTTAGCTCTATGATTTTTAATATATTACTGGATGAAATTGCGAGGTATTAATTTCATGGAAATTCACAAGTAATCATTTATACGGATGATATTCTCATACAATGCAAATCAGAGGAGATTTTGAATATTGTGCTGGCTGAAATGTCAGATCTTTGTATATCCTTAGGTCTTGCGGTAAATGAGAGTAAAACAAAATATTAATCACGAATGGTAAGTGATAAAGAATTATGGCTGAATGGATTAAAACTAGAAAGAGTAACAAGTTATAAATATTTGGATATGTATATTGTTTTTGGTAAAATAATGGATTAAATTACCTTTGTGAAGAACATCTGTACATCTCGGCTTAACCCATTACGTGTTTTATCTAATCATGGTAACGGTGTTGGTATTCCAATATTAAGGTCTGTATATCTTGCCACTATTAGACGTATCAGAGACTACTCGGCTCCAGTCTTATGTTGTTATTCTGATAAAGACCTTCGCCCCTTGGAATTGTTACCAACTGAAGCTATGCACTGCAAGGATTGAAATAATGCAAATGAAGCTGAATTTCCCGAGTGTCACTCAAAGAATAAGAGAGTTGACAGTCTCCTTAGTTATAAGACTGATTAGACAAAATGATAGGTATTTCAAAATTATTATAAGTAGGTATGTGACAGGCGTTCCAGGATTCTTCAGACTGAATGAATATTCACGAAAGCTTTGTAAAATATTGAATGACTATAATGTTTTTTAGTTATGTGTACGTTTTCCAAGTTCACGTCCAATAAAACCTTGGATTACTGAGAAAGTATAGAGCAACTTGATTTGAGAAAAAAAGGGACAACAATCCCCTTGAACTTAAACAGCTGTTTTTGGAAAAGATATCTCGGTACCCAAAGGATACGGTGATTCATGCTTCTTGTGATGGTTCTGTCACCGGATGTCGAGCTGGTCTTGGTGTCGTAATTAAAGAATATTTTGAATTTGGTAATAGTACGGAGGAGAGAATATCTAAACGTATTGGTGATCACAGCTCATCTACCACTGCTGAACTGTTTGCCATATATGCGTGTTTGAAATTTGGAATTGATAAGGAAAAATCTATAATATATTTTGTTGACAGTCAGAGTGCTCTTTTGGCTTTAAATTCCAAATTACCTTCTGATGAGGAAATAGTTACCAAATGCAACGAGTACATTTCTGTCATAAAAGGGTCAGGATACAGTATAAAATTCGCCTGGATACCCCCACATTGTGGTATATATATTAACGATATTGCTGATGAATTAGCAAAACAGGGGTGTAATGAAAAGTCTATAGATTACGCCACTTCAGTTAGTATGAGAAAACTAAAGTCATACATGGCAAGAGTAAGGGAAGGATGGAACATTGAGAATGCTAGGGTAATCATGAGTAACGGCAGTAACAGTATGTCTCATATGATTATATTAGTAACAATACACGTTTTACTTATGGAAAGTCTTCAGCTAAATGTGATGGAATTGTTATGAGACTTAAACTAGGCTAAAAATACTACTGGGAATATATGAGTGGAGAGGGTAACCCTTGTAAATTATGTGACGCTGCTAATTCACACACACTGCAACATTACATTATGGAATGTAGTTCTTTGGCAGAATTTAGGAGTCTTAATAATAATTTTTGAACAAATGGTGTGGCTTTTCATTAATTTAAATTTTTACAAGAATATTGCAAATAAATTTAAAAAAAACTGACATAAGGTACTAAAATAGAGAAGTAACTATATTACTTTTTATTTGTATAATGTTCAGTGTTTGCAGCAGTAATATGGAATTTGAAATGGAAGTGGTTGTTCTCTGTACATTAAATAATAGTTCTCCTTTTATGTGAAACGGGGCTATAAAATGTATTTTCTGTAAAAAAAAATGTTTTGGTTATTTTGAACATGTTAAATCAGTTTGATGTGTAATTGTAGAGTTTAAATTTATTAAAACAGTGATGTATTTGGTTTAGTCTATTTCTACTGAAACTTAGGACTTCTACTAGAAAGTTTTGTTTTATGAAAATTATAATTAGTATTAAGTATTATGTAATTTTGAAACAGTAAAATAGTCTTATAAGGTTTGTGTAAACTCACTTATGTAATTTTAAAATTGTTTTGTAGAAAGTGTTTTCCTTTGTAAAAAAAAAAAAAAAAAAAAAAAAAAAAAAAGTTGTAATTTCATGGTTTTTGTATTTAGCTTTTGTTCATGTAAATTAAGGATAGAGTGGGCTGTCTAGCAAGACAAACAGATCCTTTTGATGCCTTTTTATGTCAATTTACTGTTAAAATTGAAATTCAAATATTTATTTTAGTCTATTTCTGCTGAAGCTTGGGAACTTTGCTGGATTGTTCGTTTTATGGAAATTATAACTATGTTTAATTATTATGTAATTTCAGTCCTGTAAAATCATCATATAAGGTTTGTGTTAATTTACTTTGGGTAAATTTGAAATTATTCATGTTGAAGGTGTTTCCATTTGTAAAAACTATTTGTAACTAAATATATTTTTTGGTTCATGTAAATCATTACTGGGTTTTACTTTTTTACTTAGCTTTTGTTAATTTATATAAATTAAAGATAGAGTGGGCTGTCTAGCAAGACTAACAGCTCCTTTTAACCACTTTTTGTCAATAAATTGTAAAATAAAATGAAAAAAAAATTAGTGACATGATTTACCATCCATGTGTTTTGAGGCCGAAAGGAAATAAAAAATGCTTTTATAAATAAACCCAGGCTGATTCCGATGACATATGAAAAATTCACACCATTTTCTGATAAATATGTACATTCCTAATAAGGAAACGATCGTTGGACAATTTACTAACTACCAATTCTCTAGCCTATATCGACGTGATCCAGGAGTCGTAGGGAGCAGACGTTAGCCTGCCCTTTGGATACTACTGTTGGATTGTAATGAAGTTTCCTTTAGTTCCTAACTTTATGGTTCATTGGACTTTTGATTGGATAGTGAGGTATCAAAGACTATATACTGAAGGAAGATAGGAAGGCTCAGGCTTTTAACACACAAATGAGTGTGCTATGAAAAGATGCCAGATACTCCCATGCGAAACGAATGGCTCCAGCTGTTGAGCGAGCAACCAAACATTCAGAGTGGTAATGCTTACGGGTATATAGGATGGAATTCGATCGTAAATTTTGCGACATATTTGTTCATAATTTGCATTACTATGTCAGTATATTTTACTCATATATTCATGATATTCTTAAATTTTAGGTAACTAAATTGCAAATTGTTTCTCAGTCTATTTTTCAGAAATTCAATACCTATATCTCTTATGATTTAGTTAATTTTCTTGCAAATTTAAGTATTGTACAGTATATTACAACCATTTTTAAATGTTCTATACAATACCACATTCGAATAAATTAAAACATACTGTATATCTGATTTGTTAAACTTAGCCACAAATGCTTATGTGTAGGCATACATTTAATTACAGTTTGTAGGCCACCGTAAAATGGAGAGATATTAGGTGTATAAAAACACAATTGTATTTTATTTTTTATTGAAATGGAAAAGCATGATGCACTCATGTATAGTTTAGTATTATAAACTAATAAATGTGTAAGTGTACAATCAGAAGGATCAAAATAACACAAAATTGTATCACACACAAAAATAATCAAAAGGGGGTTGGAAATAGAAATAAGGTAGCATACAAGCCAACAAAAAATTAAAAACAAAAGAGATTTACTGCGGATGCCTTGCCTTAATCTTGCATCCAATATCAGTGGGGCTTACTCATTAGCAGCACATACTGCATGTATTATACTGTTTGGACTCACCGTTCTTTGTCCTTAGGGAACCTGTGAAATACCAACTGAGGATCGGTTTCTTTTTGTTTATGGCACATAACACACTTGTGTGACTTCTTTACTGTCGGCGCCATGATTTCGTTTGAGTCAACTGTCAAATTCTGAATATAAACAAACAGACGACAAACGATGTATACCTACAACGCCATCTGAAATCGGAGCAACCAACTATTGTGTTCACTTTGGAGTTGCCAAATAGCGTATTAACATTCTATTTTGAGCCTTCCTATCTTCCTTCAGTATATAGTCTTTGTGAGGTATCGATGGCTGAAAGTCTCGTCCAGATGGATTTAGCAGTGACAAGCTGTGATTCAGGTGAAGGTTTCTATCCAGTTGAGAAACTGAAGAAAAAGAGATGGAAAAACGGAAAATAAGGATAGTCTGCAGAGCAAGGTGTCTCATTCGTCAGTGGTCGATCAGATTAATGAGGAAACTAATGGTAGCAAGAGGAAGAGTGTCTCCCCAAATCAAGATGGAATTAAGAGAGTTTCTTTTGTTGGTGACAACGATCATAATGAGGTTCTTGAAGGAGGGACCATACCAAGGATACGGCTGTATATTCCAAGTGATTTTCGAATCGACTATAATAGCAAAGTACAGTGGGCATTTAAGTTGTATAAAGTACATCCCGATTTTGATGTATTATTTAAAGAAGGAAAGTATAAAGAATTTGTTACAGTGAAGGATGAAAACGCAGTGGAATTTTTAACGACATATGGTTTTGAAAACGTCATCTTAGAAAAGCCTAGTGAACAAGGAAAAACTACCAAGGTTATTATTTTTGGCATCCCTTTGTGTTGGGATGCTGACCTCCTTATATAAAATAAGAATATAGTAAAGGCTTTACGTCATGAAATCAAGTTTGAGGGCAAGGTTTTTCCTAAACCACAATTAATTGCTTGGTTAAAAGGTAATATTCCTAAAAAGATTTTTGTTCCATGTATAAAAAGGTAGCTGTATTTGAAGAACAAGAGCCACTTTGTTTTAAGTGCAGCAGGTGGGGGCACAGGGCATACAAATGCCAGCATGATAGTCGATGTAGATACTGCAGCAAGTTCCATGACTCTCGAGAATTTGTCCAAAAGATTAAGGAAAACATAAAAATCACCCCTAATTGTTGCAACCGCGGAAGGTTGCATAATGCAAATTCTCGTTTGTACAAGAAAAGGCCTGTTGTTAGTGTAGCCAGACCAGACGAATCGTTGAAAAGCCACGCAGGAAGCCCTGCAAAATTTATCTCTGATCAGACTTTAAATGACCAAGGTGGTCGTGTGCTCAATGTTTGAGAGCAAAAGACTAGAAATTCTTCTGATTAGGAAAGACAAAATAGTGACGCAATAGCTTTTTTTCGCATTGAAGTAGAGCAACTAAAGAATATGATTCTGACACTGCATAGTCAGGTTAATAGAGTTTGCAACATTCAAGATGTCTCTTATAAAGATAACTCGGATTCTGAGGAAAAGCCAGCTAAGGATCGATCTCTTAGTCGAAGTGAAGTTGAGGTGCACGCCCATGAATCGAACTCTCAAAAAACTGAATCCCCTAGTAATGGAAAGCATATTTCAGTGAGTGATCGTCAATCTGAGGTTGTTGTTTATAGTGGTCATATACAGGAGATGACAATTTTTTTAGATGTTGTATTGACTTATATGCAAGCTTCAAATGATAAGCTGGGAAGTGATGTCATTGCATTAGCCAGAAGGTTTAGAGAACAACTAAACAGAAATGGAGGTATCTAATCTTAAGTTATTATCTTGGAATATAACTAGTATTCATAAAAGGGCGACTGATATTCATGCTCGTGTTTTGTCTCATAATTATGACGTTACTTTGCAAGAGGTTGGGGTTAATGAGTTAGGTTTTAAACTGCCGGGATACCAGAGTTTTGAATTGCCAGCAAACCAAGAAAATAATACTAGAGGTTTAACTACATTTATTAAGAATAGTTTTCCTGCCACAATATGTGAATCTCGTTTTGTTGATGGCACTGAACTTTTGGTTCTTAAATTGTATGCTGACAATAAATATATATATATATATATATATATATATATATATATATATATATATATATATATATATATATATATATATATATATATATATATATATATATATCATTAACGTCTATATTCATATTGATAGACTTTCACTTGAAAATTTTCCCTCATATGTATTTGATCAGAAATGTTTATTAATGAGTGATCTCAATGCTCGTTATCGAACCTTAGAAAATTTTGGGAGTCCGAATAGAAAGGGTGTCGTTTACATAGTATTCTTAATTTGCTTGATAATGTTTGTATATTCGGTAGTAAAGAACCCACTCACATAAGAGGAGGGAGAATTGATTATGTACTTCTTTTTAATATGGCGGAGTATGAAGCTGTTGCTTCCGTTGTTGGTGACTTGGTAAGTGATCATTTTGCTCTTGAGACGAATTTGGCCATTCAACGGATAGCATTCTGCCTGAAGCGTAAAATATTAAGAATTAAAGATAATGAAAAGTTTGAATTTAGGTTCAAAGTTGATAAAAGGTATAAGGAATATAAGTCTATAAATCGACATGCAAATGATGAAAATAAATTTTTGGATGATTTGCTTGATGTTTTAGATATAGCATTATATAAGTATGAAAACAACAATAGTAGCAATTTCCATAAGAAATCTATGTATTTTAATGACAGAATAGTTCGAGGCTGGAATAAAGTTTTGAGGAAAGTTCAAAGAAAATGGAGTTTGAATCCAAGTGATAGGCGTAGCAGGAAAACAATGATAAAAATTCCTCAAGGCACCTCTGAGATATGAAAAGAGGCAAGAGGAAAGTATTTTAACAACTTTTTAGGGGATATTTCGTTCATGAAATCTCTGGCAGGTGTGTGGAATGCAATAAAGTAAGAGGAGTCAAATAGAGAATTGTGGCTCATCCGAATCCTAGAGGAAAAGCAAATAAAATAATGAGAAAGTGGGCAGCTGCCTCTGGTAGCAATTTACCAGCTAACATCCAGTGTACAGAGACGGCAGTTGGTGGAAATGCAGATGGGGGTGATAGATGAAACTTGCGTGCCCTTTACGAGAGCTGAATTATTATTAGGAATTAAAAAAGGGAAGTCGACTGCTCCTGGAATGGATGAGGTTACATATATCATAAATTGCTTCATCATGATGGAGGATAGCCCTTTGCTGGATTTTATCAACCTTTCTTATAAAAACGGCAGGCTGCCTATCAAATGGATATTGGCTTTGATTGTTACTGTTCCTAAGGGTAATGGGGATTATAGACCCATTTCTTTGACGTCTTGCATATGTAAATTGATGGAAAGGCTAATACTTAACAGGTTGCTTTTTATTATTGGAGATCAGTTGTCAAATAATATGTATGGCTTTATAAAAGGTAAAAGCACAACTGATTGTGTTTTGAGGGTACTTTGTCATAATGCTGGTGAATGCTGGACTTTTGTCGATCTTAAAGGATCATTTGACAGAGCTAATAAAGAAGTAATTCTTAAAGAGCTTGTTAACAAGGGTGTTAAGGGATTACTATTGCGGCGGATTTATAGTTATTTGAATGGAAGAAAAGCTAGTATGGTATCAGGGACATGAATCTGAAGAAATGGAATTAGAACTAGATACCCCACAAGGGGGTGTTTCAAATCCAACTTTATTTAATGTGCTTATGGACAAAATTACAAGACATAATTTTCCTAGGAGTACAGACGTGGTGATTTGTGCTGATGACATTTTGATTCAGTGCCACAAGTTTATTTTGAAAAATGCATTAGATCAGCCACAAGGTTTTATGTTTATATATGGAACTGGTTATTTATGAAAATAAAAGTAAGATTCAGTCATGCATAGTAAGTGAAAATGAGTTATCTTTTAATGGATGAGAACTGAAAAGGATAAATACATATAAGTATCTGGGCATGTATATCGGTTTCTATAAGAGCATGGATGAGCTTGATTATGTTAGAAAAGATTTGCATATCGAGTCTGAGACCTTTGCAGGTATTGGCCAACGGAGGCAGTGGTGTAGGTATCCCAGTTTTACGAATGATGTATATTAGCACTATTCGCTTCATTAACGATTATGCAGCTCCTGTGCTTATATGTTACTCAGAGTAAGAGGTGAAAAAATTAGAAATTATTCAAAATCGAGTCATGCGTATTATACTAGGTTGTCCAATTAGCACTCTTATTGAGATCATGAGATTAGAGTTGAACCTTCCAAGTGTCACATACAGGATTCATGAAATAGTTTCAGTCGCTACAGTTAGAAGTATAAGGAGAGGAGAAAAAGTTATGAAAGTTGGTATCGTCACGATGTCTGGTTTTCGCAGTTCCTTAATTAGACCTATTGGTCATTTAAGGAAGCTGTATAGAATGTTGCTTAAATATGATGTTGTGAAGTACTGTGTCAAAATAGGATATGTAGTTCGTCCTAAACCTTGGCAATGTAGTAGATTAGACATTAGTCACTAAACTGGATTATAAGAAAAATGGATATAATACATTGGAATTGAGACAATTTTTTCTTAATAAAATAGATTCTTTACCCAAATGTAATGTCATTCATATGTATTGTGATGGTTCTGTTATTGATAATGAAGTTGGTTGTGAAGTAATCATTAGGGAATATTATGACAATGATATTTGTATTGATGAGATGATTTCTAAAAGAATTGAAGATAATACTTCCTCTACGGCAGCAAAATTGTATGCCATTCATGAGGGTTTGAGAGTGGTGGTATGTAGAAGTAAAAATTTGTTAGTTTTTGTTGACTCGCAGAGTGCTCTATTTGCCCTGAACAGTAAAACACCTACTGATAATGATATTGTTATTCATTATAAGAACTTTGTCAGTACTAAGAAAGAGGATTTTTTGTAAAATTTTTCTGGGTTCCCTCTCATACTTGCATTTCTTTGAATGGATCTGCTGACCTTTTGGCTAAACAGGCAACACAAAGACCTACGGTAGATACTGAGAGCATTATGAGTCTAAGTAAAATTAAAAAAGGAATAAAGCATTGCTAACATGGGGCACTACCTTTTTTTGGTGAATGAAAAAAACCATATAACATATGGCCAGGTTTTATCAAAAGTGTATACTTTTAATATGAGGCTAAGGTTAGGTTACAATTATTGTTGGCAATATATTGATGATAATGGCAAGTATTGTAAATTGTGTGGCGAGGCTTTCTCACACACTTTACAGCATTACATGTTGGAGTGTTTTGAACTTTAGGAATTTAGAGACAGAAATATAACTAGTATTGTTTAAATGGTTTGTTATTTTTTGAACAATAATCTTGATGATAAGATTGTTAAAAAATTTCCTAAGTTTGCATGGAATATGTAATAATAATACTTACATTGTCTTGCTTGAAAGGGGTTACATAAGCATGCTTATGCATTCCATTTGATGTATCTTTTTATGTCGATAAATTATTTGAATCTTGAATTTTGAATCTAACCTCTATTTTCTTAGCATACCTTTTTTTTTTTTTTGACACGTGTTCTTTAAAAAATACTCTATTTTAGTTGGAACACGGTTCCTCTTATGCCATCTATTGGCCTTAATCTGAGACTCCATAGGATGTAAGAGAGGTAGGAAGAGAGAGTCTGTGTTACGCTTTTCAAAATGCAACAATATTGTTATTCGACGCAGTTTTTACTAACAATACAAGTCATATCATGAAACAGGATTATATCGTCATTTCATAAAAAGGTAATTGAAAATTACATTAATTCACTGTGTAATTACCTGATTGTCCCAGCGATTTCCATATATGTGGTAACTATCTAGCGACACCCCTTACGCCCCTTACCATCAAATGTATTTGAACTAATGATTGTTTGCGGAGGGAATATTGATGTCATTTATTGTGAAATAATTAATTCCATAAGAATTAGGTTGTGACCAGACAACAAGGAACATCAAGTTCACGATCGTCTGTTTTATGGTAATTTTGTGCCAAAATAGCAACAAAAATGTAGTAATGGATAATTAGTGGATGATGGGGATAATTAGCAATTTAGTACTCCACTGCTAAGGCCATCTATTGGCCACATAAATAGATAATGTGTAGAGCTCTTTAATCATTGCATTTAGGAACCTTCCATGGCGTAATTTTGGTTTGAAAATAGCCAGAAATAGCCTATTTAATTGAAAATGAATATAATTTTTACTTGCCACACACACATTTCTATACAAGTATCAATCTATCAAAATTTTCCATTGGATAGAATCATTCATGTGAATGGAACAAAGTTCATGTGCTGCCATCTATTAACAAGAAGTAGAAACACAAGGGTTCTGTGATTACTAAAACATAAATTCATGGTATTTTTTCTTTTTTCCAATCAAAATTCCAATAACTCTATTTTTCATAATTTAAGAATCCAAGTTATGGTAAGATGATAATTATTACAAAAATAAATAAATCGAATCCAAATATTCTAATAGCAATGTGTTGGAACTCAGCTATAGAATTAAAATCACAAATTCAACCAAAATATATTCGTGTGCGCAGCGAATACTTCGTTAGCTAATCATAAGCCCAATTATTGATATCAATCTTTTATAAATTGTGCCTTGTTATATGTATCAGGGACGTAGGGACGTTTTCATTTATTTATTTTTTTTCTGATTTGGGCTAAAGCTTGAAAAAGCACTGTCGATGGTAGGTCTGGGGGACTCTCCAAGGATTTTTTTTTTTTTTTTTTTTTTTTTTTTTACGAGGAGAAACACTTTTATGTAATCTCTGGGCATCTGAAAGCAGACTGTAGCAACAACAAAATAATATTTTTTGAACGTTGAACGATTTTTTTTGACAAATAATAGTTTGTACACATTAAATACAATGGAATACCGGTAGGCCTACTTGATCCATTTATAAAAAATATACTAACGATGTTGATTCATTACTAGTAACTCATTCCTAATATTGATGCAGTTGCGTCTATCGGTTTTCTAAAGGTGCGTCCATACAGACGAAGTGTCTGTCGGACAAACACTGTTACCATATCATAAAGAAAGGATTATGACGTCATAAGCGTTGAAACGAGGAAAGTTGATATGGTAACAAACAGTGGTACCAGATGAAGTTGTCTTGATTATTTTCTACCCCATTCACTAGACAAAGACCGGCAGACAATAGTCGAAGCTGATGTCCGCTGGCAATTCACGGGTTTTCTTTTTTTATATCATTATTATTTTGTGCTTGAAAAAAAAGTAGTTGATGACAGGTTCAAATGCGGTGTATGATACACCATAAAATAAAACCAGATATGTTGAATTATATTATATAGTTTTCTTCTTCTTCTTCCCAGCTGGTTCCCATTTTTATATGGGGTCGCCGTTGCAGATGAGCCGTTTCCATCTTTCTCTATTCTGCGCTTCTGCCTCATCAATCCCCTCCTCCTGTAAGTCTCCTCTCACACAGTCCCTCCATCTCTTTCTTGGTCTCCCTCTTCTTCTTTTTCTTCCCTGAACCTCCATCTCCATAGTATGTCTCCCAACGTGGTCCTCATATCTCCTCATCAGGTGTCCATACCATCTCAGCCCCCCTTCCTGCACTTTCTTTGATATTTCCACCACCTTTGTCGACTATCTTATGAGGTCATTTCTTATCCGATCCTCTCTTGTCACCCCAGACATCCACCTAAGCATTCTCATTTCCACCACATCCATCATTTCCTCCTCTGTCTTCCTCATGCTTGCTGTTTCCGTTCCATACAGCATTGCTGTTCTCACCACTGTCCTATGAAATTTTTCTTTTAACCTCAGTGGTATTCTTTTGTCACAAAGAACTCCTGAAGCTGCTCTCCAGTGGTTCCAGCCTGCCTGTACCCGATGTTTAACTTCATCTTCCATACATCCTCCAGCATTAACAAAGGATCCCAAATACTTAAACTTATCAACTCTCTTTATCTGTTCTCCCCTAAGATGAATACTTTCTCTATCATCCCCCTCACTGGTGGTATACATATATTCTGTCTTAGATCTACTTATTCTCATTCCTCTGTCCTCCACCTTTCCAATTTCATTTCCAGATCCTCCCTGCTTTCTGCGCACAGAACAATATCATCTGCATACAATATGTTCCATGGTACTGCCTCCCTTACCTCTTCTATCAAAACGTCCATCACTATGTTAAAGATAAATAGGCTCAGAGCTGACCCTTGGTGTAATCCTACTCTCACCTCAAAAACCCTCTGTCTCCCCAGCACTGCTCCTAACTCTAGTAAATATGCTACATTACATCTCTTGTGTCAGTCGAACGTACTTCTCTGGCACCCTCCTCTCCCTCAGACTCCTCCATACCTCTTATCTTGGGACTCGGTCATAAGCCTTTTCAAGGTCAATGAATACTACATGCAGGTCTATTTGCTTTTCCCGGAATTTCTTCATTAGTTGCCTCAGACAAAATACACCATCTGTCGTTCCCCTCCCCTTCATGAATCGCATCTGCTCTTTACCTATTTCTATTTCTTCTCTTAGTCTGGCATCTATCATCCTTTCCAGCTAAGGTTAGGTTACAATTATTGTTGGCAATATATTGATGATAATGGCAAGTATTGTAAATTGTGTGGCGAGGCTTTCTCACACACTTTACAGCATTACATGTTGGAGTGTTTTGAACTTTAGGAATTTAGAGACAGAAATATAACTAGTATTGTTTAAATGGTTTGTTATTTTTTGAACAATAATGTTGATGATAAGATTGTTAAAAAATTTCCTAAGTTTGCATGGAATATGTAATAATAATACTTACAATGTCTTGCTTGAAAGGGGTTACATAAGCATGCTTATGCATTCCATTTGATGTATCTTTTTATGTCGATAAATTATTTGAATCTTGAATTTTGAATCTAACCTCCATTTTCCTAGCATACCTTTTTTTTTTTTTTTTGGACACGTGTTCTTTAAAAAATACTCTATTTTAGTTGGAACACGGTTCCTCTTATGCCATCTATTGGCCTTATTCTGAGACTCCATAGGATGTAAGAGAGGTAGGAAGAGAGAGTCTGTGTTACGCCTTTCAAAATGCAACAATATTGTTATTCGACGTAGTTTTTACTAACAATACAAGTCATATCATGAAACAGGATTATATCGTCATTTCATAAAAAGGTAATTGAAAATTACATTAATTCACTGTGTAATTACCTGATTGTCCCAGCGATTTCCATATATGTGGTAACTATCTAGCGACACCCCTTACGCCCCTTACCATCAAATGTATTTGAACTAATGATTGTTTGCGGAGGGAATATTGATGTCATTTATTGTGAAATAATTAATTCCATAAGAATTAGGTTGTGACCAGACAACAAGGAACATCAAGTTCACGATCGTCTGTTTTATGGTAATTTTGTGCCAAAATAGCAACAGAAATGTAGTAATAGATAATTAGTGGATGATGGGGATAATTAGCAATTTGGTACTCCACTGCTAAGGCCATCTATTGGCCACATAAATAGATAATGTGTAGAGCTCTTTAATCATTGCATTTAGGAACCTTCCATGGCGTAATTTTGGTTTGAAAATAGCCAGAAATAGCCTATTTAATTGAAAATGAATATAATTTTTACTTGCCACACACACATTTCTATACAAGTATCAATCTATCAAAATTTTCCATTGGATAGAATCATTCATGTGAATGGAACAAAGTTCATGTGCTGCCATCTATTAACAAGAAGTAGAAACACAAGGGTTCTGTGATTACTAAAACATAAATTCATGGTATTTTTTCTTTTTTCCAATCAAAATTCCAATAACTCTATTTTTCATAATTTAAGAATCCAAGTTATGGTAAGATGATAATTATTACAAAAATAAATAAATCGAATCCAAATATTCTAATAGCAATGTGTTGGAACTCAGCTATAGAATTAAAATCACAAATTCAACCAAAATATATTCGTGTGCGCAGCGAATACTTCGTTAGCTAATCATAAGCCCAATTATTGATATCAATCTTTTATAAATTGTGCCTTGTTATATGTATCAGGGACGAAGGGACGTTTTCATTTATTTATTTTTTTTCTGATTTGGGCTAAAGCTTGAAAAAGCACTGTCGATGGTAGGTCTGGGGGACTCACCAAGGATTTTTTTTTTTTTTTTTTTTTTTTTTTTTTTTTTTTTTTTTTTTTTTTTTTTTTACGAGGAGAAACACTTTTATGTAATCTCCGGGCATCTGAAAGCAGACTGTAGCAACAACAAAATAATATTTTTTGAACGTTGAACGATTTTTTTGACAAATAATAGTTTGTACACATTAAATACAATGGAATACCGGTAGGCCTACTTGATCCATTTATAAAAAACATACTGATATGGTAACAAACAGTGGTACCAGATGAAGTTGTCTTGATTATTTTCTACCCCATTCACTAGACAAAGACCGGCAGACAATAGTCGAAGCTGATGTCCGCTGGCAATTCACGGGTTTTCTTTTTTTATATCATTATTATTTTGTGCTTGAAAAAAAAGTAGTTGATGACAGGTTCAAATGCGGTGTATGATACACCATAAAATAAAACCAGATATGTTGAATTATATTATATAGTTTTCTTCTTCTTCTTCCCAGCTGGTTCCCATTTTTATATGGGGTCGCTGTTGCAGATGAGCCGTTTCCATCTTTCTCTATTCTGCGCTTCTGCCTCATCAATCCCCTCCTCCTGTAAGTCTCCTCTCACACAGTCCCTCCATCTCTTTCTTGGTCTCCCTCTTCTTCTTCTTCTTCCCTGAACCTCCATCTCCATAGTATGTCTCCCAACGTGGTCCTCATATCTCCTCATCAGGTGTCCATACCATCTCAGCCCCCCTTCCTGCACTTTCTTTGATATTTCCACCACCTTTGTCGACTATCTTATGCAGTCATTTCTTATCCGATCCTCTCTTGTCACCCCAGACATCCACCTAAGCATTCTCATTTCCACCACATCCATCATTTTCTCCTCTGTCTTCCTCATGCTTGCTGTTTCCGTTCCATACAGCATTGCTGTTCTCACCACTGTCCTATGAAATTTTCCTTTTAACCTCAGTGGTATTCTTTTGTCACAAAGAACTCCTGAAGCTGCTCTCCAGTGGTTCCAGCCTGCCTGTACCCGATGTTTAACTTCATCTTCCATACATCCTCCAGCATTAACAAAAGATCC
>NC_090760.1:35788664-35808664 GCF_036898095.1 Palaemon carinicauda | reverse complement strand
TATTTTGAGTATGAAGTTTCCTTTTCCTTTTGCTGACGTACTATTTAACTGAATAGATAACAAATTAACCATCTTTTTCGTTAAATTATTCAACATATATATAGTAAATTAATGAATAAATGAGTAGACAATTAAATATATAAAAAGTAATATAACGAGAAAGACATAAGATAGAAAAGCATGTGCGGGACGATATGAAGGAGATAAAAAGGAAAATATTAAGGGAAATGATATAATAAACCTGTGAAAGAGACAAAAAAATAATGGCCAATATATGTACGAGCGTTCTGAGACAATGCTTAGAAATAGAAGATTGATAAATAGGAATTGCATATATTGTGTTTCGCTTTGTAAATAAGACGGACGCTTTATTTGTTTAGTGAATTATTGTGAAGGAATGAATGAATTGAATGCTGTTAACATTCTGAGAACTTTGAGTGCTCAAAATCTGATGATTGGTATAGGAACTGGAAAAAAAATACGCATGAAATTATTCGTTAGATAATACACAAATTGTAAAAAGTTTTAGGATATGGTTGGTCTCTTTTGAGAAGCACCTCGTATTTGACGTGCTACAATATGCTGTTGGCCATATTATTTCATTCTAAACTATGGATATGACAACACTTCCTCACCACCTACACACGCACAAACAATTTCTTCGCACTCATGCAATTAAACTTAACACCCTAAATGTCTTGGGAAGAAAGTTTAATACTTATACAACTGTGAAAAAAAATAAGGAAGCACATCTTCAGAAAGGTTACCAAGTTATTTCACGGGTAATTTTTTCAGTCCTCCTCCATTTTGTAATCAAGAGATCAAAGTCCCGTGTAGTGTCGTGCCTCAGTTACTCATCTTGGGTACCTGTGACTGTAATAACCTAACACCTGATGTCATAATTATAAAGCAAACCCTTGGCACCAATATTGAAAGGATCCTCACCCTCAAGGAAACTCGCAATAAAGTTCGTATTACCAAGGTGTTTTACCTGACCTGCAAATCTGGAAGAGCAGCATTTCGCATCCGAGGACCTCCACTCTGAAAGACAAATTTACCAAAAATGTTTTTGATCCTCGTTTGGACCGATGGGTATGACCAGTCTCTAATTTCTGTCCCCAATTCACCACTTCTGAAATATCCAAAAAACATTCTAGGAAGGTTATCTAAGTTAGGAAATTTCTGCCCTTCCATTAATTTGGTTTACATTTTTTTTCAATAATTGTAAAAGAACTCTAGACATTGACATTTGTTATTTTTTTCTAGAGAGTTAAAAAAAGGAAAGAAAGAGAGAAAACCGTTATTCTAAAAGGTTATATTCCTTTTTACGACTATAGTAGGAGGACGTTCAGAAGGACTTTCCGTATCTCGGTTTTTGCTTTCATTTTGGAAAATATGATCCCCTCAACATTTTTGGGGAAATAAGTAAGAACCATCTTAGGCAGTCATGAACCAATATAAAAGAAACATTACAGTACAATATAACTCATTAGGAACTAATATATGGTAAATGGATCTAAAATAAAGTCTTCCTAAATGAGGAGATATACGAAAATAAGAGATCTAAGAACAAGAAAGCACTTGGTAGATAGCATACTTAAACAAATTCTAACTTCAACATGTCTAAATAAAAGATAACATAATTTGTACCATTTTTTTTTTGGAAGTGAGTAATCAGTATGGGATTTTGTTAAAAGAACATCGGTCGCTTTCTCATTTTCATCTGTAGAATGATAATAATAATAATAATAATAATAATAATAATAATAATAATAATAATAATAATAATAATAATAATAATAATAATAATAATAATAATGACAATGATAATAATAATAATAATAATAATAATAATAATAATAATAATAATAATAATAAGTAGGTTAGGTCGTCGGTAGTTGGTTAAGCAACATTAGGGCTGGTTTGATGGGGGTGAGCGCTCTCCTTGGTGTTGATCCCTTGGGAATGGATCTTTACCATAATTTCCTCAGTCTACTCAGCTATAAATTAGTACCTATCCCGGATTGGGTAGGGTTTAGAAATGGGTTAAATAGCAAAACTCAGCAATGGTGGAAATAAATGAAGGAGTAAACGACAGCTACGTAAATGGAACCTCTGGCAACAAATGAGCTTCGTCCGGCAGCCAGGTATTCAATGTAATTGAAGGGAAAGACGGTCAGGTACTTGGAGGTCGTCAACCAGCAACTGACCACTACATTTACCGAAGCCAACAGTCAGAGACTGGAGCTACAAAAGCAAACCACAGGAAGATATGGACAAGAGAAAAAAATAAGGATGTATGAAGATGCCACATCAGAAATAACCCGACGGAGAGAGGATATAGTAGAAGATTAGTCATCATCTGGATTGAGAGGAATAATACCTCCCAAATAGAGCAGAGGCTGGCAGACCAAGTAAGGAGCGTAAAAAAAAAAGAACTGGCTCTCCCCAACAGAAAGAGAGGAACTGGTAAGGGAAATGACACACGACAACGAATTGCAAGAAGACAAACTGAGAGACAATGCCACAGAAGACAACAGGGATGATGAGGTATCAAACAACGACACACAAAGAAATACCGACGAAGTAACAGAGAGGACGGAATGGGTAGAAAAGATTAGACAATGGTTGGAGCCAGATACAGAGAACAAAGATCCCCTCCATGAAAGCCTATAACACCAGGAAATAAAAGGAAAAAAAAAACAAGTGAGGTCAATAAAATAAAGGCAATAATAAACATCACCAGTATCACAGAAACAAATAACATGGCACATGCAGGAGCAAGATTAGAAGCAGAACTGATGGAGATATGAACACTAACACCACCAACATAACTAACGCAACAGAAACCCCAACAGCAACCTCTTCGGAAAAGGCACCTGGAAAACTAATCATAGTGATGAGATCTGACTTGAGTAAATTGAAAGAGATGGCAGAAAAAGGTTAAGAATCAAGAAAACAAGGTAGGAACTCAACGATAAATACAAAATACAAGAGATGGGACTAAACAACACAATAGAAGAGATAAAACAGAGGCTTAAGGCCAAAGCACATAAGATCCAACGGTACATTAACAGGAATAAGGAATACCAACAGACCAAACCATTCGGAACCAACCAGAAAATATTATACAGCCAACTTTGAGGGGAAGACAACCACCAAGAAATCCCTGAAGTCAAACCAAGTAAAAGACTCTAGGAAATCATATGGAACAATCCGGTATCACACAACAAACATGCAACATGGTTCCAGGAAGTCAAGGAAGAAGAAACAGGTAGAATAAAACAAAGATTCACAGAGATCACGACAGACATAGTTCCACACCAACTAAACAAAATGCCAAACTGGAGAGCCTCAGATCCCGATGAAGTCTATGGATGCTTTCTCAAAAACTTTAAGGCCCTACACCCAAAAATAACAGAACTCTAGTATTGTATCTGAAATAACCATGCACACAAATGAACGACCACAAAAAAGAATATCCTGAGTACAAAAAGACAAGAGTAAGGGATATATGGCCAGTAATCACAGGCCTATCACCTGCCTGACAATAAGGGTGAAGTCACTAACAAGTAATATCAGTGAAAGGATATACAACTACCTAGAGGAGACAAACACCATCCCCCACCAACAAGAAGGGTGCAGAAGGAGGTGTAAGGGCACAAAAGATCAGCTCCTGAAAGACAAAACGGTAATGAAGAACAGTATGAGAAGGAAAACTAACGTAAGCATGGCATGGATTAACTAAAAGGAAGCCTTCAACATGATATCACACACATGGCTAATAGAATGCCTGAAAATATATGGGGCAGAGGAAAACACCATCTGCTTCCTTAAAAATATAATGCGCAATTGGAATAGGTACTTACTAGCTATGGAATAAGACTAGCGGAGGTTAGAATCCCGAGAGGGATCTTCCAGTGCAACTCACTGTCTCCATCACTCTTTGTAGTAGCCATGATACCCATGACAAAAGCAGTGTAGAAGATGGATGCTAGGTACCACCTCAAGAAAAGAGGCAAAAAAAGAAAAATGAACCATTTTATGTTCATGGACGACATCAAGCTGTATAGTAAGAACATCAAGGAAATAGATTCCTTGATCCAGACTTAAGGATTGCATCTGTGGGACATCAGTATGGAGTTTGGAATAGAAAGATGTGCCTTAGTTAATATACAAAAGGGCAAAGTAACAGGGGTTGAAGGGATAAAGCTACCAGATGGGAGCAACATCAAACACATAGATGAGACGGGATACAAATACCTGGGAATAATATAAGGAGGGGATATAAAACACTAAGAGATGAAGGACACGATCAGTGAAGAGTATACACAGAGACTCAAGGTGATACACAAGTCAAATCCAACGCCGGAAATATGATAAAAGCCATAAACACATAGGCAGTACCAGTAATCAGATACAGAGCACGAATAGTCCAATGAACGAAGGCAGAACTCCGCAGCATAGACCAGAAAACTAGGAAACATATGACAATACATAAAGCACTATACCCAAGAGCAAGTTCAGAGAGATTATACATAGCACGAAAGGAAGGAGGGACAGGGCTACTAAGTATAGAGGACTGTGTCAACATCGAGAATAGAATACTTGGGTAATATCTAAAAACCAGTGAAGACGGGTGGCTCAAGAGTGCTTGGGAAGAGGGACCGATAAAAGTAAATGTATACGGAGACCAGGAAATATATAGGGGCAGGAGAATGACAAAAACAACGGGGGACCGGCACAACAAACCAATGCACGAAAAATACACGAGACAGACTAAAGAACTAGCCACCGATTACACGTTGTAATGGCTACTGAGATGAGAGCTTAAGAATGAAACTGAAAAAAATGATAACAGCAGCGCAGGATCAGGCCCTAAGAACCGGATATGTTCTAAGAACGATAGACGGAAATAACATCTTTCCCATATGTAGGTATTGTAGTATGAAAAATGAAAGCATAAACCACATAGCAAATGTCTGGCAATTGCATAAAACCAGTAAAAAAAGAGGCATGATTCAATGGCAAAAGCCCTTTACTGGAGCCGGCACGAGAAACCTCAGCTACCTTACAGTAATAAGTGTTACGAGCACCAACCTGAGGGAGTGATAGAAAATGATCAGGCAAAGATCCTCTGGGACTAGGGTATCAGAACAGATAGGGTTATACGCTCAAATAGACCACACGTGACGTGGGTTGACAACATCAAGAAGAAAATATCACTTATTAATGTCACAGTACCATGGGACTCCAGAGTTGAAGAGAAAGAGAGGAAAAAAAAAGGGATAAGTATCAAGACCTGAAAATAAACATAAGAAGGATATGAGATATGCTAGTGGAAATTGTACTCATACTCATAAGAACACTAGGCACAGTCACAAGATCTCTGAAAAGGAGTCTAATCAAATTAGAGGCTGAAGTATCCCCAGGACTCATGCATAAAAGTGTGATTCTAGTAACGGCACATATAATAAGAAAAGTGATGGACTCCTAAGGAGGCAGGATGCAACCCGGAACCCTACGCTATAAATACCACCTAGTCGAAAGACCGTGATAAAGAAAAAAAAAAAATAATAATAATAATAATAATAATAATAATAATAATAATAATAATAATAATAATAATAATAATAATAATAATAATAATAATGATAATAATAATAATAATAATAATAATATTTAAAACGTTGGTCAAATGATGGCAAATTATTATAACGGCATCAAATTCAACCAAAAATATTGATCAGGCGGAATTGTCAAACCATTCAATGTGTTGAACCAGTTTTATCAAAATGTGTTTGACTAATTTGGAAATTCGCAAGAACACAGAAACACCCGAACAGACAAGACCTGGCTATGAATATTATGAGGAAAAGGAAACTTTTTTATAATCTGGTAAGATAACAAGGTAAGTTTAAAGTTTAGATTTTCGATGACAAAAACAATTAAAAAGATATTTTGGACAGGAGTAAAAGAAATGTAACCGTCATTTCACATTTTTGTTTGGGAATAATAATTGGTTACCAAACTTAGATTATATTTGATACACTGAAACCTTATCTGCACCAAAAGTGACTCATGTAAAGAGGGAAAAACACTTACCTTTTTTTTCTGCTGATACCCAGCTAAACAGGGGAGCAAATACATTGGGCCTTTACTTGATTGTAAATGTAAATAGATGGGGAAACTCGATCCTTCTCCTGGACCAGTAAGGCTTTGTAAAAGCACTTTTGGAGACTTTTCTTTTGGTATGGGCAGCCCCACTCATCACCCACCAGACGAAATGGCCAAACCTCTTTCATTTTAGATAGACCTCCTTCCTACGAATATATGACACATCTGGCAATAGTTTGAACCCATTATACCCACAAGGAAAATCTCATTGACTATTAATTTATGCAATTGTATATCCTCATTGTTTTGTAACAGACGTATGTACAAACATAAACACACCCACACACAAACAAACACACACACATAGGTGTGTGTGTGTGAGTGTGTGTGTGTGTGTGTGTGTATGTGTGTGTCATTTAGCTCATCTTCATGATCTGGTTGTTGAACCAGGCGAACGTCAGTCGTTCAATCTTGGAACTGTTTTTATGCTGGCCATGTTGACATAAGTCACTCTTCATAATTTATATATTTGAATTTTTTTTTAACACTTACTAATATTACGATATTAAATCTATTGAATTCATTTCATCTCATCTACTCCTTTATTTCCTTTCCTCGCTGAACTATTTTCCCTGTTGGAGTCCTATGGGTTGTAGCGTCCGCCTTCTCCAACCAGGGTTACACTTTAGATAATGATAATAATAATAATAATAATAATAATAATAATAATAATAATAATAATAATAATAATAATAATAGCATATTTTAGATTGAGGTCCTCTTTTCAATGAAATAGGTTTCCCTACATTCAATGGTAGATACATATGAAATTAGTATCTAATAAGCAAGTTATCAGTTATCTAGAAAAAAAAACATTTGTTATCAATCAATTGAAAATTCTACACTGATAAATTTGTAAAATTAGGACATATGTTTATTTGATAATACATAGGTTAACATGCGTTTAACAATAACAAATATGTGTGCTTGTTATCCGTGATTTTCCAGTCACATCATAGATCGGTGGTTATATATCAACTGTTCCTCATAAATGTTACATGAATCCCTCTCTGCAAAGGAATACTGGAAAACATACTTAACAGACAGAACAAAAGCAAGTTTATACATCATGAACAGCGTATTTTTTGTTGTGTAGAAAACTGTTCTCTAGTGCACAGAAATTTCAAATGTATGTTTGATTGAAGATACCTTAAGGAGAGGAATTGCTTCTCAAAAGAGAAATGTCGTCTTTTCAGTGCTGATAGTTATCCTTGCAATTCCCAAATGACGTCATCCAAGGGCACAGATTAAATGATGGTCATTGAGAGAGAAACGTTATTGGGGACGGAGGCTATAAGGACTGAACAACGAAAGCATTTTCATTGTAAGCTCTCTCTTTCTATTTTGCATTAGTTATTCTAGTCTTCCCCAAAAGAACATTACCCTTTCCCCTTGTTGATTCAACGAACTCCCTTCCTCGAAGTTCATTAAAACTTCTCTTTATTCTTTGAATGTTACAGAAGCTTCCATTAAGAGAGTTCGCTTTCATTAAGAATGGATATCATAAGATGATTCACAGAAACAATTCTGATTCCTACGCTTTCATTTCGACAGTATTTGGCTTCTTGGTGATCTCCCTTTGGATTAGATTATAGCTATTCACAAAGGTTGGATTTTTGTGATTCACTTTGAGCAAGCGCCATATGATATTCTTAGTATGAGCTATTACTTTTTCTTGCTACCTTATAATCCTTCCCTATTTAGAATAAAAAAGAAAAGTCTATCACTTTATGTACAATGATGACTGAAAAAGGTTTTCAGATATTCTAGGTGAGGTATAACTAAAAATCGATATCCCCTGAAACCTTTTATCTTTTATGTAGATAAAATAAGTGTGTGGATTCTCTAAGTAGTGTGTTTTTAGAGGATATGAAACAAAGAAAGTTTATTGTTAAATACAGTGAGTGAGGCATGAAAGAATGGTAAAAGGTAAACTATCCAATAAAGGTCTTGAGCTTTAGTATGGTTGATATAAAGCTTCATTTCATATTATAAAGGATAGAAATGCCGGTAAATGACCAACACCAAACTTAAAAAAGGAAATTAGTACAGAAAGTTATTTTGAATAAATCCGATTAAAGTTTGCATAAAATCTTTCAAAAGCAAAAGTAGCTGGTTATCGACTTTCCTCTCTGGTGACCACAGCGAGAGAAAAGAGATTTCATCAACTCTACGAAAATCCGGAGTTAAGGATTTAGATGATTCTGCGGAGTACAACGCTTGTGTTTGAATATGTCCAATATATTCCCACAAATATAAACATAATTACATAAAAAAAAACCACACACAACAGAGGGTGATAGGCTTTCTTAATGGTATGAGAAAAAACTCCAAGTAAAAGATACCCGATATTTTCCAGTATTTTATGAGTATTTTCGGTATATCTAATATCTTAAATTTTTCCTTTTACTATATTATCTCCTTATCTTTTATTCAATTCACCGATCACCTCCATTATTGTTGTCCCTCTTTGATCTTTGTCCTTATCAACACCCATTATTCTTCTTTCACCAATTTCTTCCTTGATTGCAAATTTATGTTTTCTTATTGATAGTGATTTATGCCCATCTTTCCGTGTTCATTTTTTTTCCATTTTCTGCTCTTCTTCCCTAATTTCCCCTTTTGTTTTTAAATGTTCTACCTTTTCCTCTTCCTCTGATTTTGCCATTTCTGCTTTTGCATGATACTAGAGGACGATATTATTTTGTTGCATTTCCTTTCTGCCAATATTGGAGGATTCACCTGAATCAGGCGTCACAAGACCTCTGCAACTTCTGTTACTTCATGATTTTGTATCATATCCTCTTTTATGCGTAAACAGAGATCTCAGTGTTTTTTTAATCTTATTATTTTCCACAGCAGTCATTTGATCTGCACTCGTGCTTCTGTTCTAAAATCATTTTTGTACCCCCCCTCTCTCTCTCTCTCTCTCTCTCTCTCTCTCTCTCTCTCTCTCTCTCTCTCTCTCTCTCTCTCTCTCTCTCTCTCTCTCTCTCTCTCTCAAAAAAAAAAAAAAAAAAAAGAAAGGGTGGTTTACAGACTGAAATTTTTTAACAGCCGTTTTATCTATTATAAGTTAATATTTTCAGTTCAACACGAATTCTTAAACTTGTCAAACAAAAACCACTAATTGGATTTTTAAGGCTTAAAAGTGAGAGATAAAATGGATTCTTGTTATGATCTTAGTAAGTTAGTACTAAAATTACTCATTATTTCATCTAGATAGCACACGGTGCTCTTTTCATCTATATGAGAACTGCCTAAGATGATAAAAAAAGAAAAATTCCCGGACTTATCATATCATCCCTTTTACTGCTGAATTATTTGTTTCCGAGGAAGTTTGTTTATTAAAGTTAGTCGTCCATTAGAAAACAATGGAAATACCTCCCCCTAATGCTTTATATTTTAACCACCTTAGCATTCAGAGCTTCCAAGACTGTATCACCCACTGCATACTAAAATGTATTCTGTCAATTCTGAGTCTTGCATTTTCTTTTATAATGGTCAACACTTCAAAGTATTCCAGAAAGATTATTCTGGTTATGATCAAATCTTGGAATGATCTTTCTAAGGAGACAGTTGAGTAAATGAAACTTTATAGGGTCGAACTATGTGAAAATCTTTTTCTGCACGGCAAGATGGCATAAGTTCCACTTCTTACAAGATTATCTTATATCATTATAGGAAATTATTCCTTATAAATAATGATTTACTTCTGTTTCATTTACACACTGGTCTGCTTCCCTTTCAGGGACCCCTAGACTTTTCGCATTCTGCTTTTTCAACAAGACTTGCTATTTGGCTAAAAACAGTAACAATGATTAATCCGATGTCCGGCGGACACACTTCTATGGAATATAAAACCTAATTTAAAGGAAAGGAGAAAGGCACTATATAAAAAAAAGAGAGAGAGAGAGAGAGAGAGAGAGAGAGAGAGAGAGAGAGAGAGAGAGAGAGAGAGAAGAGAGAGAGAGAGAGAGAGAGAGAGGGGGGAAAAGAAGGGAAACCAAATTCAAATATAATCTCAAAATATTTTTTTGTATTATGTATATATGAATAAATGAAAAAAAAAAACGTGCCTAAAAATATCATAAAAATATAATTTTGGGTGTGATTGCATGTATTTGTGATCCATGAATGCCAGGAAATACGGTTGTTAAATAGTATTGAGAATTATGGGTACTGGTTTCAATTCAAAAGAACGAGAGACCGAGGTAATTCATCCTGAATTTCATTTCAAAGTAAAATAAGAAAGAAGTGTTCGGAGAGGTACTAAATAATTTTCGAACTCAACACCGGCCATGTATGAGTGTGATTTCTGTTGTTGAATTGAAAGTGTTAGAAACTGGAAATGATCTCCATTAATATGGGACAACTGGGTGAAGATGCGAGTAATCTTTGAAGTGAAAGAATTCCTTAATGGAGAGGATAGAGCTGACCACACATGAAGAACTTCATAAAAAAACTCAGAGACTTACTGTTTTGGGGGTTTGGGGCAGATTTCTATAACGAAATATCGAACGATGGATTAAAGAAAAGTTGTTTGATGAAAATATTAGTGATGAAATTGAAGTATGTGAGAAGAGGATTAATGTAAGTTATCAAAGAGTGAGAGCAAAAGTACAGAAAATACTAAAGCAGATAAAAGGATCAAGACAAACAACATAAGTGATATATTTAGAAAGGTCAAACATGTTATTCTATATAAAAGGGCCAAATACCATCAATGGAGGTCAGGGCGTTCTTTATTAGTATTCGTTTTAACCTCTGCTATTCTGTAATAACTTCAAAACGGACAAAATGAATGGACGATTACCTAAAAGCTGACGAGGACTCCCAAAAAGACTACTACTGACTTTACCGTGAAAATGGTGAAATCTAAATTCCAATATCGAGAAAGAAAAAAGAATCCATTTGGAACATTCTCTTTCCACTAATGAAATTTCCCCCTTTTCGAGAATAGCTTTCTATTCTGTAAAGAATCCTGGCATGTTGCTCCAATAAGATCAGGTGTCGATGGCAGGGCTGAAGATGAAATTATCTGAAGAACAAAAGTTAAATTTCAGAACTGTTGATCAAACGGTTGGTCTTATTTACTCTCTGTTGCCGGGGAGAATTTGAGAACCCCTCGGGAGAAAGGGGGGAGGAGGAGGAGTGGAAGAAAAGGAGGAACAGGAGGAGATAGGATAATATGTATAAGATTTATTAAGGAGTATTATTTTCTCTCTCTCTCTCTCTCTCTCTCTCTCTCTCTCTCTCTCTCTCTCTCTCTCTCTCTCTCTCTCTCTCTCTCTCTCTCTCTCTCTCACACACACACGATTCTCCTTATAAAATATCAAGGTTATTCTGGATTTTATGGTGATCAGAGAACAGCATGAGCGTAGAAGTAACCTTTATTTTCATTGTACAATTTTTTTTCATATACATCTGTTTTTTTATGATTCTGAACATGATTGATTAAGTTCCGGCCATTTTATAGTCAGAAGTAGATCTCCAAAATTGGCTCTTGAATGTTCCTGGAATAAATCCCTTCAGATCTAAGCTGTGATCCTGTGTCTCCTCCTGAGTTTATTGGTTTCCCTTCAATTCCCGACGGACAAGCTTGCATAGACATTGAATTGGGTTTTGGAAGTTAAAGAAAAGGAGAATGGGAAGTGATTGCAAAACTCAGAGTCTCTCTCTCTCTCTCTCTCTCTCTCTCTCTCTCTCTCTCTCTCTCTCTCTCTCTCTCTCTCTCTCTCTCTCTCTTATTTCTTGCGATTACTTAGTGTTTGGTAACTATTACTGCTACTTTTATACAGGACCTATCCTTTTCTATATCCTCGTCTCATCCTTGCTACTTTGTGCCACCTTTATTCCTTCTCTAGGCCACAACAAACAATCTTCAAACTTTACAAACTAAATATAAATTGTTATTTTCATCACTGATATCATTTTGCAAGTGCTATCTATGTCAATTATTTGGCAATAACTAAAACTATCTGCTTTCTTCATCATTATATTCAAGATTCATTCTTCAACTCAGTTGAATACTCCATATTGGATCATTTCAAAAGTTCACGAAGTGTTTAGTTTCTTTATCTCTCTAAATCGTATTTCTTTTGCAGGGATTATGGGAAAGGATACACTCCTACTGCAGACGGCCACCTCCTGTACATAGTGTCCCTTTTTATTTCACTAAACCCTTTACTCCTTTTCTTTGATTTCAGCCTCTCATGCTTCCTAAGTTTAAGTTCCTTATAGGCGGAAAGGCAACGGGAACCCTATCCCCTACATAATGAAATGCAAGTGTTTGGATATATTTATATATATATATATATATATATATATATATATATATATATATATATATATATATATATATATACTGTATATGTATGTATGTATGTATGTATGTATGTATGTATGTATATATACATATATATATGTATGTATGTATGTATATATATACATATATATATATATATATATATATATATATATATATATATATATATATATATATATATATATATATATATATATGTATATATGTGTGTGTGTGTGTATATCTATCTATCTATCTATATATATATATATATATATATATATATATATATATATATTTATATATATATATATATATATATATATATATATATATATATATATATATATATATATATATATACAGTGTATATATATATATATATATATATATATCACTAACACGTGATTTCAATCAATGTAAATATCAACCACAATGGAATTTAATACCGAATTCTATATTGGGAATATATATCTACCGGAATTCAATCAAGGAAATATTCTGGGTGGGCAGAGATTCGAACCTCTGCCTATTCAGTAGAAACTATGCCTGCGAGGACTCTACCAACTGAGCTATCTCTGATCGCTCAGTTGATAGAATTCGGTGGGAAATGCCATTGTGGTTGATATTTACATACAGGTATACATATCTTTCTGGTCCAGCTAAATGGCAGATATATAACTACACGATCTTTCCCTGTCCCTCGGGTTGGGGAATAGTCATACTCAGGATATAAAACAGATTATGAACTTGATGTCATTTCAGACAAAAGGGATTATCTTTATTGAGTAAAATCATAATTGGGAAGTTATTGAATGGAATAATTTTCTCGTGGAACTTTAAAAAAATGAGAGAGGAGTATTGAATTTATGTAAATAGGGTATTTTTGTAGTGTATATTGTAAATGTTTTGTAGTCCATATTTTTCCCGTGTCTGTCTGTGTTGTCCTTGCGTGTTGTTTTGGTGTTTGTATTCTTCAGTCCCTGGATGGTTTACTTCGGCCATTGGAGCGCCACCAGGGATTGAGATTTCTTGGATTTGGCGTAGTGTAAATAACTCTGGATTATATACAAAAGTGTTACATTTTTTGTACTTGTTAAATTGTAAGTATTGCTGTATTGCATTTAAGGTTCTGTTGACGCTTGCTGTTTATGTATGTATTTTCTGCATTTTGTTGTGTTTAACATTGACGTTATTTTCCTGTATTATCTACGGTGTATTGATAATTGATTTATTTGTTACTTACCTGCTTATTTTGCTCATCTGTAGTAATGCTGTACAATGTAAATGTTCCTGGAGTTTCGTTAATTTATATTAGTTATTGTTTTGGTTTAATTACTCTTGTTATCATCGTTATCCTTATCTTTATATGTATCTTTAATTAATTAAGTGAAATGACTAAATTTCGTAGTGTTTGCCTTATTCCGTATTATATATTCACTCTTATATCATACTTGAATTTAATGCTATTTAAATTTGGATAAGAGCTCTATTATGAAAGTAATCTAAGTTAAGGCATCATTAAATGCCTTTTATATTTATTGTCTATGGCCGTTTGGAGCTCCGCTTCGTACTTGCGTCAGTGAAATGCTGGAAAGGGTATTAAGAGGAGAATGGTCGTAACAATTTGGGGGCCTTTCCGGGATCTTTTTTGCCGAGTAAATCAAAGTGACCGGTATAAGCTAAAGTTATTTTACGGGTTTTTGTATAATTCTATCTTTAGTATAATATGAATAACAAAAATTTGTGCACGAATTTATTCTAGGAAGTTGTCATAAATTTATTTTTCCGTATGTTTATTATTTTGCCTTCCGTATGTTTATTAGTATTTTGCCGTGAAGTGTTAATGTTAAAAATACGGCGCTGTGCTGAATAATCAGATTACGTACTAAGAGTAATTTTCGTTTGTTAAAGTGAATGCTTTCGTTAATTTTTCTTTTGTTTACGTTTTGAAGTTGAAAATTTCTCGATTGTATAGTTTTGAATATGGATCCTCTCAGCATTAGTGATTTTTCCAGCAACCCAAATGTGCATTATTTGCGTAATCATCTTTGAGAAAGGATGAGTGGTTGGCTATAGCAGTGAAGTATGACATTTCTGTTAAAAAAAGGTGGAGGAAATCTCAGATTAAGAATTTTCTTATAAATGCTTTGATTGAGGAGACTTTGCCTGAGGAAGCTTATGATTTATTATATGAAGAGGGATCCCAGTTAACTCTCAAGCAGTTAGAATTGCAGTATGCTCGTGAAAAAGAGGAGAGAGATAGACAAGAGAGGAGAGAGCGTGAGGAGTTGGAGAGGAAAGAGAGGAGAGAGCGCGAAGAGTTAGAGAAGAAGGATAGGATAGAACGAGAGGAAAGGAGCAGATATCAATTAGAGCTGTTGGAGAAAAAAAGAGAACGATAAAAGATAACGTGAGCCAAGGCGATGAAAGTGAACAGGTAATTGATGTTGTTAAGGCTTCTAAAATGATTCAGTTGTTTGATGAAGCGGATCCAGATGTGTTCTTTATGCTTTTTGAAAGACTTGCGCTTAATTTGAAGTGGCCTAAGCGTTTATGGCCCGTAATTTTGCAGCCGTCATTAAAGGGTAAAGCTAGAACAGTTTTCTTGTCGTTAACATCTAGGGAGAGTAATGATTAAGACTTTACTAAATATAGTATCCTGAAAGCTTATGAGTTTACGGCTGAATATTATCGTTTCAGGTTTCATAGATATAAGAAGTTTGATTAGCATTCATATATTGAATATTCACATAATCTTGTTAAATTACATGATAAATGGTATACAGCAGCAAGTGTCACTACCTTAGATGAATATAGGAAGCCCATTTTACTTGAACAGTTCATAAGAGGTGTTCCTATTGATGTTCAGAGATTCCTATTTGAGCGTGAGGTTACAACTTTACAAAGAGCAGCTGTGTTAGCTGAGAATTAGTTTAATTAAACCACATCAACAAAGTCAGACAATCCAAGAAATCTCCAGGTAATGTATCAGAGGAGAAGAAATCCTCTGGCTCATACAGTAGAAGTCTGTCTGAGGTTAGGTGTTACAAATGTGACCAGCTTGGTCATATGAAGGCAAGATGTCCAAGTAATTTTAAGGAGGGGAAGAGCGAATCTTCGGGATCACATATGGCAATTAGGAGGGTCCAGCAGGAAATTCCTGTTTCTCACTGGGATAGGTTAGATAATGAGTTTGCTCCTTTCAAGTTTGATGGGGTTGTGTCAGTGTCAGATGACCTAGGTAGAAGTGTGCCTGTTAGGATAGTACGGGACACTTTTTCTTCTAATAGTCTAATTGTAAAAGGAAAGGTTCCTGGATTGGAAAAGACTTTATCATCCGATAGACTGGTGGTTAGAAGTTTGAGTGGACTGGTAACAGTTCCCTTGTGTAGGTTATATCTGCATTGTGGTTTATTAACTCGTTATGTCACAGTTGGTGTGGTGGATGAATTGCTTATTCGAAGTGTTGATTTTCTTATAGGGAACGACTTGGCAGGAGGGAAGATTGTACCTAGTCCCATAGTTGTTGACCACTCCATTAGAGGTAAGCCCTGTGGAAGATCCAGTATTGTATCCTCCTTGTGTTGTACAGCATAGCAGAAGTCTGGCTGTGGTAGAAGTCCCACGAGAGCGTGGAACACATGTGACCAAGGACGTCAATGTAAGTACTCACGTGAGGTACTTGAGGAAAAAATGCTGTTGGTACAGTTGACGTAGATATCAATATTTATAGTTTATTCCAAACTGATAGTTTTGGAGGTAATGTAAAAGAGAAAGACAGTGTGCTAGAAACTAAGTTTGGTTTGAAGACTGGTAACGTAGTATTGGTAAATACTATGAAGTCAGTTGGAAATGAAATTAATTCAAGTAATGTTTTTGATCACTCTGATAATCTTTTTGATATGAAATGTTCTGACATTATAAAAGCTCAACAGGAAGATTTGTCTTTGCAGTCTATTTACAGTGAAGTTGTTGCAGAAGACCAGATCAATATGGAGCCAGTATGTTGTTACTTGAGGAATGGACTACTAATGAGGAAGTTCAGATCTTTGCATACTCCGGTAAGTTCAACTTGGGAAATCAGGAATCAGATTGTCATTTCAGCGAGCCTAAGGCAAAAAGTATTACACATGGCACATAATGTATCTTCTTCACACTTAGGAATAAGGAAGACTTTGAGTGCAGTTCTTCAACTCTTTTACTGGCCGGGTATAAGGAAAAGTGTTGCTGAGTACTGTCAGTCTTGTGCAGTATGTCAGCTGGTTGGTAAGCCGAATCAGATTATAAAACCAGCCCCTTTACAGCCTATCCCTGTTTTACCTGAGCCTTTTGGTGAAGTCATATTAGATTGTGTGGGTCCTTTACCCAAAAGTAAAAAGCAGAATAAATATATGATTACAATGATGTGCAGCTCCATTCGTTATCCTGATGCCTATCCACTTAGAAACAAAGTTATAAGACACTGGTCCCAGTTTTAATAAAAATTTTCACTCAGTATGGTATCCCCCAAGATTATCCAGACTGATAGAGGAAGTAACTTTACCTCTGATTTATTTAGGCAGGTTATGGCAGCTATGAGCATTAAACATACGTTGTCCTAGGTATACCATCCAGAGAGTCTAGGAGCCCTGGAATGATTCCATCAGACGTTGAAGGATGCCCTTACAAATTACTGTCAGGAACATCAGACAGACTGGGATGAAGGATTACCATTCGTGTTGTATGCCATCCGCAACACTACAAGAAAGTCTTGGATAATCCCCAGCCGAGTTGTTATATGGAAGGAAAGTGAGAGGTCCTTTGGAGATACTCTGACATGTGGACAGATCAGACGAAAGAGGTAACATTAGGAGATTATGCTAAGAACTTACAAGGTAAGCTAGAGAGATCTCGTAAATTTGCACATGACAATCTAAGCGTAGCTCAAGATAAGATGAAATTAAATTTTGATAATAAGGCTGAGACACTAAGTATTAGGCCAGGCGAATCTGTTTTAATACTAGTACCCATAAGGAAAAGGTTTGAAAATAGATATGAAGGTCCTTATACAGTGATGAGCAGAAACAAGGATAATAATGACATCTCTACTCCGGGAAAGAAAAAAAAAAGAGAAGATGGTGCATACAACACTACTAAAAAAGTTTGAGACCCAATGTGACAATGTCAGCTTGATTTGAAAGTCAACTGTTGAAGATAATGTGAAGCTTAATTAAATAGGTTTTCCAGATCGAAGTAAATGCATACCTCTAAATAATACACTTGCATTAAATAACATTGACTGTAAACTTAATCATCTCTCATCTCAATAGGCTAGGGACTTGAAAAAGTTATTGGAACTTTTCTCCAGAGATCTGTGGAGATGGGCCTACCCAGACATCATTGGTAGATTATCAGCTAGAGCTTAAGCCAGGTACAAAACCTCAAAAGAGTGCCCCATATAGAGTTCCCCCCTCAAAAGAGAGCCATACTAAAGAAGGAAACTGACTTTTTTGCTACAACATGGTTTTGCGGAGCCAAGTATTAGTCCTTGGGCATCACCATGTATTTTAGTTTGAAAAACCAGATGGCTCCTATAGACTCTGCACTGACTTTAGAAGACTAAATGAGGTAACTGTTTCGGATTCTTATCCATTACCAAGGGTGGATGACCTCATAGATCAGATAAGCAATGCTCTATATGTTTCAAAGATTGATTTATTACGGGGTTATTATAAAGTCCCATTAGCAGATAACACTAAACCCCTGACAGCATTTACTAATCCAGATGGACTATATCAATATACAGTCCCTTCCATTTGGACTTAAGAATGCTCCCTGCAGTTTTTCAAAGATTGATGGATCAAGTAATCAGCGATATGCCTGGTAATTGAGTGTGTCTTGACGACATTGTTGTATTTTCAGATACTTGGCTGGACCATCTTTCTATGCTGAAGGATTTACTTAGCAGGTTGAGACAGGCTTGTTTGACAATTAACTTAACCAAAGAGTGATTTCGGCCATGTAAAGCTGCAATACCCCTGGATATGTGACTGGCAGCGGTGAGGTATCCCCAGTAGCAGCCAAAGTAGATGCAATCACCAAGCTAAGCTGCCCAAGATCCAGACGTGAAGTAAAAAAATTCCTTGGGATGGTAGGCTACTATAGGAGGTTTTGTAAAAACTTTCTCTGAAGTAGTAGCCCCATTAACTGACTCAACCAGCAGCAAGACGAAGTTCGTTTGGACACCAGTTTGTGAGGAAGCTTTTCGACGAGCCAAAGATTTCCTAACCAGTAGCCCTGTCCTGAAGGCTCCTGACTTTGGCTCTTCCTTTGCTGTCAAGGTCGACGCTAGTGACCGTGGAATAGGCGCTGTACTCTTGCAGAAAGGGCCAGGTGACATGCAGCATCCTGTTGCTTACATGTCAAAGAAACTAAAGAATCATCAGCGAAGTTACTCCACAATTGAAAAGGAAGCACTTTCTCTTTCAACTGCGTTGGAGCACTTCGAAGTTTATCTTTCTGGCAGTCCTGTTCCCATATTAGTCTTCACAGATCATGAGCCACTCGAGTTTGTAGGCCGGATGAGAACCAAAAAATAAAGGCCCATGAAGTGGTGGTTATCTTTGCAGCAGTTTGATCTAAAGATCTAGCACATCCGTGGACAGGATAACCTTTGAACAGACATTTTATCACGCTGTAGTAACTAACTCGACAGGTTGGTCGAAAATCTTTAACAGAGAGTTTTCGACTTGAGGAGGGGGATGTTAGGAGTATTGAATTTATGTAAATAGGGTATTTTTGTAGTGTACATTGTAAATGTTTTGTAGTTCATATTTTTTCCCGTGTCTCTCTGCGTTGTCCTTGCGTGTTGTTTGGGTGTGTACCAACCGTGTGTCACACAATTGTACATAATTCCCTTTGTATATATTATGCTTGTATCTGCGCTCTTCCCTCGCACTAAAAGGAACCTGAATGATCATGTCTCCGGTTTTGCTCTGTATCATTGTCTGTCTCTCGAACATGTCACGTCCTGTTGCCTTGAGGTTTTGTATATAAAGTAGAGTGTTCCTTAATAAACAACTCGGTCGTTTCCAATCTGCCTTTGAGTTCACAACCCTCTCTCGGCTCCGTCACATTGGTCACTCCGGGGTCACCAATGTGACGGAGCCGAGAGAGGGCACCTATTTACCATGCTCAGTATGTCATTTTTAGAGGGGGAGCATGTACCAACCGTGTGTCACACAATTGTACATAATTCCCTTTGTATATATTATGCTTGTATCTGCGCTCTTCCCTCGCACTAAAAGGAACCCCGAATGATCATGTCTCCGGTTTTGCTCTGTATCATTGTCTGTCTCTCGAACATGTCACGTCCCTGTTGCCTTGAGGTTTTGTATATAAAGGAGAGTGTTCCTTAATAAACAACTCAGTCGTTTCCAATCTGCCTTTGAGTTCACAACCCTCTCTCGGCTCCGTCACAGGTGTTTGTATTCTTCAGTCCTTGGATGGTTTACTTCGGCTATTGGAGTGCCAC
>NC_090760.1:35769236-35776736 GCF_036898095.1 Palaemon carinicauda | reverse complement strand
TATAATTTTTTACCAGTGTGGAAGTGATTATATATTTCAACAGTAAGTACAGTTTTGTTTATATTTGCTTGTGATTGTGAATGATAGGAACAGTTTATTATTTATCTTTTGATTTTAGTACGATAGTTTAGTTAGCTACGAGTGTTCGTAAATGTTTTAATTTGTTTTTATTTTTGCAGGCCGTAATTCCTCCCTTTGGAGAGACTCAATTTTTGAAAGTGGATTATTGTTGCTGACCAGGCCTGTATAGGATTGTATTTAGACTTCGCTATTCGATTGCTCAACTGTTGATGACCTAGGCCTGTGTATCTTGATTGATGATGATGATGATGATAACCACCACCCCAATCAGCGAGGTAGTTGTGGCAAATTGCCACACAGTTTAATCTGTTAATCACAGAGCTGTGGTAGTGTGCCAATAAAGACAGTTGGTTAAGTGGAAGATTATTCATGTTTTTTTTTTCTTTTTTTTTTTTGCAAAACTGTTAGTAAACTCGCAAAATCTATATATGTATTTTGTGTTTTGTGTTTTGATGTTTGAGTTGCGGTTAATTTTAAGTTTTGTTAGGGGTTTTTGTTGATTTAGTTGAAGGTTTTATGGTTAATATCTATTTTGTGTTAAGTGTAGGATTAGTGATGTGTGATTTTTCTGGTTGTTTAGTTTTAAGAAATATAGTGTTAAGGTTATGTTTTGTTTCAATTTTCCTTCTGTCCAAGAGTCCAGTTGATAACGTAAGGGAAAGTTTGTGCAGAGGAGACATTTGTCAATTAGAGTGATCAAGGGTGTGGGGGTTGCTTTTGTGTGCATCCCGCCACAGCAGGAGCAAGAGTAGTAGCAGAACTGATAGGGCACCTGGAAAAGCTAAACATAGTGATGAGATCTGACTTGAGTAAACTGAAAGAGATGGCAGAAAAAGGCTAAGAATAAAGAAAACAAGAGAGGAACTCGACGAGAAATACAAAATACAAGAGATGGGACTAAACAACAAAATAGAAGTAAAACAGAGCCTTAAGGCCAAAGCACATAAGATCCAACGGTACCTTAACAGGAATAAGGAATACCAACAGACCAAACTATTCAGAACCAACCAGAAAAGATTATACAGCAACTACGAGAAGAGGACAATCACCAAGAAATCCCTGAAGTAAAACCAAGTAAAAGACTCTGGGAAAACATATGGAACAATCCAGTATCACATAACAAACATGTAACCTGGTTCACAGGACATCAAGGAAGAAGAAACAGGTAGAATAAAACAAAGATTCACAGAGATCACGACAGACACAGTTACCCACCAACTAAAGAGAATGCCAAACCGGAGAGCCTCAGGTCCCGATGAAGTCCATGGATACTTTCTCAAAAACTTCAAGGCTCTACAACCACGAATAGCAGGACAACTCTAGCATTGTATCTCAAATCACCATGCACCCAAATGGATGACCACAGGCAGAACATCCTTAGTAAAAAAAGACAAGAGTAAGGGATATATAGCCAGTAATTAACAAGTATTATCAGTGAAAGGATATACAACTACATAGAGGAGACAAACACCAGCCACACCAACGGGAAGGGTGCAGAAGGAGGTGTAGGGCCGCAAGAGAAAAGCTGCTGAAAGACAAAATGATAATGAAGAACAATAGGAGAAGGAAAACCAATGTAAGCATGGCATGGATTGACTAAAAGGAAGTCTTCGACATGATACCACACACATGGCTAATAGAATGCCTGAAATATATGGGGCAGAGGAAAACACCATCAGCTTCCTCAAAAATACAATGCACAATTCGAATACAATACTTGCAAGCTCTGGAATAAGAGTAGCTGAGGTTAGAGTCACGAGAGGGATCTTCCAGTGCGACCCACTGTCCCCATCACTCTTTAGAGTAGCCAGGATTCGCATGACAAAAGT
Source organism: Palaemon carinicauda (assembly GCF_036898095.1). Taxonomy (NCBI): domain Eukaryota; kingdom Metazoa; phylum Arthropoda; class Malacostraca; order Decapoda; family Palaemonidae; genus Palaemon; species Palaemon carinicauda. The sequence goes on along the minus strand of NC_090760.1, from coordinate 35,774,826 downwards.
ACGGCAGAAAATGGATGCTAAGTACCAACTCAGGAAAAGAGGCAACAAAATTAACCATTTTATGTTAATCGACGACATCAAGCTGTATGGTAAGAACATCAAGGAAATAGATAGCTTGATCCAGACTGTAAGGATCGTATCTGTGGGACATCGGATGGAGTTTGGAATAGAAAGATGTTCCTTAGTTAACATACAAAAGGGTAAAGTAACAGGGGTTGAAGGGATAAAGCTACCAGATGGGAGCAACATCATACACATAGATGAGACGGGATACAAATACCTGGGAATAATGTAAGGAGGGGATATAAAACACTAAGTGATGAAGGACTCGATCAGGAAAGAGTATACACAGAGACTCGAGCCGACTCACAGGTCAAATTCAATGCCGGAAATATGATAAAAGCCATAAACCCATAGGCAGTACCAGTAATCAGATACGGAGTACGAATAGTCCAATCAACGAAGTCCGAACTCCTCAGCATAGACCAGAAAACTAGGAAACATATGACAATACACAAAGCACTACACCCAAGAGCCAATTCAAACAGATTATACATAGCACGAAAGGAAGGATGGAGAGGACTACTTAGTATAGAGGACTATGTCAACATCGAGAATAGAGCACTGGGGCAATATCTGAAAACCAGAGAAGACGGGTGGCTCAAGGGTGCATGGGAAGAATGACTGATAAAAGTATATGAAGACAAAGAAATATACAGAGACAGGAGAATGACAAACACAACAGAGGACTGGCACAACAAACCAATGCACGAAAAAATACACGAGACAGACTAAAGAACTAGTCACTGATGACACGTTGCAATGGCTACTGAGAGAAGAGCTCAAGATGGATACTGAAGAAATGAAAACAGTGGCACAAGATTAGGCCCTAAGAACCAGATATGTTCAAAGAACGATAGACGGAAATAACATCTTTCCCACATGTAGGAATTGTAGTGCGAAAATGAAAGCATAAACCACATAGCAAGTGAATGTCCGGCAATTGCACAGATCTAGTACAAAAAGAGGCATGATTCAGTGGCAAAAGCCCTTCACTGGAGCCTGCAGGAGAAACCTCAGCTACCTTACAGTAATAAGTGGTACGAACACCAACTGGGACTAGGGTATAAAAAAGATAGGGTTATACGGGCAAAAATACCAGACGTAATATGGGTTGACAAAATTGACAAGAAAGTATCACTCATTGATGTCCCATTACCATGGGACTCAAGAGTTAAAGAGAAAGATAGGAAAAAATGGATAAGTTTCAAGACCTGAAAATAAAAATAAGAAGGATATGGGATATGCCAGTGGAAATTATACCCATAATCATGGGAACACTAGGCACGATCACAAGATTCCTGAAAAAAGAATCTAAAAATATTACAGGCTGAAGTATCCCCTAGAGTCATGCAGAGAGTATGATCCTAGTAACGGCACACATAATAAGAAAAGTGATGGACTCCTAAGGAGGCATGATGCAACCCGGAACCCAACATTATAAATACCACCTAGTCGAAAGACTGTGATAGAGAGAACAAAAAAGAGAAAGAACAACAACAACAACAACAACAACAACAACAACAACAACAACAACAACAATAATAATAATAATAATAATAATAATATTCAAAATTTTGCTCAAATGATGGCAAATTATCATAACGGCATCAAATTCAACCAAAAATATTGATCAAGCGGAATTTTCAACCCATTCAATGTGTTGAACCAGTTTTATCAAAATGTGTTTGACTAATTTAGAAATTTGCAAGAACACAGAAAGACCTGAACAGACAAGACCTGAGCGATGAATATTATGAGGAAAACGAAAGTTTTTATAATCTGGTAAGATAACAAGGTAAGTTTGAAGTTCCAATTTTTGATGACAAAAACAATAAAAAAGATATTTTGGACAGGAGTAAAAAAAAAATGTAACCGACATTTTACATTTTGGTTTGTGAATAATTACTGGCTACCAAACTTAGATTATATTTGATACACTGAACCCATATCTGCACCAAAAGTGGCTCATGTAAAGAGGGAAAAACACTTACATTTTTTTCTGCTGATACCCAGCTAAACAGGGGAGCAAATACATTGGGCCTTTCCCTGATTGTAAATGTAAATAGATGGGGAAACCCGATCCTTCTCCTGGACCAGTAAGGCTTTGTAAAAGCTCTTTTGGAGACTTTTCTTTTGGGAAGGGCAGCCCCACTCATCACCCACCAGACGAAATGGCCAAACCTCTTTAATTTTAGATAGACCTCCTTCCTACGAATATGTGACACATCTGGCAATAGTTTGAACCCATTATACCCACAAGGAAAATCTCATTGATTATGAATGCATGCAATTGTAAATCCTCATTGTTTTGTAACACACGTATGTATATATATATATATATATATATATATATATATATATATATATATATATATATATATATATATATATATATATATATATATATATATATATATACATATATATATAAACATAAACACACCCACACACACACAAACACACACACAGAGGTGTGTGTGTATGTGTGGGTGTGTCATTTAGCTCATCTTCATGATCTGGTAGTTGAACCAGGCGAACGTCAGTCGTTCAATCTTGGAGCTGTTTTTATGCTGGCTAAGTTGACATAAGTCACTCTTCATAGTTTATATATTTGAGATTTATTCTAGCGCTCTTACTAATATTACAATATTTTATTTATTGAATTCATTTCATCTTATCTACTCTTTTATTTCCTTTCCTCACTGAACTATTTTCCCTGTTGGAGTCCTATGGGTTGTAGCGTCCGGCTTTTCCTACCAGTGTTACACTTTAGATAATAATAATGATAATAATAATAATAATAATAATAATAATAATAATAATAATAATAATAATAATAATAATGATAGAAAATTTCGGAATGAGGTCCTCTTTTAAATGAAATAGGTTTCCCTACATTCACTGGTAGATATGTAAGTAATTAGTATTTAATAAGCAAGTTATCAGTTATAATATTTTTATTATATTCATCCAAATCTAGAAAAAACAATTTGTTAACAATCAATTGATATTTTAATACTCTATGTTAAATTTGTAAAATTATGACATATGTTTATTTGATAATACATAGGTTAACATGCGTTTAACAATAACAAATATGTGTGCTTGTTATCCGTGATTTTCCAGTCACATCATAGATCGGTGGTTATATATCAACTATTCCTCATAAATTCTCCATGAATCCCTCTTTGCAAAGGAATACTGGAGAAACATACTTAACAGACAGAAAATAAGCAAGTTTATACATCATGAACAGCGTATTTTTTGTTGTTAAGAAAACTGTTCTCTAGTGCACAGAAATTTTTTGAGTGAAGATACCTTAAGGAGAGGGATTGCTCCTCAAAAAAGGGAAAGGTCATCTTTTCAGTGCTGATAGTTATCACTGTAATTCCCAAATGACGTCATCCAAGGGCACAGATTAAATGATGGTCATTGAGAGAGAAACGTTATTGGGGACGGAGGCTATAAGGACTGAACAACGAAAGCATTTTCATTGTAAGCTCTCTCTTTCTATTTTGCATTAGTTATTCTAGTCTTCCCCAAAAGAACATTACCCTTTCCCCTTGTTGATTCAACGAACTCCCTTCCTCGAAGTTCATTAAAACTTCTCTTTATTCTTTTGAATGTTACAGAAGCTTCCATTAAGAGAGTTCGCTTTCATTAAGAATGGATATCATAAGATGATTCACAGAAACAATTCTGATTCCTACGCTTTCATTTCGACAGTATTTGGCTTCTTGGTGATCTCCCTTTGGATTAGATTATAGCTATTCACAAAGGTTGGATTTTTGTGATTCACTTTGAGCAAGCGCCATATGATATTCTTAGTATGAGCTATTACTTTTTCTTGCTACCTTATAATCCTTCCCTATTTAGAATAAAAAAGAAAAGTCTATCACTTTATGTACAATGATGACTGAAAAAGGTATTCAGATATTCTAGGTGAGGTATAACTAAAAATCGATATCCCCTGAAACCTTTTATCTTTTATGTAGATAAAATAAGTGTGTGGATTCTCTAAGTAGTGTGTTTTTAGAGGATATGAAACAAAGACAGTTTATTGTTAAATACAGTGAGTGAGGCATGAAAGAATGGTAAAAGGTAAACTATCCAATAAAGGTCTTGAGCTTTAGTATGGTTGATATAAAGCTTCATTTCATATTATAAAGGATAGAAATGCCGGTAAATGACCAACACCAAACTTAAAAAAGGAAATTAGTACAGAAAGTTATTTTGAATAAATCCGATTAAAGTTTGCATAAAATCTTTCAAAAGCAAAAGTAGCTGGTTATCGACTTTCCTCTCTGGTGACCACAGCGAGAGAAAAGAGATTTCATCAACTCTACGAAAATCCGGAGTTAAGGATTTAGATGATTCGGCGGAGTACAACGCTTGTGTTTGAATATTTCCAATATATTCCCACAAATATAAACATAATTACATAAAAAAAAAACCACACACAACAGAGGCTGATAGGCTTTCTTAATGGTATGAGAAAAGACTCCAAGTATAAGATACCTGATATTTTCCAGGATTTTATGAGTATTTTCGGTATATCTAATATCTTAAATTTTTTTTTTACTATATTATCTCCTTATCTTTTATTCAATTCACCGCTCACCTCCATTCTTGTTGTCCCTCTTTGATCTTTGTCCTTATCAACGCGCATTATTCATCTTTCACCAATTTCTTCCTTGATTGCAAATTTAAGTTTTCTTATTGATAGTGATTTATGGCCATCTTTCCGTGTTCATTTTTTTTCCATTTTCTGCTTTTCTTCCCTAATATCCCCTTTTGTTTTTAAATGTTCTACCTTTTCCTCTTCCTCCAATTTTGCCATTTCTGCTTTTGCATGTTACTAGAGGACGACATTACTTTGCTGCATTTCCTTTCGGTCAATATTAGAGGATTCTTCTGAATCAGGTGTCACGTCCATCCCACAAGACCTCTGCAACTTCTTTTACTTCCGGATTCTGTATCATATACTCTTTTATGCGTAAACAGAGATCTTAGTTGGGTTTTGTAATGGGTCCTCTATCTTGTTTTCTCCTGAGTGCTAGTCTGTCATGAAAGCAATCCTATCTCTCTCTCTCTCTCTCTCTCTCTCTCTCTCTCTCTCTCTCTCTCTCTCTCTCTCTCTCTCTCTCTCTCTCTCTCTCTCTGTACTTCAATTGGTTAATTTTCCACCATTCCCTTCAAACAAATTCCTCTTATCATTATGAATTTAGCATCTCTTATGTTCTGCCCTCTTGTGTAGATCGAATGGTAAACTCGCTAAAAGCATGGAATATTCTCGAACTTCGTGTCAGTCATTTATACTCAACAAAGTAAGCATCGTCCAAAACTAATTTCATCTTTATCAGTTTAGCAATTTTTTTCTTTTAATCTTATTTTTTTCCTTCTCTTCTCCATAGCAATCATTTGATCTACACTCGTTACACCTTCTTGGGGATTCCAAATTATGATATTAGCTTTCTAAGGCCTATGGACTCCTATAAAGAAGGACCTCAAAATTAATTTGCATAAG
>NC_090760.1:35716736-35719236 GCF_036898095.1 Palaemon carinicauda | reverse complement strand
GGCAAATGGAAGAGTAGTAGAAAGGGCATTAATGGATTATGTGTTGATAACTAAAAGAATGTTTGGAAGATTGAAAGACGTGCACGTGTTTAGGGGTATGGCTAACGGTATGTCTTATCATTTTTTGGTGGAAGGAAAATTAGTTGTAGCAAAAGAGTGGGGGAATAGAGTAGGTGGATGTAAAAGGGAGCTAGTGAGGGTTGAAGAGCTAATAAAACCGGGGGTAAAAACTAAATATCAGGAAAGGTTGAAAATGGCATATGACGAGGTGAGAGTAAGAGAAACTGGTAATTTAGAGGAGGAGTGGAAGTTAGCAAAAGAAAATTTTGTTGGGATTGCAAGTGATGTATGTGGCAAGAAGGTTGTTGGAGGCAGCATGAGGAAGGGCAGTGAATGGTGGAATGAAGGAGTGAAGGTTAAAGTGGAAGAGAAAAAGAGGGCTTTTGAAGAATGGCTGCAGAGTAATAGTATAGAGAAGTATGAAAAATATAGAGAGAAAAAGGTGGAAGTAAAGCGCAAGGTACGTGAGGCAAAGAGGGCATCTGACCTGAGGTGGGGTCAGGGACTGGGTCAGTCATATGAAGAGAATAAGAAGAAGTTTTGGAAAGAAGTGAAGAGAGTAAGGAAGGCCGGCGCAAGAATTGAAGAGACAGTGAAAGATGGAAATGGAAGGGTGTTAAAAGGAGAGGAGGCAAGGAAAAGGTGGGCGGAATATTTTGAAAGTTTGCTGAATGTTGAGGATGATAGGGAGGCAGATATAATTGCTGTTCCAGGTGTTGAGGTGCCAGTGATGGGAGATGAGAATGAGAGAGAGATTACAATAGAGGAAGTGAGGAGAGCACTAGATGAAACGAGAGTAGGAAAAGCATCTGGTATGGATGTTGTGAAAGCTGAGATGTTGAAGGAAGGGGGTGTGACTGTACTTGAATGGTTGGTGAGATTGTTTAATGTGTGTTTTGTGTTGTCAATGGTACCAGTAGATTGGGTCTGTGCATGTATTGTACCACTATATAAGGGTAAGGGAGATGTGCATGAGTGTTGTAATTCAAGAGGTATTAGTTTGTTGAGTGTAGTTGGAAAAGTGTATGGTAGAGTACTGAATCATAGGATTAAGGATAAAACAGAGAATGCAATCTTGGAAGTACAGGGTGGTTTTAGAAGAGGTAGGGGTTGTATGAATCAGATTTTTACAGTTAGGCAGATATGCGAGAAATATTTAGCAAAAGGTAAGGAGGTGTATGTTGCGTTTATGGATCTGGAGAAAGCATATGATAGAGTTGATAGGGAAGCAATGTGGAATGTGATGAGGTTATATGGAGTTGGTGGAAGGTTGTTGCAAGCAGTGAAAAGTTTCTACAAAGGTAGTAAAGCATGTGTTAGAATAGGAAATGAAGTAAGCGATTGGTTTCCGGTGAGAGTGGGGCTGAGACAGGGATGTGTGATGTCGCCGTGGTTGTTTAACTTGTATGTTGATGGAGTGGTGAGAGAGGTGAATGCTCGAGTGCTTGGACGAGGATTAAAACTGGTAGGCGAGAATGATCATGAATGGGAGGTAAACCAGTTGTTGTTTGCAGATGATACTGTACTGGTAGCAGACACAGAAGAGAAGCTTGACCGACTAGTGATAGAATTTGGAAGAGTGTGTGAATTGTGGGTAAGAGTAAGGTTATGAGATGTACGAGAAGGGAAGGTGGTGCAAGGTTGAATGTCATGTTGAATGGAGAGTTACTTGAGGAGGTGGATCAGTTTAAGTACTTGGGGTCTGTTGTTGCAGCAAATGGTGGAGTGGAAGCAGATGTACGTCAGAGAGTGAATGAAGGTTGCAAAGTGTTGGGGGCAGTTAAGGGAGTAGTAAAAAAAAGAGGTTTGGGCATGAATGTAAAGAGAGTTCTATATGAGAAAGTGATTGTACCAACTGTGATGTATGGATCGGAGTTGTGGGGAATGAAAGTGATGGAGAGACAGAAATTGAATGTGTTCGAGATGAAGTGTCTGAGGAGTATGGCTGGTGTATCTCGAGTAGATAGGGTTAGGAACGAAGTGGTGAGGGTGAGAACGGGGGTAAGAAATGAGTTAGCGGCTAGAGTGGATATGAATGTGTTGAGGTGGTTTGGCCATGTTGAGAGAATGGAAAATGGCTGTCTGCTAAAGAAGGTGGTGAATGCAAGAGTTGATGGGAGAAGTACAAGAGGAAGGCCAAGGTTTGGGTGGATGGATGGTGTGAAGAAAGCTCTGGGTGATAGGAGGATAGATGTGAGAGAGGCAAGAGAGCGTGCTAGAAATAGGAATGAATGGCGAGCGATTGTGACGCAGTTCCAGTAGGCCCTGCTGCTTCCTCCGGTGCCTTAGATGACCGCGGAGGTAGCAGCAGTAGGGGACTCAGCAGTATGAAGCTTCATCTGTGGTGGAAATGTGGGAGGTTGGGCTGTGGCACCCTAGCAGTACCAGCTGAACTCGGCTGAGTCCCTGGTTAGGCTGGAGGAACGTAGAGAGTAGAGGT
>NC_090760.1:35696736-35701736 GCF_036898095.1 Palaemon carinicauda | reverse complement strand
GAAGACGGGCAGTCCGCTCCACAAAACATGAAAAGCAAAAAAGAATACGGTGAATAAACACTATACAAATAAACACAAACAAAACCTTGGCCGGGGATAAAAGAATGTTCCAAGAGAGCTTTTCGTGACTTTAATTAAAACAAATGACAAAAACCACGAACAAAATATTTAAAGCAATTATGGATTACAGCTCCCCGGGACAAGGATAAAAAATAATTTATTATTTTTTTTTTAAAAAAGGTAACTCCTAGCCAATATTAAACTAGTAATTTGTAATGCAAGCAAAAACATGAGCATTGTGCACAAAAGTAAAATGCAAATATCAAAAACAAATATTTCATAAACCAAAACCACTATCCTTAAACATTAATATCAACTCTAAGATTATATATAGATAATGTTAACCTCAAACTTATATTAAGAAATCTTCCCAACACCAGACAAAAAAAAAAAAAAATTTTAAAATTGCTCAAATGTGATTGATGCAGAGTCCTTTACCCTTACACAACTACTCTTGGATTGCTACCTCATCATTTTCATTACCGAATGTCCTGGAAAGAACATCAGGGACTACGTTGTCTTTTCCAGCCACGTGACAAATAAAAAGGTTATATTCTTGGAGTAAAAGACTCCAGCGCAAAATACGCTGATTTTTATCTTTAAATTTATTGATAAAAATTAAGGGATTATGATCTGTAAAGACCTTTATTGGACATACTGAGTTAGATAAATACACTTCAAAATGTATGATGGCTTTCACCAAGCATAAAGCCTCTTTCTCAATTGTTGAGTAACGTCTCTCTGCTGATAACAACTTCTTGGAAAAGTAGGCGACTGGATGCGAGGTGCTATTTCACCCTCCTGCAACAAAACAAGCACCTAAACCTGTGTCACTGGCATCTGTAGCCAAACAAAAAGGCAAGGAAAAATCGGGAGAACGTAACAAAGGATAGGTTATTAAAGTACCTTTCAATTTTTCAAATGCATCCTGACACTCGTTATTCCACATAAATTTTACATCTTTCTTTAACAAATTTGTTAAGGGATTAGCAGGGTCAGAAAAATTTTTAATAAACTTCCTATATTAACCAACTAGACCCAAAAATCTACGAATACCTCTCTTGTTTCGAGGAGCTGGGAAGGCTGTAACTGCCTCAACATTTGCTCTCTTAGGAGCGATCTTACCCAAGCCAATTTCATGTCTTAAATAAACCACTTTTGCTTGAGCAAAATCACTCTTCTTTAAATTTATCACCAGACCAGCCTTCCTCAGCACCTCGAACAGCGCTCTTATCCTCTTAAGATGAGTTTCCCAATCATCACTGTAAATCACAAGGTCGTCAATATATACCACACAACCCTCCAGTTCACATGTAACAAAGTTCATCAGCCTCTGGAAGGTAGCAGCGGCATTCTTCATGCCAAATGGCATCACCTCACATTCATAGAGGCCGTCACCCGTCACAAAGGCTGATATTTTCTTTGCCCGGGGTGTAAGACCGACCTGCCAATATCCTTTTAACAGGTCAAATTTACTTATATAACGGGCAGATCCCACTCTATCTATACAGTCTTCCACCCTGGGCAAGGGGAACGAGTCCGTTTTTGTTACAGAGTTGACCTTCCGGTAGTCAAAACACATCCTAGGCTGACCATCCTCCTTCCTAACCAAAACTACCGGGGAGCTCCAAGGACTGCAGCTCGGTTTAACGAGGTTATGGTCAAGCATGTATTTAACTTCCTTCCTGACTATTTCTCTCTTGAGGGGGTTCAGTCTATATGGACATTGCTTAATAGGCTGAGCCTCCCCAACATCAACGTCGTGTTGCAAAATATGACTCCTACCAGGTGCATCCTGAAAGAGATCTTTGTATTCGTTAATTAAATTAATTAGAGGTGCAGCTTTTTCTGCATCTAAGTGCTGAAATTTAGTATTCAGATTATCTAAAACATCAGAATTATTTTCCAAACCACTTGGGCTAACAGCAAATTTATCGCCCATGAACTGTTCATTTTCTACATTAACTACAGAAATAGGTACTACAGATTCTTCTACAGACCTGTCAATAAAAGATTTTATCATATTAACATGGCAAATACGGGTTTTTCTTCTCCTATCAGGAGTTTCAATCAGGTAATTTACATTGTTAATTTTCTTCAGAACCTTCCACGGAACTGAGAATTCCGCTTTCAGGGGATTTCCAGGCATAGGAAGTAAAACCAACACCTTGTCATCTACATTAAAAAGCCTATCTCGTGTTTTAACGTCATACTTAGATTTCATCGAGGCCTGGGCTTTCGCCAAATGTTCCTGAGCAAATGACCGTGCTCTAAGCAATTTCTCCTGCAAATCTGAAAAATAATCCAATACATTAACTTCGGGAGTCTCTCCTTCCCAGTATTCTCTCACTACATCCAAAGGGCCTCGAACACAGTGACCAAAAATAAGCTGGAAAGGAGAGAGACCCATTGACTCATTGGGGATCGATCGTATTGCAAACAATGCGTAGGGTAATTCCTTATCCCAATCATTCCCAGTCTCCAAACAAAATTTTTTTAACACAGACTTTAAGGTTTGGTGGAACCTTTCCACCTGGCCTTGGCTTTCCGGGTGATACGGTGCAGACTTCACGTGTTTATTACCAAACTCATTCATTTTCTTTTCAAAATACCTACTCGTGAAATTAGTGCCACAGTCACTCTGAATTACCTTAGGAAAACCAAATCGGGTAAAGAAACCAACCAACACTTCAACCACCTTTTCGGACCGTATACTCCTCAATGGGATTGCCTCAGGGAAGCGAGACATTCTATCAACCATAGACAATATATATTCATTCCCACCGCGCGTCCGCGGCAGGGGACCCACTACGTCAATTATCACTTCCCGAAAGGGTTCGCCCACGGAGGGTATAGGAATTAAAGGAGTCTTGGGTATTTTCTGGTTAGGTTTCCCCACCAACTGGCACACATCACAAGATAATACGTGTCTTTTAATGTCTTTACGCATCCCAGGCCAAAAGAAATGTTCAGCAACCTTTTGAAAGGTTTTCCTAACACCAAAATGTCCCGACAAATCATTTTCATGTGGTAAATACATCAATTTATTTCGGTACCTTTCCGGGACAACCAATTGTCTGCACGACTCTACCTGATGGGCAGGTGCATTAGCCGACCTACTCAACCTGTAGAGCAAACCTTTCTCTTTGACGAATACTGGTTTCACCAAATCCTCGGGATTGCCGAGTTCTAATTTAGAAAACTCCTTACTCTGTGCCATTTTGAACGCCTTAGCGTCCCAGTTTACGTCATCCCAATTAATGATTTTCTTATTACTACAACCAGTCCTCATGTCAGTCATTTGTTTGTCTACTTGATAAAAATCTAAGTCAACATCCTCGAGATCCATCTCCCGAGCTCTAGACCGAGTTACTACAGAGACAGGCTTATGAAAATTAGTTTCAATCTCATCGCCTTCACAAGTCACATTCAGGAGAGTCAAAATTGGACATATATTATCAATTGCACCTTCACCTTCAGCCAAATCATTCCCTAAAAGGAGGTGAATTCCGGGAACTGGCAAACTGTCTACCACAGCCAGTTTAGCAGTCCCTTTAAAATACTTGGTGTGAATATTAAACTTCTCTAAAGGACAAGACGTAATAGAGTTCGGGAAACCACCCAACACCACAAATTCATCATTGGAAAATACAAAACCCTTTGGAACAGCAGTTTTTAATGAGAGACTGTGCTGCTCCAGAGTCCCGTAATACCTTTAAACAAACCTTTGTTTTTTTATTGTTACCAACAAACACAGATCCATCAGAAATGTACCTCTTAAATTTTAGTCAATTTTCCTGTTCCATACTTTGGTTTACGTTTGTCGTTTTTTCAGCTACAACAATGTTTACTGGATTAGACCTCCTCTCCTTAAAGTTTTTCCAACCGTAACAATTAGCCTTTACGTACCCCGTCTTGTGGCACCAATAACACTTCACACTACTACTACTACCAAATTTCTACCACTACTACCACCACCATTAACCGAGCTACTACTGTTTACGAAACTACGAGAGTCGCTTACACCTCTGTCTTCATTAGAAAGTTTTTCTGACCCGTCTTTATTTGACCTTAATGTTCCTTTAGAAGACTGACGATTATTACTATGTGTATTATATTCATGGGGGAAGAACCTTTCCTGATTAATTCTTTTCCTAAGGGGTTCCTCCCGATGGGTAAGTGCATACTCGTCAGAAGCAATTGCTATTTCCTGAATGGAGTCGAGTTTCAACTCTTCCAAATGAATTCACAAGTCACGACTCACGTTCCTCTTAAATTCCTCTGCCAGAAGCAGCTCTTTCAGTTTAACAAAATTGTCTACTTCTTTTGATTTCAGCCAGTCATCGAGAAACTGAACTTTCTTTCAAGCAAACTCAACGTAAGTGACGTCAAGATCCTTCCGCAGATTACGAAACTTCTGCCTGTATGCTTCAGGCACCAAATCATAAGCTTTCAACACAATACTTTTTACGGTGTCGTAATCCGCGGAGAGATCGTCACTAAGATTATTATAGACCCTTTGAGCTTTGCCCACCAAACGACACTGAACTAATGTTGTCCACATATCCTTTGGCCAGGCAAGCTTCTTAGCAATTTTTTCAAATGACACAAAAAACTCATTAACCTCCTCCTCGGAAAAGTGTGGTAAAAGTTTTAACGCAGCGAACATATTAAACCTTGTTTCATCAACACTAGAATTATTATAGCTACCATTCTTTCCCTGATTCAACTCAATCTGTAATTTAAGCACCTCAATTTCATGCTCTCTCTCATTTGCCCTTTCATCGGCTCTAAGTTGGAGAGCTCTAAACTCCAGTTCATTCATCTTGGTTTTTTCTTTCAAAATTTCCAATTGGTCATCACCATTATCAATAGAATTTTCTTTACCTTCACCTTCTAATTCCTCCACCTCCCCAGGCTCACTCTCATCCAGCCTACTA
>NC_090760.1:35686736-35691736 GCF_036898095.1 Palaemon carinicauda | reverse complement strand
TCAGTAGAGGAGATTTAAAAACACGTTTCCCCTTTCCCTTTTCTTCTCGTTCGGTGTCTCTCGTCATGTGAAAACAATCAACTAATTCATTTAGACTTTTTATCTCTGACTTTAAAAAAAATTCTAATTAAAAGATTCATGAGAAGTAGTTGATTGCATCAGTGAAGGACCGGAACACAAGGTCGTGATTTGATTAATGTCAAAAAAGATTCTGTCGGAAGATCTATTCACGTAGGAGGAGACTTTTAGCACGCACAGTGTTCTACATGTGAAGCGTTGCACATTTGATGCCCAATTTAAAAGTTATTATTTGGTTACAATTTGTTGCTTTGTAAAAGAAAATATTTATACTAATGCGATCATTTCAGTTTCATATTCATCTTATGGTTGATAATATAGAATTATGTAAATACAAAAAAAATATTTTAATGTCAACTGGTCTCACTGTATTTTTTTTCTTATAATTAGTCTCCTGATAATAAGGTTTTTCAAATTATATTCCTAAATAGAACTCATCCATTTTTTTTACCAATCACAGGAGACTGGGATACTCCCCATCCTTCGGGTAAGGGGGAGAGGGAGTAATCATATCCTAGTGAGACAGAGTGCGTTTTCGTGTCTATGTTTGCATATCTATTTAAATATTTAGCTGTTATTTTTCACGAGATGCATGCACCAGTATATACAGCATATAAAGAAAAAAGATGGCGAGAAAATTACTCTACAAAAGTAGTCTATTTTGCTCTTGTGAGAAAAACGTTCTGCATGAATTTCCCCCGCAAGGTTTTAGTAGGGCCTATCCCTCTTTTGCAAATAATACTAATATCCACGTATGTGGGAAATATTCCCCTTTAATCTTTTTCTATTTTCACGATAATTGTTCTAGTTCCATCAGGTTCAAAAAGGTAACTAGACCAATTCCTTCATATGGTCTTCGTCATAGTCCTGAAATAAACCTTCTATAGATGTCTAAATCGCCTCGATCACTAAAACGGTCATATGGAAGTTTGATAAAGGCTCCATTTGATCCGAAATTATTTGTTCTATAATTATAATCTTAGAAAACATCTTTCAATGACATTTTTATATTACGAAGTGCTCTATTACAGGCATTGCAAAATCAATTGAAAGTTTTATAGATTGTGAAATATTAAATTTCAGGTGAAAAAATATCTTGCAAGCAAACTTTCAGGGGTAAAGGGACCAAGACTTTAAATCCCATGACACTTGGAATTTGTTTTTCACCTCGTGATATTTCAGATAAATATTGATTTATTGATTTAGTGCTAGTTTAATTACAAGAGGTATAGCAGGATAGTACAGAATTTCTTCGAAGGCTTTAAAAATTCAACGAAGGCGTCTCTGTTTGGAAGAATAGTATCGTCAGTTGAAGCTTACAATGTTCAATGAGAGTACTACTGAGGTTTATGTTGTATATAAATGTCAATAATAGCATTGCTCTCGGCTTTCTGCATCTCCATCTCGTAGGTCCTGTTTGGTCTCTTTATTCACAGCTTTCTAATTTTCTCAATGTTGTCTTGTTAGAATCTTCTGTTTAATAATTGTTATTTTACCACAATGTAACGATTAACATAAGTTGATTTAGGGTTGTATTATAAACTGGTATGTAAAAATTATTTTATACCGGGAAATCTTTTATAGGAAAATAATCTTTTTCTTATTTAACTAATGAATAAAATATAATATTATCAACTCAGATTTGAATTCAGGAATTTTACAATATATGCGGAATCTATGGATATTTATTCTTTAGAATTGTTTAATGTGTCCAGTATTTGGAGGCATATCATATCATTTCTAGCATCCTGATTTTAATTTCCCTTAAAATGGAAATTGCCTTTATTCGCAAAATAAATGAATAGATCACATTCGAAGAGTGAATTGAACCCAAAATATGATACAATTCTAATGAATTTTACCCAAAGAAAAACGGCAGATTTTATAAATGTTCCTTCTCTGCAATGTTATCTTCCACCTATCAGGGATTTTTTTTTCACTATATGCAACTCTAACATTATCATAAGATTAAGAGACTCTACTGCAGGAAGAGAGAGAGAGAGAGAGAGAGAGAGAGAGAGAGAGGAGAGAGAGAGAGAGAGAGAGGGGGAGAGAGAGAGAGAGAGAGAGAGAGAGAGAGAGAGAGGAGAGAGAGGAGAGAGA
Source organism: Palaemon carinicauda (assembly GCF_036898095.1). Classification (NCBI taxonomy): domain Eukaryota; kingdom Metazoa; phylum Arthropoda; class Malacostraca; order Decapoda; family Palaemonidae; genus Palaemon; species Palaemon carinicauda. The sequence goes on along the minus strand of NC_090760.1, from coordinate 35,689,555 downwards.
GAGAGAGAGAGAGAGAGAGAGGTGGCCTTAAACCCAAAGAACGACAAGAGAAGAGACTCCTCACGAAAATGAGATTTCATAACTTCATTAGAAAGAATAAAAGGAAGTGACCTGTTTTTTCTCCCATAATGACATAGATTGTAGGTCCTTCGAGACTTCCAGAGGAAAATACACTTTTCTCATTTCCATTTAGATTGAAAGACATTTGCCAAACAGGATTCCATTTTCGTGAACATTTCTTTAACCTTTAAGAATTTAGTTTTATTTCAAGTTATGTGTGAAAGTCAGATAAAGATTATCTAGATACGATATTTTTTAGCCACTTCATTTCCAGATAATTTTGCATAGATTTTGCCTTTTTGATCCATTTAACTGTTTTCAGGTGTGAATGAGACACAACCGAAATCTTTAGATTCATTTGCAAAATGACTCACTCTCATTTATTTTTTTCAATCCTCAAAACGTGACACCCCAGTCGCAAGTATTACCCTTATAATCATTCACTAATACATTTGTATTTTCTTTCATTCCCAGAGTCTTTTTAACAAAAGTGCTGCTCCTTCCGTATGGCTACACTATACCTCTCAGCTCCTCAAGGCAATCGTTTAAAACCTTAGTTTGATAGTCATCCAACTTTACAGTTTGACTTTTCTCGTCTTCTTGAGTGACGACAATAAATAAGATATGGGATACAAAGACACAGTGGATTTCTCTCTCGTTTTTGCAACCATTAATAAGAGGTGATTTTTTTCCTTTAATTTTATCGACAATCACTCAATGCTATTTCTGGTTAATATCTTTTTTTTCTTTTTTTATTTAGACTCCTCCTGGACTGTAACTAGACGATTGAAAGTGATTAGTCTCATAATAAGCTTACGTTATATACCGTAAAAGATACATATCCCATTTTTTCGTCAATTTTTTTCTATATTATAATTCGTAGGATATATTATGAAACTGTAAAAAGAATGAGGCCTTTTCTTGTGTAGGTTGAAGGCATAAAACTTTATTCTCTGAACGAAATCTACTTGAAATCGTACGAAATATCTTTGAATGCGTGTACCAATGTCTATACATAGAACTTTTTGTAGACCATGTTCATAGTAGTCTGCCATATCCACAATAATTACAAATCAAAGACTGTAGTCATCTCTCAGTGAGGCACCACCAACCACACTTGGACATGAGCATTTCATCTCATAGGGAAATTTTACTTGAAACTTAAACAATGTTTCCTCCTAACCTGGTAGAAAATCCATAATCATTATTTGTTAAAATTTATGTCATATATTTGATGAAATCTATTTTAAACGTTCAGAATAATATGATTTTTTTTTTTTTTTGATTTGTGATTGCAATCATAGTATCGCAAAATTATCAGTTTTGCCAGAGGAATCCTATACATTGCATTGCTTTCACAACTTGCAATATTTCCAAATAAATGGTGCTCAATTCTGATTCATAAAATTTAGTACTTTTCGTGTTTCCTGATGTTTGAATAATCTAAGGAATTACACTTAGAAAAACACTTAGAAAAGACAAACGATATTTTGCCGAACAGATTGACACAAGATTTGTTTCGTAGTTTATCTGCTATATAATTGCCAATCTTTGCAATTGATATCAATTTGCTTTATTTTATTTTATTTTATTTTAATTTCAACTTATTTCATGTTTTTGTGGGGGTAGTTTACCTATTGGGGCCAATAAAATTTGAATAAGCTTGTCTTGATATGGTGATAATAATAATAATAATAATAATAATAATAATAATAATAATAATAATAATAATAATAATAATAATAATAATAATAATAATAATACGATATTGCATTTCTAAATGGGATTTGCAGTTGAAATTCCTCATAAGTGGGAGGAAAAATAAAGATAAAATCTGTATCAAAACTATTGCTGTCTCACGGGACATCACAACTATACCAGCTAAACTGTAATTTTCATCCTTTAAAATAATTGTTTATAGTTTATTGTTCAGTCCTTCACGTAAATTACTATTCAAGTCCTGTATCAGAAGGTTTCCTTTCTGTTACATCTATTCAATTTTTATCAAATTGATGTTAATATCAACTTTTGAGGAACAGCTGCCAATGATAAGAATACCCCATTATTTGACTGATGTCTCATGTAATCGAAATGACTTGTTAATATAACAAAATATTAATCTTCGTTTAAAGAAATTACTCAAGGAATTGTAACGAAATGTTTTATACTGATGGGCTATACCTCTCAGACGGTATAAACGGAAAACAGACAGCTTTTGTTATGCAGGATGTGCTCCGGTTAAGACTCTCTCTCTCTCTCTCTCTCTCTCTCTCTCTCTCTTCTCTCTCTCTCTCTCTCTCTCTCTCTCTCTCTCTCTCTCTCTCTCTCTCCCCTGCAAAATTGTGAGTTGCCTACATTATGATTACTAAACCAAGTTATAAGTCATGCTAGTCATCTATTCCAAGATTGCATTATAAAATTATAGAATTTTTTTTGTGAAATTAGAAAGATTATCCAAGTGACATACAGATAAAACTGTTGAAAAAAGCTGAGTATTCCCCAGTACTTTCTCTTATTTTTCTTTACTTTGTGGTATTTTGGCTAATCTCTTTCGAATAATCTGGTTTTATTCAGTTTGTTATAGTTCATTATCCCTGTTACCTATTTCATCCTAAAAGTGAACTATAATAAATGTGCTTCTTTTGTTGAAGAGATTCTGTGAAACATATAAAACTCAGGAAAATAAGAATAAGGAAACTTTTTCGCTTGATTTTCTGAAAAAAATATCGTCTATCATTGGAGAAATATAAAAAAAAGAA
>NC_090760.1:35676736-35681736 GCF_036898095.1 Palaemon carinicauda | reverse complement strand
GATGAGCTTCCCTAACGGCTGAGTGTGTCTCCTGCTAGAACGAAGACTGTAGGACCCTTATCCCTTCCCCACCTCTCTTTCATTTATTTTTCTTTTAGCCGTAGTCCTACTTCCGTACCTAGTATAGGTTAGGATGGAGGACAGGCCCAGCTCTCTGCCAGCCGGCACTACGTGTCGGACGGCAGAGAGCCTTTATTCTTTGCAGAGTGAACCCCAGACCTCCCTTGGTCTCCCTTCCATGTCCGTTGGTAGAGCCCGGCAGACTATGGATTCTTTGGAAGCCTGAATGTTACATTCTCCCCTTCCATAAGTTCACTCTTTCTGGATGGAAGGTCGTATGGCATGTCGCCCTATAACCTTACCTCCATACTTTTTCTCTGACTATTGTGTTGCACCCCTATCCCGGCTGCCGGCTTGACAGCCGACAGCCGGGAAGGTAGAAGTTCTCTGATTCTTGGCTACTGTCGGCGGCATGGTTTTATTACCTTTGCCGGCCGGCAGTGGAATCACTGCCCGAATTTGCTGGTCGCTACGATTAGCGGCCGGCAGCCGGGTTTTAGTGTTTTCAGCCGTCGGCTGGCAATGATTGCCGGCCGGCACACAGTCTCGAATCAGTGGGCTGCCACCTATTAGTTAAAGATAGTATATCTTTGATCTATAAAAGGGTAGTTGCCGGCCGGCACAATAACATGCAATGTACAGTAGTTGCTATATTCGTAGTGTAGTACACACTGCATTAGTAGAAACTGCTGTACAGAGTTTGTGATAACACTAATGTTCTTCATCATACTTAATGTTATCTTGTTCAGTCTTTTGTTGAGACCGTACTTTATATAGAAAGTGAGTTCTTTCTGTATTCTTTCAATCCCGTATATTAAAACTACACATTAAATTTCCGTTTAGGAAATTACATAAGGTATTCTAGTATAGAATTAACCATAGTTTTAATATTTTGGGAGGTTACAGCAATTGACTGAACAGGAAATACAAGTATGTGTCTTTCCTTCTTTCTTTTATAGCTTTTCTATATAAGCTAAATGTTTCAATATAAGTGAGGACCATCCGAAGTGCGGGAGTGTGTTCTGTAATGTCCGCAGTAAGAACTTCTGTGGACATCATTATTGCAGGAGGCACGCAGCATGCACAGCCTCCAGAGGTGTTCTCCGCTATTGGGATGCTCAGGTTTGTACAGTTTGTTCTAACCTGATTACCGAGGCTATTGACAACCCTAAGTCAACAGAGTCAAGGGATGCTGCCAGGGAAACGTTACGATCCTTGGTGAGGGGTTTTCAGAAAAACACCTCAGGTCCCTACCTTCCAAATGAGAAGATGAGGGCCTACCTTTTCCCTAAAGCATCGGCTGATGCAATCATCCCCCAGCCTCAGGTGGAGATACCAATTGCCCTGAATCCGGTAGATTCTGAAGTCTCAGCCGCCCTTCAAGACATCTAAGTGGACAATAGGATGTCGGAGGTGTCGGATTCTACAGAGAAGGACCTTCTAGGAGAAGGTCAGGAGAAGGAGCTGTTTCAGACTCCTCAAGTAGAAGAGCAAGAAATCGACGAAGTGTCGGTTACATCGGTTCCGGACCCAGAACCGGTTCCTTTTACATCGTCTGCTATCCCAGATGAACTGGGAAGGACTCTTTCTTCCATTGTTGAGTTGATCCAACAAATTCAAAGGAAAAATGATTAGAAGGAAGCTGCAATGAAACTGGAGTTACGTAGACTTGCAGCATCACGTGGGCCCCAGAAGCGCCTCACCGTGAAGGATCTTCCCTTGTGCTCGAATACCAATCCTTGGAGGTATGCCGAACATATGCCAATGACAACCGGGGAGATCGTGATCTCAGAAAAGTTAGGAGCAATTCCCCTGGAAGAAGTGGAATTTTGGCCCAACAAAGATTTTTATCCGGGCTGCTATGCCTGTCTTAGGAAGGAGCCAGCCTTAAAGGAGGAGAAGGAGCCGGAGGTCATAGTTTTTTACCATAGTAAAGCTCAGACGTTACTATCGAGATCGATGAAAGAGAGGGGCTTCACTAACTAAAAGGTGCCCGCCTTGAGTAGAAGCTTCCCTCCTTTGTGGCCTCTCCTACCAGAGCATTTCCCTTGGAAAAGGGATATAAGGCTGCCTTAAATGCGGTGGAGGCAGGGAAACGATGCCCCTCCTTGGAGGAGTGCAAGCCGTTATCTCTGAACTTGCCCTTGGACCAAGAAGACTGGAAGGACGTACACCTTACCTTCTCAGTCGGGAAACTAGAAGCTGATATTGCTGAACGCCAGTTCAGTGAGGCGCTTCCAAAACTGTTGGAGGCTCTCTTGTGTATAGAGCAAGAGACAAAGGAAAGGCTTGCGGCATCGATGTCGTTGCAAACAACACTAGAAACGATGGCAAGTGACCCCAAGAACCAGGACATGTTCATGGTTGTGGCCAAAACCCATCTGGCCACAGTTACAAACGATTTCTATAGCTTTATTAAACCTAAGAGAGCCTGTAGAGAGTTCGTGTTCGCCTCGGTTGCGGTGAGGCACGAACCGAGGAAACTGATCTCCTCTCGTATTTGGGGTAAAGACCTCTTTCCCAATGAAGTGGTTAAAGAGGTAGTAGACAAAAGGCCTAGGCCATCCTCTCGGCCGGCTAAACCCTACCGACAGCAACATCAACAACAACTTCCTGTGACCGCGGTGCCTCAGACGGTGGCACAACCTCCAACCACGTACCAGCTGGTACCTCAACAAACGGCGACACTGTCGCCAGTTCTTAACCCAGCTTCCGAAAGGCAGACTTCTTCCTTTCGTTCGAGAGTCAGAGGAACAGCCAGAGGTTCTTCTAGACGCCCTTCAAGAGGAAGGGGATCCAAGGGAGGACGCGGTCAAGGAGGCAAGGCCTCAGTTCCACAACAGCAGAAGTAGATACTTCCAGTAGGAGGGAGATTACAGCTTTTTAGGGATCGTTGGACCTTCGATCCCTGGGCCCACAGCCTAAATAAGAATGGACTAGGTTGGAGCTGGAGTAGTCGTCCACCTCAATTTCCTCAATTCTTCCAACACTCAACCCCCGCTCTGGAAGAATATGTCCCAGAGCTCTTAGTCAAAAGAGTAATCCTGAAGTCTAAGTCCATCAAATTCCAAGGAAGGCTGTTTTGTGTTCCAAAGGAGGACTCAGAAAAACTCAGAGTCATTTTGGGCATATGCTGTGTCTATAAACTTGTTTGATGCTTACTGGCATGTTCCAATTATTCGTCACCTCTCCCCCTACCTAGGCTTCAAGTTACTTTGATAACTTTACGCCTTCAGAACTATGCCTTTCGGGCTAAAACATAGCCCAAAAGGATTTTCACGAAGCTCGCGAACGCAGCCGTCCATCAGTTACGTCTAAAAGGGGTCCAAATAGTAGCCTACTCTGACCACTGGCTGGTGTGTGCAGCATCCAGGACAGTATGCATGCAAGCTTCTAAGATAGTGATCCAGTTCCTGGAACATCTGGGATTCAAGATCAACATAAAAAAGTCTCGTCTTTCTCCAGCTCAAAAATTTCGGTGGTTGGGAATCCACTGGAATTTGGAGTCACATCGGCTTTCCATTCCTAGTAAGAAGAGGAAAGAAATAGCAGGATCTGTCAAGAGACTATTGAAATCCAAACGGATATCAAGACGCGAACAGGAGAGAGTGCTGGGCTCTCTACAGTTTGCTTCGATAACAGATCCAGTGCTAAGAGCACAGCTTAAGGATGCAACAGGAGGCTGGAGAAAATATGAATCAAACGCAAAGAAATGGCACCTGTCAGCAGTTCACATTCAAGAGTTCCGCAATGTGACAGCGGACGCTCTATCTAGGTTTACACCTATAGAGTCAGAATGGTCCCTTGACACAGGATTGTTCTCCTTCATCTCGAGTCAAGTTCCAGAGCTGCAGATAGGCCTCTTTGCGACGAAAGACAACAATAAAATAGTTCATTACGTGTCCCCTTACGAGGATCCGTTAGCGGAGGCAGTGGACGCTATGTCCCTGGGCTGGATCAGATGGTCCTGTATCTATCTGTTCCCTCCACACACCTCCTTTTGAAGGTCCTCGATATGCTGAGATTCTTCAAAGGGAAAGCTGCAATAGTGGCCCACAAGTGGCCAAATAGCGTGTGGTTCCCTCTGGCATTGGAACTACGATTAAAACTCGGTCCGCTACCGGATCCATCCCTGTCACAGCGAGTAAAGAAGTCGACTGTCTTCGCTCCATCACAGAAAACACGGAACCTACATCTCATGATTTTCTCTCCTTAACAATGAGAAAAAGATTCGGGGTTTAAAAGTCGGTTTAGACTTTTGGAGGAAACCAGAAGACATTATGAGGCTTCAGGGAAGAAATAGCTATCCTTTGTCAAGGTGAAGCAACTGAAAGAAATCCCGACAGATTCCTATTTATTATTCTTCATTCTCCTTCATGAGGAAGGTTTAGCAGCCTACACAATTATATTGTTCAAGCCTGCCTTGACAAATCAGATACCATATACCTTACAGGTCGACCTTTCTAACGACGTTCTTAATGAACTAGCCCTTCAGCGCTTCCAAAGACCATTTTTTTTGTCATTAGATATGATTCCTCATTGTGTATAAATAATGAACAATGAGGAATGGGCTTAGAAGGTTTTGAATTTAAGTCATATTTCTGTTTGTACTCGCCTTGGGGGCCAGAGGTAGTGAATAGTGGCTCTCTCTACAGAGGAAGGCCACGTCCAGTTCTTGGAGGGAGAACTGATTCTATTTCCAGACCCAACGTTTCTTACCAGGAACAAGCTACCCACCAACAGTGGGGTCCCTAGAGAATCTGCCCTCTGGAGGATGATGCATCTCTATGTCCAGTGGAGTGCCTAAAGGTCTATCTTCATGGAACTTCAGACTTTATGGGACGACAGCTGTTCAGAAGAGAAACCCTGGGTTCAAAGTTATCTATAACTAAGGGCGAAATTCACCCGTGTTATTCGCAGAACGGATCCAGACTGTACAC
>NC_090760.1:35666736-35671736 GCF_036898095.1 Palaemon carinicauda | reverse complement strand
GGAACCAGCCTCAAAGGAAGAAACGGAGCCAAAGGAGGTCATAGTTTTGGACCACGCTAAGGCTCAAGCTTTACTGTCAAGCTCGATGAAAGAGAGGGGCTTCACAACCTTAAAGGTACCTGGTTTGAGTAAGAAGCACCCTTCCTTTGTGTCCTCCCCTTCTAGAGCCTTCCCCTTTTTGCAGAAAGGGTTTACGGCTGTGCTGAAAGCAATCGAGGCAGGTAAGCCATGCCCCTCCTTGGAGGAGTGTAAACCTCTGTCTTTGGCCCTACCCATGGACCACAAGGACTGGAAGGACGTCCATCTTACCTTCTCAGTCGGGAAGTTGGAGGCTGATATTGCCGGACGTCAGTTCGGTGAGAACCTCCCTAAGCTGTCTGACTTTCTTTTGCGCAGGGAGCTTGAGACAAAAGAAAGACTTGCTGCCTCAATATCTCATCAAACGACTCTGGAGACAATGGCAAGTGACCCCAAGGTCCATGAAATGTTTATGGTAGTGGCTAAGACACACCTAGCCACAGTGACGAAGGACCTTTATAGCTTCGTCAAAGCTAGGAGGGCTTGTAGGAGTTCGTGTTCGCCTCGGCTGTGGTGAGGCACGAGCCAAGGAAGCTAATCTCCTCCAGCATTTGGGGCAAAGACCTCTTCCCTAGTGAAGCGGTCAAGGAGGTTGTAGATGGGGCCTATCTTTCAAGAGAAAGTCTTCCCCGGATGAGGGTCCCCAACCAAAGAGGAAGACTAAGAAGACTAGGCTACCCTCTCGGCCAGCCAAGCCATTCAGACAGCAGCAGCAACAACTTCCTGTGCCTACAGTGCCCCAGATGGTGGCACAAACCCCGACCACGTACCAGTGGGTACCCCAAGCCGTGTCTACGCAGTCTCCGGCATTTAACCCAGCGTTTGAAGGGCAGTCAACTACCTTTCGAGCGAAGCCTAGAGGAGCAGCCTGAGGTTCGTCTAGACGGCCCTCAAGGAGGAGGGGATTCAGGGGTGGTCGCGGTCAAGGAGGCAAGACCTCAGGGCAACAGCAGCCAAAGTGAGATGATAACGGTAGGAAGGAGACTTCAGAATTTTCGGGATCGGTGGACCTTCGATCCCTGGGCCCACAGCCTACTCAAGAATGGACTGGGTTGGAGCTGGTACAGCACTCCACCCCCGTGCGCACTCCACCCCCGTGCCCTCGATTTTTCCAACACTCCAACCCCGTTCTGGAGGAGTACATTCAAGAACTGTTGGAGAAAAGAGTAATCCGAAGGGTAAAGTCCATCAAATTCCAAGGGAGGTTGTTTTGTGTTCCCAAGAAGGACTCAGAAAAACTCAGAGTCATTCTGGACTTGTCGCCACTCAACAAGTTCATAGTGAACTGCAAGTTCAAGATGCTAACACCGCAACACATAAGGACCTTACTGCCCAAGAGGGCATATACCGTCTCCATAGATTTGTCAGACGCCTATTGGCACGTTCCAATCAATCGCCAACTTTTCCCCTACCTAGGGTTCAAGCTACATCGAAGACTCTACGCTTTCAGAGCCATGGCATTCGGGCTAAACATAGCCCCAAGGATCTTCACGAAGCTTGCAAGCGTAGCGCTCAAACAATTACACCTAAAGGGAATCCAGGTGGTAGCCTACCTGGACGACTGGCTGGTGTGGGCAGCATCCAAGACAGAATGTTTGCAAGCTTCCCTACATGTGATCCAGTTCCTAAAGCATCTAGGCTTCAAGATCAACAGAAAAAAGTCTCGACTTTCTCCATCTCAAAAGTTCCAGTGGTTGGGAATCCACTGGGACCTAGTGTCACACCAACTCTCCATCCCGGCGAAGAAGAGGAAGGAGATAGCTGGTTCTGTCAAGAGAATTTTGGATTCCGAAAGAATATCAAGACGCGAACAGGAGAGAGTGCTGAGTTCTCTCCAGTTTGCCTCAGTAACAGACCCGGTGCTAAGAGCACAGCAAAAGGATGCAACCGGAGTTTGGAGAAGTTATGCATCAAACGTGCGAAGAGATCTGATAAGATCAGTACCGCTTCGTCTACGTACGCTTCTCAGGCCTTGGTCCCAAGTCAGGCAACTAAAGAAGTCGGTGCTTCTTCAGCCACCTCCCCCCTCGTTGACTATTCACACAGACGTCTCGAAGGAGGGGTGGGGAGGTCATTCTCATCGGAAGAAGGCCCAAGGAACTTGGTCCAATCTATTCAAGACATTTCACATAAACTTTCTGGAAGCTATGGCAGTACTCCTTACCTTGAAGAAAGTCTCCCCTCATCGCTCGATCCACATAAGGTTGGTACTGCACAGGGAGGTGATTGTGAGATGCTTGAATCGACAAGGATCGAGGTCACCACCACTCAACCAGGTGATGTTGGCCATCTTTTGACTGGCAGAAAAGAAGTGGTATCTGGCGGCAGTTCACCTTCAAGGAGTCCGCAATGTGACAGCGGACGCTCTATCCAGGTTCACACAGATAGAATCGGAATGGTCCCTAGACGCAGGATCATTCTCCTTCATCTTGAGTCAAGTCCCAGAATTGCATATAGACCTCTTTGCGAAGAAATATAACAAGAAGTTACCCCTTTACGTGTCCCCGTACGAGGATCCCTTGGCGGAAGCAGTGAACGCGATGTCCCTCGACTGGAACAGATGGTCCAGGATTTACCTGTTCCCTCCTCACAACCTTCTATTGAGAGTCCTTAACAAACAGATCTTTCAAGGGAGTAGCGGCAATAGTGGCTCACAAGTGGCCGAACAGCATGTGGTTCCCTCTGGCATTGGAACTACGCTGAAGTGTCTACCGTTACCAGATCCAGTTCTGACCCAGCGAGTTCAGAAGTCGACTGTCTGCGCTTCATCACAGAAAACCCGGAACCTGCAGCTCATGATTTTCTCTCCCTAGCGGTGAGAAAATGTTTCGGGATTTCGAAAGACAGTATAGACTTCCTAGAGGAATATAAGTGCAAATCCACTAGAAGGCAATATGAGTCATCATAGAGAAAATGGGTGGCCTTTGTCAAGGCGAAGAATCCGCAAATGATCTCGACGGACTTCTGCTTATCTTTCTTCATCCACCTCCATGGTCAAGGGTTAGCAGCCAACACAATATCAACGTGTAAATCTGCTTTGACAAGACCCATTTTATATGCCTTCCAGGTTGACCTCTGTAACGATATTTTTAATAAAATTCCGAAAGCCTGTGCTAGGCTCAGACCATCAGCACCTCCAAAGCCCATTTCATGGTCTCTAGATAAACTTCTTCATTTCGCTTCGCTGTTGAACAATGAGGAGTGTGCTTTAAAGGATTTGACCCAAAAAGTTATTTTCCTGTTTGCACTAGCGTCGGGGGCCAGGGTTAGTGAAATTGTAGCCTTCTCGAGAGAGGAAGGTCGTGTTCAGTTCTTGGATGGGGGAAACTGAACCTGTTTCCGGATTCTACGTTTCTCGCCAAGAACGAGTTACCCACCAACAGGTGGGATCCCTGGAGAATCTGCCCACTGAAAGAAGATGCATCTCTATGTCCAGTGGAATGCCTAAAGGTGTATCTTCGTAGAACTTCAGACTTAAGGGGTGGTCAACTATTCAGGGGAGAAACATCAGGCTCAAATTTATCGCTGAAACAACTTAAGGCGAAAATCACCTATTCTATTCACAGAGCGGATCCAGACAGTACACCCGCAGGTCACGATCCGAGGAAAGTTGCCTCATCCTTAAATTTCTTCAATAGTATGGATTTCGAACAGCTTCGCTCATACACTGGCTGGAAGTCTTCCAGAGTTTTCTTTCGTCACTATGCAAAGCAAGTGGAGCAACTGAAGAGGTCTGTGGTAGCAGTGGGTAGTGTCGTTAAACCTGCGAGGAATAGTGGATTTAATTGGGACGATTAATTCCGGGGTGAGTTTGTAGTTCTGAACTGTTCTACAAACTAAGTATTAGGGCACTAGGGTGCCCACATTGGCTGTTCCATATTCAAAGGTGAACCTTGCATAAATGCAGACATATGTGCCAAGCGTTTCCAATGCTAATGTAACTAATTAGTAATACAGACTTTTATGATTTTGATACCTCGTTATGTTAAAAGTGGCGCTAATGTTTTCTTTCAGATAAACAAGTTTTCTGTTTACTATCATGCTTATGCTTATTTATTGGTTATCCTCCTCTTATATATGTATAATTGTTGTTTAACCTGTTTTATTTTATTGATTGTCAATAAACTAGTCCTTGTGAACCTTGCGTCTCCTTCGCCTGTGTCATTTTTCTTGAATTGATTTAGCATTATGTTTACTATGTATATTTATCTGGGATAATTCTAATAGATTGTTCCTTTATGCAAGCATTTTTGCATTGGTTTATGCTTTCCCCCAGCGGGAGGACTTCATGCCCTAAGGGGACGGTGGTGGATATGCAAGTTTTCCTCCTACCCGGATATAAACCTTTGTCAAATCCGGTAATGAACGGGGAACTGGTCGATATTTCATATTGACTCAGTGGTTCTTTACAAACTATGCTTTACATGATATTGGGTGAGACCACTATATTGGCTTGTCTGTTATTCATACATAGGTATATGTACTCTTCGAGACTTTTCCAGAATCTAGTATGACTCTTCCCTGTAGGGGGCAGGAAGCACTAACATGGTCTATGGTTAGATGAAAAGATGTATGACGGTAACATCTTAGGTCTCTAGGTCTAGTTGGCCAGGAAATACCTTCGGGGAGTACGGCACGCTTGGACAATCCACAGATACAGTAATGCTCTGGTATACTTCCATCAGGACGACATGGCTTGAGCCCAAAAAACGGATTTTGAGCGAAGCGAAAAATCTATTTTTGGGTGAGATGGCCATGTCATCCTGATGGACCCGCCCTTCCCTTTTCTTCTAAAAAGGGCTGTAGGTCCCCTCCCTACATACAGTATCTGTAGCACCTCGTGTATCGCTACAAGGAATACAGATGCGCCATGGGCGGCGCAATGCACGCTTACGAAACGGGAGAGGAGAGATACCTTGCGA
>NC_090760.1:35651736-35661736 GCF_036898095.1 Palaemon carinicauda | reverse complement strand
TGACCTCAATATCTACCTTCATGAAACTCAGCAGATTACATTAATGAATCATGACAACGTGAGGTCGATCTTACCGCATGGCTTTTGCGCACTGCAGTATTTCGTGTCTGCGAGAACAATAGGTTTTAAGGTTTACAGTATTCCAGGTCAGGATACCAGAGCTATTTTCAGGATTCAATTTCTCCTTTAGTGTCATAAAGGTAATTTTATACTTCGATATGAAATAGAAATGAAGAATTCACCTTTCCGACTTCTTGTGGAAGATGCTCGAGGAAGGGATTGGTCAGCGTGGTACAAAGAAGTCGGTTTCATCTTTCCTGAAAACTTGTTTTGAATGTGTCTATCATTAATTTGGTAATTTGTTGTTTAATTAATGATTTCTTGAGCAAACTTGCGATTTCTAAGAAACTTGGCAAAAAAATAAAATCTATTATTTACGTTAGCTTAATAATAATTTATAAATCACGAGAGAGAGAGAGAGAGAGAGAGAGAGAGAGAGAGAGAGAGAGAGAGAGTTACAAGGAATTTAGATATCTCAAAGACTTTTTAGTCCAACAGCGGAGGCTTCATTTGTCTTTGGTAGAGTGATTTAGTTTAATCATTTAGAGAGATCTTATAATCCTGTCTACCTTATTCTTTAGCTCGTTTGCCGTGTTACTGTTTACTACATCAGCTAGAAGTCTATTCCAAGTATTTGCTATTTTGTATGTAAAGAAATTGCCATAATGAGTTATGTTGTATCTTTTCAATTTCAGTTTGTATCCGGTACCTCTGGACTGATTTGTGCTAAGCGTGAATAGACTGTTATATTCTACATTTGTTATTTCTTTAAGAATTTGGAATGCCTCTATTAACTGTCCCTTAGTCGCTGAGTTTGTAGATCAAATAAGTTCAAACGTTCTATCCTACGTCTATATCCGAATTGCTTTAGTGTTGGAAGTCGTTTGGGGGTCCTAGCTTGTACTGCTTCCAGTCTATCTATACCCTTCCAAGTACTCGGAGCCCAAAATTAGACTACGTATTCTAGATGGGGTCTTACTAGTGATGTGTGCAGATTTAGTACAGTGTCATTACTTCTGTTTTTGAATGGTCTCTTTATTTAACGTATTAGTTGCTGTGCTTTCATTTCAACTTTTATGCTCTGTTTGGGGAACTTCAAATCCTTGCTGATAATAATACTGAGATCTTTCTCCTGGTCTACACTTTCTATTTCATTACCCAGCAGTGAGTAATCTGATTGTGGGTTACCATAACCTATATGCATGACTTTACATTAACCACAGTTAATTAAAAGGCATTTGACATTTTCGGGTCCATTCTCCTAGCTTCCTTAGATCCTTTCTTAAGGCTTCTACGTCTTCTGAGTTCCCAGCATTTATGTCCAGTTTAGTATCGTCGACCATTTTGGCAATTATACTAGTTAATTCTGATTATATGTCGTTGATATAGATAAAAAATAGCATTGGGCCAAGGACGGATCTTTAATGTACTCCACTTGTAACAGCTGCCCACTCAGAAGCTCCTCCATTGATTACAACTCACTGTGTTATGTGTGGTAGCCAATATTCGATTCATTCCACTGGCTTGTCAATGTTCCCCCATGCTCTAATTTTGTCCATTAATTTTTTTCATGAGGAACTATGTCAAAAACCTTTTGAAAGTGTAGGTGTACGATATCTATTGAGCTGCTTTTGTCATAAATGCTAAATATGTTCTAGAAAAATTCAAAGAGATTTGTCACACATAAGAGAGAGAGAGAGAGAGAGAGAGAGAGAGAGAGAGAGAGAGAGTATAGTCCATACATGTAATTCAAATGAGCTGTATCTAATACAAGGGGTGATAATGCAGTATGAAAATTTGAGTTCCTGAACAAAGAAATTGGAAAGCATTACTAAAAGCGTGAGCGTTGCAATTTCCACTGCAACCAGAAACAAAGAGACAATTCATGCAAAACAGGCTGTCATCAGCATAACATTGCAGTTTCAATGGCAACAATTACACGGTTGCAAAAAGCATAGAACCTTCGCCCATATTAGCAACCATCTTAGAAACAACAAATGTTTTTTTTTTTTTTTTTTTTAATCACAAACCTTGTTATCTATTAAACCAGTCTGATATCCATATTATAATCTCTAAAGCTTCATGCTTCATTCTCTCTCTCTCTCTCTCTCTCTCTCTCTCTCTCTCTCTCTCTCTCTACAAAACTTATGTACTTAGTACACTCGAGAACTGCACTGTGATATGGTACCCACATTACCAAAAGGATATAGCACAAATAGAGAGTGTACAAAGGTCTTTTACTGCTAGAAAAAAAGAAGTTAAGGATCTTGACTACTGGGAAAGACTGCAATTTTTAAAATTATACAGTCTAGAAAGGAGACGAGAACGCTACATGATAATACAAGCATGGAAACAAATCGAAGGAATTACTGAAAGCATCAGGAAGCTAAAAATATCAGAAAGAGCAAGCCGATGTAGATTAATAGTGCCCAAAACTATACCAGGAAAACTAAGGAAGGCACACAGGACATTAATTCACTATGCACCATCATCGATAATGCAGCGACTATTTAATGGGCTGCCAGCTCATCTAAGAAACATATCAGGAGTGAGCGTATATGTATTTAAGAATAAGTTTGATAAACTCCTAAGATGCATCCCAGACCATCCAAGACTGGAAGATGCAAAATACACCGGAAGATGCATAAGAAACTCTGGTGGATATACTAGGTACCTCACACTGAGGGACCTAGGGGAACTGAAACATAAAATAAGGTAAGACTCTCTCTCTCTCTCTCTCTCTCTCTCTCTCTCTCTCTCTACATGTATATACACACAAACATAGATATATATATATATATATATATATTTAGATGTATATATATATATATATATATATTTAGATATATATATATATATATATATATAGATATAAATATAAATACAAACACACACATACGCACACACATACACACACACACACATATATATATATATATATATATGTTGCTTTTAATCTGTATCGGGATTCTGATTTATTGGCTAGTAGCGTGGAAAATGCTGACTCACACGGTGGTTGCAAATGAAATCAACACTTTTGGTGCCAACTTTGTAACACTGGGATAGGAATTTGCCATTTCAATCCAAGGATCACTACTGCACATTTCACGGAAAATATGTTTTGCACCTGCATCATTAATCAATTCAATAAATTGTTCTTGTATTGAATAATCTTCTGAAGGCAGATCATTAATGGAGAGTACAAAAGGGTTGTTGATAAACTGATAGTATTTTTCAATTTTTTTTTTGATTAGGAAAATAATAAGTTATTTCTTCTCTAAGAAGTGATACATGTTGTTACATCAACTCTATGATATTGTCTTCGACATTAAGCTCATTCTCATCAATATATGTATTTAATAGTGGAAATGGGGAAAAATTATTCTTCTCTATCTTCGAAACGCATAGTTCGAGCTTTATTTTGAAATCAGTCATTCTTTTTTTCATGGCAATGGAGCACTGTGATAATTTTTCCTTACAGTGATAAATTGAGGGAATTCATGGAGTCAAATATGTCTACCAAAAATGTAAGACGTATAAGAAAACGGACATCAGAGAATTTTGCGTGGATGCCTGGCTTAGTGTCTACAAAAAAAAAAAAAAAAAAAAAAATGTTGAATTTCTGCACGTAGTACGAAAACTCTCTTCAATTCTTTCCCTTGGGAAAGCCACCTTATGTGTGGATGCAATAAGAGTGTTTCAAATTCGGAATCACTTTCTTTACATAATGCAGAAAACAAACGAGAGTTAAGTGCATTAGCTTTAATGAAGTTAACTGCATTAACCACCTCATCGAGAACATTGCTCAACTCATAAGGCATGGTTTTCATTACTAATGCTTGGCGGTGAATAGTGCAATGTATACCAATAATATATGGCGATTTTTACTTAACCAAAGTTTGAAAACCAGAACGACAACCAAGCATTACTGGAGCTCCGTCAGTACACACGCCAACAACATGTTCCCATTTGATACTTTGTGTCTCAAAAAAGTTGTCCACTTTGTTAAATATATCCTTTGCAGTTTTTCTGGAGCGGAGAGTTTCACAAAACAAAAATTCGTTTTCCAAGTGCTTGTCATGTACGTATCGTACGTAAAGCAAAGTTGGGCTAAGTTGAAAATATCCGTTGTTTCATCAAGCTGGATTGCAAAAGAGTTGAAAATAGAATTCTGATTCTTGAAGATCACCTGCGACAGTATGTTATCAGACATCTCCGCTATACGCCTCCTTCAGTATCATTTGACAGGGTTACATGCTTCAGCTTACAAAGTTCAGAACTTCCAAATACATTCGATATGATATCTTTGTAGTAAGGTAATATTAGCTGCTCTCCGATGTGATGTATTTTTTTTTTTTTTTTTTTAGCAACAGCTATTTTCTTTGAAACCTCATAGGCGGCCATTAAACCAGACTTATTGTTCTGTGAAAACAAACCTGTGTTATCAAGTCTGTATTTGTGCAATTGTTCGGCTTTGTACCTGAAGAAGTCGACATCTTTGTTTATTGAACTGGAATACTTCATTTCCAAGTGTCTCTTTAACTTGCTGGGCTTTAGAGAAGTAGATGCCAACTCCTCAGAGCACAATACACACTGTGGTTTCTCTTCCCCTTTACAAGTTAATACAGTAAAAACTAATTTCAAATATGAATCATCATATCTCATCTTTTTTTGAGCCATTATAAATCTGAAGGGGTATAATAAAATTGTAACAATGAAATAGTAAATAATAATTCTTAACCGTGTATAGGCCTACTAGTGGTGGTAGTCTGCAGTGGTAGGCTACCACCACTGGTACTGATATTAGTAGGCATAGTTCAGAACAAACCACTTCACTTCGCAACATGCGTCAACACACTGACTCTTAAGGAGTCACTGTACACTGTACAGGCATGCCATTCCAAATTCTTATTATATTTTATTTATATTCAATTTTCTATTATATGCTAGTAATTGTACATGACACGCACACACACATGCACACACATAGGTACAATAATATTATATGATTGTTTTTTAACAAAGAGAGGAAGGGGAGTTAGGGAAGCAATTTGGTTGCTATGACGTACATATGGAAAGATCGGTGCAGTACCTATCTGGGTCATGTTGCATGAAACGCACTCGTCCGACAGCTAGTCAGTAGTGCACAATGTCCAGTGCTACCAAATGTACGATATAAAATCTATATTATTATAAATAAAACAAGTAGGCCTACAATGATTTGGTCCCTTCGTACTATGCACGATACCATCGTTCGGTTTTGTACTATAATTTAACTACATCCGTGGTATTATTATTGATTTTACAAATTTCAAGATTATTCCCTCTTACTTACAAAAGAATTGCAAGAAATGTAATGTAAAGTAATTGTATTTGATTGTTTTTATTCACTCTCTCTCTCTCTCTCTCTCTCTCTCTCTCTCTCTCTCTCTCTCTCTCTCATTTAAACAGTCGGACATAGGCAAAATGACGTGGGTTTGTGTGTATTTATTATTTTTTTTTTCTTTTTATTTGTCTCACTCGATAATATGTACTGCTTGATAGATGTGCCTATCCTGGAATTATAAGACATTCCTTAGTCCATTTTACATTCATATAACTCCCATAATTTTTTTTTCTTTTACTATTTTATTCTCTCATAAGAAAACTACTGAGATACATATTGTGCTAAGGAATAAAGCTTCTTTTTTTTTTCTTTTTTTTTTGTATTTTGACTATATACCACCAGAAGCAAAAAAAAAAAAAAAACATTTGTTAGCATATATCAAATGCCAAACCGTAAGGTGAGAGTGATCCTAATTATAGCCTACGTGTGAGGAAGATTTGGTGGTCCCTTCACGGTCCCCCTAAGACGCCTTTGCGGTCCTCCAGGGGACCGCAGACCCCAGTTTGAAAACCACTGATATATCTATCTATCTATCTATCTATCTATCTATCTATCTATCTATCTATATATATATATATATATATATAGTATTCATATTTATGTATATATATATATATATATATATACTGTATATATAAATATATATATATATATATATATGTATATATAATATTCATATTTAAGTATATATATATGTATATATATGTATAAATATATATATATATATATATATACATATACGTATATATATATATATATATATTTATATATATATATATATATATGTATATATATATACATACATATATATATATATATATACGTATATATATATATATATATATATGTATTGTATCTGTATATGCTTTGTATATTCATGAGATTATTCAATTCTAAACTAGATTTTACATGTAACAATGGTGAAGTGAGAAATTTATTGTCTCTAGATAAAAAAAAAATTAAAACGATATCTAAAATACATCTTTAAAAAAACAGTTGCTCACAGTTGAAAATAATATCTGGAAAAGGAGAAACCTTAAAAGGAATTTGGTATTCAGATGGTAAATTTCTGATTATATTATTTTTCATTCCAAAACTTAGAGCCATTTTGCAGAGGTATCTATCGTGTGCATAAATCATTGTTTAATTAAACATTGGGAATTTTCCCTCATTATAAATACATAGA
This sequence comes from Palaemon carinicauda, assembly GCF_036898095.1. Lineage (NCBI taxonomy): Eukaryota > Metazoa > Arthropoda > Malacostraca > Decapoda > Palaemonidae > Palaemon > Palaemon carinicauda. The sequence continues at coordinate 35,655,104 of NC_090760.1, read as the reverse complement.
ATCATTTCTTCCGGTACATTCCTTCCGTCCTTGATTTTTTTTTTTTTATTCTACCTCCAGTATTTTTCTAGAGCTCCTCTCTTTTTAGAATAAAATTCTTCAATCATTAAACCATCAATTAGAAAAACGGAAAAGTCAACGATTCTGAAAAATGTCCGTCCTACTTCGAGACACTTCTAAGAATTCAATGTGAAGGTGAGTTTTAAAGCTGTTGACTTTGCTTCAAAAAGCGTTGAAATTTAATACCAAATTGGAGATGTCTCTTAATGAAAACTATTCTATAATTCATAAAATAACCAAGAAAATTAAATGGATCCCTTAGAAATTTGTTCTCAGGTATATATAACTTGTCTAATGTCCTTTTATTCTCTACTCTTCCCTTCTTATTACTCATATCCTTCTCTCACAGTATTTTATTTTACAAAATTCATTAGCGTTGTCATACCACCAATTAAGATAATCTTTTTCTGATTGATATGTAAGTAAAAAACAAAGAACCAAAACGTTTTCATGACCTTTGTAAGGTTTCTATTAATCTTATGTATCACTGTTTGTTTTTCTCTATTATATTATTTCATGTCCTATTTATAGAATGCTTTCTCTATACTTTTTGTTCTGAAAATGTAAGGCAAAGTAATTAAAATTATCTGAAATTTTTGTATATGACTCCATGAAAAATCATATATAACACGATTCCATGTTGAACTCCCTTCGGAAGTGAGTCACACGTTGCACTGCTCTGCCAAGGTGGGCCTCGTCTGGCTTAGAATGATCAGTAATAATGAAAATGCAACAAATATATTCGGAATAGGAATTATCGTAGCATGGATGGAATTTAGGTATATTTACTGCTGTTCAACTTGCATCTAAACTCGTTTCTTTGTAATTCTATACATAACGCCGATGTGTCTGGCCTTTTTTATAATCTGGAAAATAGTAATAATTTTTAGTCCTAGAGATTAGTTTACATCAACCTCACAGCTGTGGAGGGTATACCGAAAGCCATGCTAGTGGCGTCTGTGGAAAACACTACAAATGCTCAATCGTATCGGCTTGAATTGAAGTTGGTCCTTCGCACATGTTGCCTATTAAATAAACTTCACCAAGGAACTGGGTCATGGTTACCAATGCAATCCTTCATCCTCTGAAGACTCGTTTGCAGAGTCATATCCTATCGAACATTGCATTTCTTTCTCCTTATATGGCAAGATGCCAGAAGGCGTCTCGTACTGCAAAATTAATCCTTTTGCATGATATTTTTATTTTCCTCCCTGTCTGGCAACTTCAATTCAAAGGCTGCCTGATGTTATTCATTCAATATTTTAGGAAAGTTTATAAATGACAAAAGAAATATGTGCGTCTACCAGGAGAGATGTCGTTCTTTGTATTTTATGTTAGTATGAATAATTAAATACCGGTGAACAAAGTATACTAATGTTTTCTAAAGATACTTCAAGTACCCAGTAAAAATTTAGTCTTTATCTGAATCAACAATGTGTATTCATTTGAAAGTATCTAGTAACAGCAATATGTATAGCTGTCTTATGAAGGGTGCTACGCCTTTAAAAAAGAAATTATATTTGTTTTCAATTGATTAAAATTGAATTGAACTTAATATCATAGGATCTCTCTTGATTTTTCACTATCACATTTGCTAGTTAGAAAGGTATGCATGATAATTGCAAAAGTGTTCGTGAATAGGACTCCATCGTAAACTTTTTCAATTCATTCCTCTTTTTAATCGTACAATTAGCAACAAGGATTAATATTCTGATAGAAAGATACATTATCCTATCTTTGAATTCAACATTTTCTCCATACAAGAACAGGAAACCTCACACGCTCCATTCGGTCAATTGGTGCATTTGGGGACTATTAATGTCTTGCTAAAATGTTTGAATTTCTAGAATTTATCATTGTCATAGTATTATTTGAAGACTCTGGAATATTGATACTGCAATTTTGTGCTGATAGTGTGAGAAATATAAAATACGGCTTGGCATGGTATGGGAGTAAATATAATAAAAAGAGACAAAGAATAAAATGGTGAACTTAATCATAAACTGCCGTAAAAAACGGTAAAAATCCTGGAATAAATGTTGCCAGGCATTTACCGTTTTAGAAACGGATATATTGACGCAAGAGGGTGAATAACGGTCACCAATCAGTAAAATGATAATAACAAAGTAGGGTAAAAATTACGGTCGCCTATGTTTTACTGAAATACGGGTGAGAACAGTATATTTTTACGGCGAATATCCAGTTAAGATTATGTTATTTTAACAGCGTATAAAATCAAAATAAATAATCAATTGCCTTGATGGTTGGGAATAATATAGGAGAAAGGGATTATCAGAAAGTAAACTAAAGAAAAATGAAACATCAGTACCATAAATCATTCTAAGTGCTACTATGACCAGTATGAAATGTTCAGTGAAACCGTTGGATTCTCTTAAAAGTGATGTGCCTTTAATGATGATGGGATCTTCCCATCTCAATAGAATTCCATAAATATGGTAGCTTCAGCAAATAAAGGAAGCAACTGTGCTTCTTTTACTCAGGAGAAATGCAGTATTGCCGCTCGGGACGCCACTCCGTTATTAGGGCATGTAGCCTACCCATCTGCGGAAATCCTCGCTGTGTAAAGTGTAGAAAGTCTTCTTATAATGAAGTGTGAAAACGAGGCATGGGAGAAAATGTATATATATATATATATATATATATATATATAATGTGGCTAATTGCCTAAAGTGAACATTAGGCAGAAAAATTGCCTAATCTCCGTATTATGCAAATTTGTTTGCACAATGTTGACAATAGGCAAATTACTTGCTTAATTTACGTAGTAAGCATGATTTTCAGATTAGGCGATAATATTTTGCCCAATGTGAATTAAATGACAAACCACTGTAACTGTAGTGTTGTTTCAATATTGCTCTAAACTTTGGGTCTGTCACTGAGTGGTTGTGGATAAGGTAAAAAAGGAGCAAGGCAGAATTAACCTGGATCTCATGCCGGTTAATAAGTGGTGGCACACAGCTTGACTTGTGATGGCTGAACTTACTGCCTGACTTTCATATTCGATGATATTACTGGGCTGTATCCATGTATAAATTATATAAAGACTTTTTCTCTATATTTCTGTACCTTTTCTGTTTCAGTTTATGCACTATGGATCAAGCTGCCTTTGAACTCAAGCTGCGTCAAACACTGGAAGGAAGGCTGAGAATGCTGTCATCCATCCCACTATCTAGCGTGATTAGCGGATACAGGATTTGTTAAGCTTTAATTCCTATGGAGCCTAGTCTACATTTGACTATAACCTCAAAAAACGTTATGAAATCCTGCAGGTTGCCAATGCTGGCAGA
>NC_090760.1:35646736-35649236 GCF_036898095.1 Palaemon carinicauda | reverse complement strand
TACAGTATATAGGTATATATATATATATATATATGTGTGTGTGTGTATATACAGTATATATATGTATATATATATATATATATATCTATATATATAAATGTATATGTATATATAGTATATATATATATATATATATATGTATATATATATATACATATATATATATATATATATATGTGTGTATATATATATATATATATTGCAACATAGTTGTTATATATTTCTAAATTATTTAAGTTTTTATATATGTATAAGGTTAAATATAGAGGTATTGTTATAAGGTTAAGTATAGATGTATTGTTTTCTTTTTTTAATCGTTTGTCTTTTCACTGGTTGTTATGTTAGTATTTATAATGGACTAACGGCTTTTTTATATTTTCAAGTGGTGTGGTTTACGTGGCTGCGCTCCTGCGTGAACGGAGGTATGGAGGGGCTTTTTGGAGGAGGGTTCCTTAGTGTGTTTCTGAGCCTCCAACCTTGAAGGGCACGACATTTGCTGTTGGAACTATATTTATTCCTCACCAATGCAGAGCTACTTTGTGAAGCTGTTTAGCTTTTCTGGATATCCTTTTGCTGCAGCAAGGACCATTTATCCTGCATTTCGTGTACTGCCCTTGGTTCAGTAAAAGCCAAGGGGACATCTCTGTCCCAAGGTTATAGTAATTATACCTGTGTTAAATTATCGTGATCACGACCTGTGATAATCAGCCAGCTGATGTCATTTGTGGAGCTTGTGAAAGCCATTAAATCAATCCAGCCATCGTCAACTCATTAGGAATAGTTAGATTGTATTTGTTAGGGTATTCTTACTTTTCGTTTGCCTCCTCCGTTCTGGACCCTCTCCCCTTTTAGTATGCTTGTGTTGATGACCTTTCTTTAATTGTGTAATTGTTTTCTTTTGGAGGGAGTCTAAGATAGTGTTTATTATTAATTATTGTATTGTTGAGGTTCAGGTGTTATTTCTGTCTGAAACTTATGTATTAAAATTAAGTATATTTTTGTGGTATTTTCTTTGTCCCCTTGAATTGACTTTGCACTCTTATTGAAATTGTATACTATTCCACCTTTTGTGGACTTACTATGGTACTTTAGTGAATACTGTTTGATAAAAGTTTAGTGTTTTTATGTGGTGGTCAAGCCAGCCATCACAAAATGGCGACCGTGACAGGATCTTTTCGTTCCTAAGTATTCACCGGTGTATGTACAAAGTAAATTCTTGGGGTTGTTTTTCAGGCAGCATATTTTCACCTCCTCGTGGTGTTTTTTTTTTTTTTTTTTTTTTTTAGTATTTTGTGAATAATAGTGGTCATTATGGTTAATGAACTAGAACTCCTTAGCGGAGAGGGGTGGGAAGAAAGGCTTGCAGAGTTAAATAGGGAAGATTTGGAAATTGTAGCGCAGTATTTTGAATTGGAATATGAAGTGTCCATAAGAAAGGGTGTATTGCTATTGCAAATTTATGAATGTGTTAAAACTGTAAAGGCTGGTGGGGAACAAGTGAAACCTGATAAAGTACTGTTGTCTGTAGAAATTTTGGATAGGCAAATTGCTCTGAGGCAGATGGAGTTTGAAATAGAAAAGTTTAAGGCGGAGGAAAGAGAAAAGGAGAGGCAGCATGAGATTGCTATGAGAGACTCAGGTTCCTCTTCTTCCTCTCCCCCTTCCCCAAATAGGTCAGTAACGCCTGCTATTAATTTAGCGCAGGCTCTCAAATTTGTGCCTAAATTTGAGGAAGACAATGTTGCAGAGTTTTTTGTATCATTTGAGAGGATTGCAGCAAGGTTGGAGTGGCCCCAAGAGTATTGGACCACTCTTATACAAAGTAAATTGATTGGAAGACCTCAGAGGGTGTATGTAACTCTGGAGGAGGATCTGTCATCAGATTATGAGTGTGTGAAGGCTATCGTCTTGAAGTCCTATGAGTTAGTCCCTGAAGCCTATAGGCAACGCTTCAGGAACTTAGAAAAAAGTAGGGAGCAAACTTTTATTGAATTTGCAAGATCGAAGGAACAATATGCTAGTGATTGGCTCAAGTCCAAGGAAGTGTTAAATTTTGAGAAATTGAAGGAATTAATGTTGGTAGAGGAGTTTAAGAGGGGTGTTCCGGATAAACTGAAGGTCCACCTCGAAGAGTTAAAACTAGAGACCATTCAGGAGGTAGCCATCGCTAGTGATGAGTATTATTTGTCTCATAAGAGTCAGTTAGGGGGAGTAACAAAAAATGTGAAGTCTGGATGGGGTAAAGTAGGTAGGAATAATAATTCTAACAATAATAATAATTCTAACAATAATAATAATGCAGGGATGTTTACTAGAAATAATTATAGAGGTAATGATCAGGGCAATGCCAATACTAATATTAATTTTTCTCCTAACAGGAATAATAGACCTAAGATATATAATCCAGAGAAATTGAAAACATTGACGTGCTTCTTTAGCAATACGAAGGGGCACGTAAAGAGCATGTGTTATGCGTTTAGAAAATCGCAAAATGCTAATG
>NC_090760.1:35616736-35641736 GCF_036898095.1 Palaemon carinicauda | reverse complement strand
GATGGATATTGCATTCGATTGATTTGCATTTATGTGCTTCCGACAACAATCCTCAACGGGCCAAAGGATTATTGTATATTTAATAGGAATTGCTACAGCGGGTTTCCCGTTGTGAGTGTCATGAACATCAAATTCAGGTGAAATGAGGTTGGGCTATTTGACTTGCAATACCTTTCTAGATTCCACATATACAACGATTATGGCTCTTTGTCGTTATTCGTTCATTCTTTTTAAAGGCTGACTTTTTATTAGTAATATACTTCAATAATACATCTCGAATGGATGAGAATTCCATGACTGTGTAACATGTTCCACGACAGATGTTAATAGATGGGTTCAAATGAGTTGCCTTACTTTCCCTGTGACTCGTCTCTGGGACTCTTTGACACATAAGGCGTTTTATTTTTCTTATTTTTTTTTTATTTTTTTTCTCCTTAGCATCATGAATAAACTTGACATCGTTTTCTCATTTTTGACAGGGGCTTTCCCACATTTTCATCTCAATGATATCTTAGTAATTTTCGATCCAATAATTAATCTGCTTTTATGCTCTCATCAGATTGTGCAATCTCATTTTCATACTTAGTCTTCTTTTCTTTTCTTCTTCTTCGTTCCATAATAAGATTTTTCCCCTGTTTACTACATAATGAAAACTGAGGAGATAAATCATAAGGCGTTCCTTTAAGGCCTTTTATGGCTTAAGAGCACATTTTGTTCTGCGAATGATGCTCTGGTATGACCTCTTTGGCAGGAGTATTGAAGTGCTTTATCTTGGTCATAAGAGAAGCTTTAATATTACGGAAAGCACGGGGCGACATTGTTTTGCTTTTATTCATTTATATTGCCCTTAACGTACAAATATATTAATAAGTTGGTGGATGTATATCTATCTGTGACCATTTTTATCTTCCTCTCAGGATTTCTTTACTCTTTTGCGCATGTGACTGTATTTAACTTTGGTTCACAAGTTGATTTCATTTTAGGAGTAATAATGAAGTTAGCCTATAATATTGATAAGAGTAAAAATTATAATAATGATAATAATAATAATAATAATAAATAATAATAATAATAATAATAATAATAATAATAATAATAATAATAATAATAATATATAATAATATATATATATATATATATATATATATATATATATATATATATATATATATATATATATATATATATATATATATATATATACATAGATATATATTATACATATATATATATATATATATATATATATATATATATATATATATATATATATATATATATATATATATATATATATATATATATATATATATATATATATGTTAGGTTTTTACAATTCCTCCCATCAAAATATTGTTTTTTGAACAACTCAGTGAACTTAATTATATCTTTCTTACAGAGCTAAATTTATTATCTTCATCATGTATTTCATTTTGATAAACGATCTTCAAAGTCGTCCACCACAAGGAACACAAAACATTGAGTTATTTTGTATCGTTCCTCTTATAACGGAAGAGAAATAATTTTTTTTTCTTTTATCTTTTGTATCTCCTCCGGCAATAACATTTTCCATCTCCTCTGCCACTAATTCATTTATATAGATAGGAAACAGAACTATAATGAGCAAGAGGGGATTTCTATCTGAAAATTTTCCCAATTTTAACAGTACGATAAAAGCCGTAACCAGGCCTCTCTCTCTCTCTCTCTCTCTCTCTCTCTCTCTCTCTCTCTCTCTCTCTCTCTCTCTCTCTCTCTCTCTCTCTCTCTCTCTCATGTGATGGGACGAATACTCCTCCTACGTAGTTATTTTTCTTCCCTATTCACCAAATATATATGTGAGTGTGTTTGCACGAGAATGTGGTTTTGTTTGCCACTCTCTCTTTCATCTGTGATTTACTTACATAGTCTGGGATGAACACCTTTCGCTCCGAACTTATTTCAGACCTAAAACGTTAATCAGCGCATTTACATTCCTACTCACACACACACACACACACACACACACATATATATATATATATATATATATATATATATATATATATATATATATATATATATGTATGTATGTATGTATATATATATATATATATATATATATATATATGTATATATATATATATATATATATATATATAGATAGATAGATAGATAGATAGATAGATAGATAGATAGAATAAAAAGCAGACTTTATAAATATAACGGCTTTTACCCTTCACAATCACTCGGGTACTTCGTGTTCTTTAGCATCTACAGAGACTTTTAATTGCCTCATTTAACGATGGCTTCATTGGAACTCTCCTTGCAGGGGACCTTGTTTCTGGCACTTTCATCTTTCTCTTCCTTAACGGTCAAAAATTATAAAACAAGAGATTATCATTTTCACCGAGATTTCAGAGAGATTTTACTGGAAATGAAAAACGAAACAATCACTACAAGTTCCCCTCTGAAAGATTCCAAAAAGAGAAACCACGCGTTAGGTGATCCCTTCCAGGATATTCCCAGAACTCATTTTTTTTTTTATTTAGAAAGAGAACTGATCAGCAAAAGATATGCTACCTATGAATATTGAGGCTATAAATCTGAATTCCAAATGGTTGATCTGTGCAGTTTTTTCTTATTCCACTATGTTTATAAGTTTATAAAAATCAACCAAATTTCTTATGGTCTTTCTACTTATATGATACCAAACATTTTTCGTCGTGTTTGATCGATTGAACTTGGTGTTAAAATAGCTCTTCTTATGTCTCATGGCCACAGTTATTGGGTATTTGCTGTCGAAAAGCAGTTGTATATCCTCAGTATCTTTAAATGAAGCTGATGCTTACACTTCGATCTCTTATTTATTCTGTTCTTGCGGGATGGTGCAAGTAATGACACTGACTGTGTAAAGAGACCTTTCTTTCAAAATAACTATTCTCTTGAAGAGTCATCATGATAAAGAGTGGAGCTCAGTAAAGAGGCAATGGAAAAATGGAAATGATAAAAAAAAGTGAACATTTATCATAAAAATTACATTTATTAACAATAATGTCCTTAAAAACAAAGTTAAAAAAAAAAAGTAATTTGTGGAAACAATGTTTTTTTTTATATACCAAATTTGTAATGACATATCCTATGGTCTCATAGATGTATTTAATGATATACCCAGACACTTTTAGTAGAAGAGAGAGAGAGAGAGCCTTCCCTTATTGCCTATTTTTTGTTTGGGTTCCCCCAGGTTCATCAGTGTGAGGCACCTCGTATATCCACCAGAGAGTTGCTAATGCATCTTCCGGTGTATTTTGCATCTTCCAGTCTTGGATGGTCTGGGATGCATCTTAGGTATTTATCGAGCTTATTCTTAAACACATCTACGCTCACTCCTGATATGTTTCTTAGATGAGCTGGCAGCACATTAAATATTCGCTGCATTATCGATGCTGGTGCGTAGTGGATTAATGTCCTGTGCGCCAATCTTAGTTTAACTGGTATATTTTTTGGCACTATTAATCTACCTCGGCTTGCTCTTTCTGATATTTTTAGCTCCATGATGTTTTCAGCAATTCCTTCTATTTGCTTCCATGCTTGTATTATCATGTAGCGTTCTCTTCTCCTTTTTAGACTGTAGAGTTTTAAAAATTTCAGTCTTTCCCAGTAGTCAAGGTCCTTAACTTCTTCTATTCTAGCAGTAGAGGACCTTTGTACACTCTCTATTTGCGCAATATCGTTTCGGTAGTGTGGGTACCATATCACATTGCAGTACTCGAGTGTACTACGTACATAAGTTTTGTAAAGCATAATCATGTGTTCAGCTTTCCTTGTTTTAAAGTGTCTGAATAACATTCCCATTTTTGCTTTACATTTAGCCAACAGTGTTGCTATTTGGTCGTTGCATAACATATTTCTATTTAACATTACACCAAGGTCTTTAATTGCTTCCTTGTTTGTGATTGTCTCATTATTAGGTCCCTTGTATGCATATACCATTCCTTCTCTATTTCCATAATTTATTGATTCGAATTTATCGGAGTTAAATACCATCCTATTTATCTCCGTCCATTCATATATTTTGTTTAGATCTCTTTGTAGTGAGTTCCTATCTTCATCACAAGTAATTTCTCTACTTATTCTTGTGTCATCGGCGAAACTTCTCAGTACGGAGTTTTCAACATCACAGTCTATGTCTGAGATCATAATAAACAGCAGTGCAGCTAATAGCATACCTTGTGGCACACCAGATATTACCTGGGCTTCATCTGATTTCTCGTCATTTGCAACCACTATCTGTTTTCTGTTTTGCAGGAATTCTTTTACCCATTTTCCTATCTTTCCCACAATATTATGCTTTCTCATTTTTTTCGCCAATATGTTATGGTCTACCTTGTCAAAGGCTTTTGCAAAATCTAGATAGATCACATCTGTGTCTTTTTCATTTATCATATTTTTATATATGTTTTCATAGTGTGCTATCAGTTGGGTCTGTGTACTTTTTCCTTGCACGAAACCGTGTTGACCCATATTAAAAAAATTATTTTTAACCAAATGGTTCATTATTTTCTTTTTTATTACCCTCTCATACACTTTCATAATATGTGATGTTAGACTAACAGGTCTATAATTGCTTGCCTCTAGTCTTGATCCACTTTTGAAGATAGGGGTTATATAAGCTAATTTATGTTTAACATATATCTCGCTCATATCTAGACTTTGTCTTAGCAGGATTGCAAGCGGCTTCGCGATAGTGTTTGCAATTTTTTTTTTAACAAAATCGCTGGAACTCCATCTGGTCCGGCTGCTGATCCATTTTTAATTTCGTTTATAGCCGTGACAATATCTGCTTCATTAATATCTATATCCGTTAGATATTCAACATTTTCTTCTCTCATTTCTGTTTCATTATTCTCATTCGCAATTCTTGGTGTGAACTCACTCTTATATTTTTCTGCTAATATGTTGCATATTTCCTTTTTTTCATTCGTTAGCCGTCCTTCAATTCTTAGAGGGCCTATTTCTAATCTCCCTTTATTCATCTTTTTTGCATAGGAGTAAAGTACTTTTGGGGTTTCTTTTTATATTTTAAAGTGTCCTTTCTTCTAAGTCCCTTTTTTCATTTTCTTTCGACTGTATAATCTTTTGTTCTGCATTTTCTATCTTACATTTTATTTCCCTCATTTTCCACACATTTTTTTCTTTTGTAAGATTTCTCTTCCACTTTCTAATTTTCTGAAATAAGATCCTTCTGTCTCTTGGTATGCACGTCTTTTGGTTATTGTTTTTTTTCGGTACATATTTTTCAACAATTTTCTCCAGTATTTTGTACAGTATGTCCGTATTTACCTGTATATTATCACTTACATATACATTTTTCCATTCTTTATTCAGTTCTTCATTTATTTCTGACCATTTTATATTCTTACTGTAAAAATTATATTTTCCATATCCTTCCCAAAGTTTTGTGCTTTTATTAATTCTGCGATCACTTGCTTTGGAATGGACTATCAATTCTATGACATTGTGGTCTGAAATTCCCGTGTTATACACAATTATTTCTTTAACATAATTCACCTCATTCACAAATACTAGATCTAGGATATTTTCCTTTCTTGTTGGAATGTGGTTTATTTGTTGCATATTATGTTCTAATAGCATATCTTGAAGCTTTTCAAATTGCCTCTTATATTCTGCGCTACTATTACTATCTTTTTTATATGTATACATACAACCACTTTCTTCTATCCGTTCTTTCCAATCCACGAAAGGAAAGTTAAAATCTCCGGATAGGAGTATATTCCAGTCTTTATGGTTTCTACATATATCATCTATTTTTTCTATTATTATGTCAAACTTCTTAGTGTTTGGGGGTCTGTAAACTACAATATTCACTAGTTTTTCAAATTCAAATTCTACCGCAATCAATTCACATTCTGTGTTGCTGTATTTTTCACAGACTTTTCCTTGATTTATGTCTCTTCCATATATTGCGGTTCCCCCTTGATTCCTATTTTTTCTGTCTGATCTATAAGTTTGGAAACCCTTTATCTGGTCATCACTGCCAGTCTCTTGGGAATACCATGTTTCACTTATATTTGATATATCTATTTTTTCAATTTGGGTTAGTTCTTCTAAGAACTCTATTTTCCTTTTAGAGTTACTCGTGACTAAACCCTGTACATTCATCACTATTATGGTTTGTGTTTCATCCCCATTATTTAATATTGGTAATAATATGGATTTTCCCATGCTTCCTTCCTGTTCTGATATGATGTTCTTTTCTTCATTTCCCGGAATTCTGCCATTAAAAAATCCAACTTATCTATTATATTTCCTCTTTCGCCTTCATATTTATTTTTGTGTGTATACCTGTAATTGTCCCCATATCTGCACCAACCCCTGGCATTATAGATGCATTTTTTGTAGTTGGGCTCTAAATGTGCAGGTTTGGGTTGAAAGGCCTCATATCTTGGGGCTCTTTGTTCAGAGCACGGTATATACACGGCCTGCTTTTTTGTTTCTTTTTTTGTTTCTTTTTTGCTTTCATTTTTCTTTTCAGATTGCTGAGTTTTCTTACTTTCATTCATGGTTGCAGGATGCATATATCGACATTTTTTGTTGAAACTGCATCCTTTTCCTTCTTTTAGGTTTTTGCATATTTTTGGATGGAGATCTTTGCATTCGTCTCCATATCCGTCTAAATACGCACATTTACCATATATTTCATAATTATGGCATATCTTTGGATGCTTGTAGTAGCATCTTTCGCCAAATCTGCAATTCCCTCTTTTCAGCATATTGCAGACTATATCCTTCTTTTCTATTTTTTCTTGTTCTTGCTCTTCCCTAAAATTATGTAGGTCCGGGTAGAGTCTCTTGGGTCTATTATTTGTTTCCATCTGGTAATTTATTTCTTCATAAGTATGTTGTTGGATGGCATCATAGGTTATATCAATGATTTCTTCTGCATCCTTACACATATCCTGTTCATTGTTCTCTTCTTCTTCGTTTTCTTCTTCTTCTTCTTCTTCTGTTTCTTCTTCTTCCTCTTCTTTATCTTCAACTATTTGCAGATTTAGTCTCGACTTAATTATATTTTTTATCCAGACTAAGCATGTTGAGCAGAATACCTTTGTGTCTTTATTTTTTATTTTTTTGCTGTATTTCAGCACATGTGGGGTGTGTTGGAACATGACAGGCATCACATTTTCTAACCAATTGTTGAGGATTATTAATGGAATACCATATCTTACATGTATTACACCATTTTGGCATTCTTTTTCCCATTGCATCAATCAGCATATTCACCATATTGGACTTCTTATTGTTCTTTGATGGAATGTGTTGATTGATGTAGACTTTCTTTATAAGTCTCTTTATCACTTCGATCTTCTTTGGAATTTCTTCTATTATTTTGCTGATTTTTCCGCTGATTTGCTCCAGTTTATTGGATCATATTGTTTCAATATGTCTGCAAATATTTTTCCGTCACACTGGTTGACGTTACTAGTGACCTCTGTTATCAGACGGTCGAGCTCCTGTTTCGCCAACTCATGGAATTTACTTTTGCTGAGTCCAGCGAGAGAGAGAGAGAGAGAGAGAGAGAGAGAGAGAGAGAGAGAGAGAGAGAGAGAGAGAGAGAGAGAGAGGTGGGGATTGGGTGGTGAATACTTAGAAAAAAACTTCAAAGAAAAAGAACCAAATCCAATTACCGAGGAAGAGTAACAGGAAGAAAAACGTTGATTAGAGTCTTAATAAATCTCATATCGTCACAGTTTAGAAAACAATAGAGACGATGAGCCATTAACGTTGGATCGACGGAAGCCAGATTGCAGAAAGGTTTTGCAATTCAACTGACGCAAATTCCTACCATATGATTTGGATGTTGACGATATTCTCAACAGGAAACCCAACCTAGCAAATCCTATTGGATATGCAATGATCTGTTGTCCTGCCAAAGTTTAGCGTTGTTAGGCAATATGAAATGAACGAACGAACAAGTGCTGTCACAGAGAAGCAGGCAACTGCAAATCGGCGCAATGTAATATCCATCAATTAACTAGCACCCAACAGACCTGCCAAAGCTGATTAATAAAACTACCACTATCCAGCATCTAATCAAAATGACTCTCTGAAATGGGAAGAGAATAGATTTATCTATATTCAACTTTTTTTGTGACAAAAAGTAAAAAACTACACTCACACAAAATTTTATAAAAAAAAAGAAAAAAAAAAGAAACTATCAGATCAACGTGTACAGATTTCCGCTCCATTGACGCTTGTCAGCTGGCAAAGACCAACCCAATCCAATAAAAACTTGTTAACCGGAAAAAGTTATAAAACTGTATGACGGGAATCTAATTTTGGGTAGTAGCTATTGACACGAAATGGGCTGTTGGTCAGACATCAAATGTAAATAAGTAACAAAATCCAAACAACACAACGGGTAGAAGCTATAACATAAAGAACTGAAAAATAAACACTTTACAATCAAGAGGAAGTTTATTTTGTTAATGAAAATACACATGTGCGTACATAGAAGAAATAACAGAATACTTTGTATTTGAAGAGTGGCCTGATCAGAAATTTATATATGAAAAGTATTTAGTTTGTTTTCTATATATAGAAAATGTAAAATTATCTGTTAGTCTAACATTCAAAACCTCTAAAACGGAAATAGTTCTTTTTTCGTTGATGTATTCGTATCATCGATAAAATGAAGAAATTTACAATATCCAGTTATTAGACGTTATCATTATAAAAAAGACAGATCAATTTAAATTTTGGGTGTATCGCATTTTGTTAAGAAAATTACGGGGAATTGCGTTTGAAAAATGACTATACAAACCTCGATAACTTTCATTTTAGAAGATATCTTGAATCTGTTTTTTTCTACATTTTAAAGCTCTTTCTATCTAACGTCGTTCACAAAATTGCAATATTTCAAAGGCTTTCCTGGCAATCCACATCCAGTGAATATATTCGATATCATTTTTAAGTCTCTACTTATGAAATCTGAGTTACGATTGTTTTATATTTCATTCACAAAAATCGTTGTTTTCAGGGAATGAGACTTTTTACAACAGGTAATTTTTATTGAGTATCTCACTGCCAAAGGCAAATGGTTTTAATTCAATCTTGCTTTGATCCTTCCCTACAGAAATATCCTCCATTAAGAATTCCACTTTTTTTACCTCTCATCACCATAAAAATGGCGATTGAATTTCAAACATTCGAAAAATATGAATGCTGAGAAGTATATTCTAATGTTCAAATTAATTTCTGAGAATTCTACAAACCCTTAAACCTTATTTTGTTAGGAAATGTTAGTCGTAATATGTCATTAATATCGCTTACCTAATCTGGTATATTTTGATAAGTTCAACTCAAAAAGGAATAACATTTAGTAGGCTATTTTCCAGAATAGAAGAGATTGCAATAGCAGATCAAAGTTTACTAATGATAGAATAAATCCAGTGTCTATGTATTTGTATTATTAAAATTTGAGATTAGATAAAATTTGTGATTGATATATACTGTACATATAAAATGATTATGATAAATTTGTTTTAATGCACCGTAAAAATTGAAAGATTCCACTTGGATTTAAGAATTGTACATTGCTTTCCGTATTCTGTGTCTCGCCGGAAAAAATGTAGATAAAAAAAAGCTCACCAGAAGATAATTCTACTAATTAAATAGAACGGCAGCTATTGGTAGACATTATTCATAAGCTAAGCGAATACTAAAAGCAGATAATCCCACTACAATAAATGGAAATACGGCCAACTTTGAAATAAAACAATTTATAATAGGAGAGAGAGAGAGAGAGAGAGAGAGAGAGAGAGAGAGAGAGAGAGAGAGAGAGAGAGAGAGAGAGAGAGAGAGAGAGAGAGAGCCTTACCTTATTGCCTTATTTTTTGTTTGGGTTCCCCCAGGTCCCTCAGTGTGAGAGAGAGAGAGAGAGAGAGAGAGAGAGAGAGAGAGATACCACATAGCTCAACAAATACATAACGTGACCTCTCCCGTATTTTAGTCTTTTTAATGAAAGAAATAAAATTCTTGTTCGTCATTTGAGGATGAGCACCTCTTGTCAGGGCAATTAGTCTCCTGACTCTTTCTTACTGAAGTATCCTGCTTGGAATTCTAGTAGAGATGCATGTCTTCAATATTTTTTTCTCATTTCGTGGTTTTTTTGTTTATAGAAAAGTAGTTACAAAAAAAGTAGTACATTTTTCAGATAATATTTCAAAACATATTTTGCATAGAAACAAGAGGAATCATAAAATATTTTGTTTTAACAAAACCTCATAATGTCTTTTAGAGACATTTTTGTTTGTTCCTAATTCTGTTGTTAATATATTCTGTAATATAAAGACACGGTAAAAATGGAAAGGAATCGAAATACCTACCACCCAACGAGCAATTATACAGTATATGTTAGTTTTCACTCTATACATAATTTTCTTAATATACTTATCTATCTATCTATCTATCTATCTATATCTATCTATCTATCTATCTATCTATATATATATATATATATATATATATATATATATATATATATATATATATATATATATATATATATATATATATATATATATATATATATATATGTGTGTGGGTGTGTGTGTGTGTGTGTATGTGTGTATGTTTGTGTTTGTGTGCATGTATGTGTGTTTGAATACAAAATACTAGTAAGATGATCAGAACCAAGTAACGTAATAGCGTTTATCTCCCCTAATCATTCCTTTGCCATCTATTTCCTTCCGAAATTAGCTTAAAAAGTTTCGGAAAGTTATTAGACGGTGGATAATTACATCCTAACATTAGTTCTGTTGCGATCCTCGAAAAAAGAAGTTGTAGCCGAGAGAGAGAGAGAGAGAGAGAGAGAGAGAGAGAGAGAGAGAGAGAGAGAGAGAGAGAGAGAGAGAGAGAGAGAAGCACACACACCAAATGCAAAAGTATTTATAAGTCTTCACATAACTCAGAAGTTTTGCATCAACCATATCTATTGTAAAATGTTCTCAAACATATTTGATTTATCCAGACGAGCAAATAATTCTCCGCTTCCTTCCCGCCCAAACATTAGGGTTCCAGGTCTTGCCTTGGTTATTAGTCTTGCACGCGTGACCTTATAATGCTCGGTACTTGGTGTTATTAATGCATGATAGAAGTAAGATAGGAATTTCAACCTTCAGTTCCCGCGGTATAACGCTCTCCCGATATATTCCGATCTGCTACAGAGGACCCTGTTAAATTTGTTTGCAACTCACGTGCAATTTGGCCTTCTGACTGGCCTGGGGAAGAACCATTTGCCATATCGGAGTCATCTCTCAGCCAACCATCAATTTGGTTGTGAAATGAGATCATTTGAACTTTAGAAAAATAACATGGTTCACTGAGGGCCAAGATATCAAAACGATATCTCATAAATTAATTTTCCACATGTTGTAATTTCCCAACCTAATTCATGATTCTAACATTCCGATTACCAATTTTCAAATCTTCTTTAGTATTTATAAATCAAGAGATTCTTAGCACCTTGCTATGCCCGGGACTGGGGACCATTCTGTCAGCTTCTCTTCCGATTGACTGACTAAATCCGTAGAGGATTCATTGACTAGGTTCATCAGTGCCTATGTAACTAAGGCAAGGGATTCATGCTGGTCTTATCTAGTAACAGTAACTGTTAATGAGCGTGTTCTTTTTTTGTGTTTTTTTCCTTGGTGCCGTGGGGCGGGGGGGGGGGGGGGGGCAACTTCAGTTCATATCTCCTCAGGGTGGAGGTTATGCTTGAAAATATTCCACTCGTTTAGGGTTAGATGTCTGCACTGGGGTTTTCCCATTTGTTGGTTTGACTTGCGTTGAAGACTCCTACTGAAGGATGCCTTCGACTCAAAGAAAAGTTATCTGATAATCCTCTGAATGTTACTCTTGCTTCCATAATCATAAAAGATAGAACCATCAAGTAAGGATATCAAGAATGATTTACCTTATTGGTGCTCATTCTTATGATTTTTATTTATCGTTAGTTTATTCTCTCTTACTCCTCTTTCTCCTATATCAATCCATACCTCAAGAATTTTTTTTTATTATTTCTTTTGAGATTATATGATTACGCTTGCCACTTAATCCTTTGTCTCCATTTATATCATATACTATCATGTATTGGAATCCTGTATTGGGAAATCATATTTCTTTACGCCATCACTCACACAAATGCCAAATAAATACTCCTAAGTCTTTAATTAATTCTATGACACCAGAACAGAGTTACCAAAGAGATGAGACCCTTTTAGCAAGACGGAAGATTGACAGTGCATCATTTGGCGCAATGCAAGGGTGGAATTGTGGTATTTGAAAGAGAGGAAACCTGGTGCTGTTGTTTCCTCCGATCAAAGTGAACACTTGGTTACTGATCGTCCCGCTATACTGTATTATCGGGACAAGAATGTATGATAGATTTAGATGTATCGATACTTTGTTAAATATGATATATATCGCTCTAACGAGAAAAAAAAATGACTGTGAATAATCAATGAAGACCATATAATAATGAGGTCAAGTAGATTATTATAAATTTCACTCCCAAAAAATTCCCTCGCTAAAGTCATGCAAAGCTTCCTAAAACAGTCATACATATCGGAGTGACTAGATAATTTCTTATAGATACAAAATATTGATTTTCATTCAGATTTATATAAAAAAACGACTAATTTCTTACCAGCTACACGAAGTATCTTCAGAAAACAACACTATATTTTGTTTACCGGTATTTAATTATTCATGCTAATGGTAAAATATATAGAACATTGGTAATCATTGCCCTATTTCTTGTTGAAAGTTATTCAATACATAGCACGTGCGAAGGATCGACTGATTCACTTGAATATTTACGGTCTTTGCTGCAGGAGACACTAGCATTACATTTAGTATACTCACCAAAGCTCACAAGGGCTAAACATCAGCACAATTTCCTGGAATATCAACAAAGGGGAAGACACACTCAGCCACACTCAGATCAGAGGGGGAGCTAGGGGCTGAATTGCAAGGGAATTTAGGCAACGGGACTTTTGAGCTCGATTTTTATAAGCTGAAAAATTCATCATGTTATGAAAATGTTGGGGGACAGTTCTACAAAGTTGAAGTAAATTAATTATTTCATAATATTATTAGCACCATTGTTATGATCCTTTTAAAGGAAAAGACCAGGGGGAACGGTAACAATTTTCCATTTTGTGGTCAAGATCAAGAAGAAAAAAAGGAATATGAAATAAATAAACTGTGGTCCAATGACGCCTTCAATGTCTACCTCAAACTTGAAAGGTTTGAAGATATCAGGAAGGGACGTCGTTACGTTATCGAGTCTCTTGATTAGTTGCAAATCATATCGACGCAATTTATTCAGCCGCTGAACGTTTCTGATCTTACCATTCATTTTATCCAAACTCCATGCAATACTTCTTGGGGTTTTCAAAGTATGACTTAAAATGTTTTGCAATATGCGGACGAGTGGGCTGATGAAGATGATGTTGGATCTAATCTTTCCCTTTTTGGATGAAGCTTGAGTTTACAATGTGCTTTTCTGATACTCATCAAAATCTACAAAATTTGCACCGCAAATTCCAAAACAAAAGAAGTCACATTTTAAAGGCAAGAGTCTGTTGCATATCTGTACTGCATATAATGACTTTATAACCTCACCTTTGTCTTGGTGACGTCTTATAAGCAGATCTTATAAAGACACATTTCTGAGAACTAAAACATAAACACTAACAGTTATTCTTAATGCATAGACACATTAGGATATAGATGATCTCCAAAAGAGGAGGGGTTCCCTAGTTAAGATCAGAAGGGCCAATTCCATAGACCATTACTGTTTTGGCAGATATTTTAATTACTTCCTCATTACGGAAATGCTGCACTAAAGACTGGAAACGTCCGGGATATGCTAGTGTTATAAGGACTTCAAATTTGGTGTTGGAATCTCATTTTTGGAACAAAACTTACATAAACTTGCAATCTGATAGTGGAAACATGGTGATCGCATTCTCCAGATTATTTGTGTAGATCAAGTAAACGGAAGACCACCTGCGTAATAATTGTGCAACATACAGAAGCACTGTATATCTCATTTTCTTATAGTTATAAACTTCATTTGTTTTGTCAAAATAATCTGTTAGTTAAATCTAGAGTTGTCGTTTATATAATTTTCCTGCATAATGGTCAGTATTGATTCTCATGGTGAAGATTAAGATTCTTCTCTCAATTTCACTAAAATTTCTGCGTCCTAAGAATATTCTTAAAATTCACAACAATGTAATCCACCATCCTAAGATTTCAAGTTTTTTTTTTCTTTTGAGTGGATACACCCTATCATGCCATTCGTTCACACGTCATCCCTTTCCACTTTATCTATTTGCAGAATATCATTGACAATAATTTCTTCTTATCAGTGAGAATTAGGTGTTTTTCTGAACAGGAACTAAAAACTCCCCTGTGCCCAATAGTCACTTTAAACAGAGACCTTGTATAAGTCTTGAAATCTATTGTCTATATCCCCATCTTCATGTCTGATGTCATCAGAAAATTTTGCAAAATTCAATGTTTCACGATGGCCTGTTCTATGCAGTTTAGATTTCCCCGTGAAAACTTTGCATTTCTTCGACTCGTGCATTTCGTGCGTTGATGATATTCTTTCAGCCTCATGATAACTCTGTCATTTCCAACTGAAGGAAAACTAACAAAAACTTAAAAGGAAGCTATACCAAATGGTTTGAAAGTCATAACTTGTCTTGAAGGAGTCGTTAAAACCTAAATTGGTCTGCTCAACCAAGATGTATATTTGTCTTCCCAGATATATAGAGACGAATGGCATGAAAAGATAACGAGGGCATCATTCGATTATTATGAATCAAAGCCATGGAAATTACTCAAGAGTTTGATTTGAACAAAACATAATGCTTAGGTTTCGATTTCTGTGATATATCGCGATTGAAATGCTAAGAAAGAAGAGATTTTATTATTGAAAAAGAAAGACAGTAATCTAAGAAAGACTAACACTGCAGAAATCAAAGTAAAATTAAGTAAAATGGGAAAATGAATGTAGAAGTTGAACAGAGAAAATATCAAACAGGAGTTTAAGGAAGATTATTGATATTCTTTGTAACGGTTCACTTCAGAAGAATTAATCTATTCCTATTTTTTTTTTCCAAAGGAATCATGTACTATAATTCAGAGGATGATCATTATCCCCATTTGGTTTACGTTCTTCTCGTCTGAAATCAATATTTAGTTAAATTGAATACAAAAGTTAACCTCGAACTGAAGGCCAACTTTTGGAAAGAGTTACCATAATCATTCAGCCGAGTCTGGTTGACGGTTTCTTTGCTTTATTGTCAGTTTGTGTTTATGATCAAAATATACCTCCAAATGTTATCAACGAATTTCCAAACGTTTTCGTACTTGAATGAGTGGTCGATGAAGCCAAGAAGGATTGGCTAGAGCTAGAGATAGGTTTGTATGCTCTCTAAGAATAATCTGTCTGCGAGGGAAACGTGTTATTCTATACCTTATAATTTAATTTTGTGATTACGGCCTAGGAATGATTAGATGAATATTTTTCCTGAATGTACTGTTCAAGGAACTTGAAAAGTGTGATGAAGTCTAACTATTCACAAAGCTTTTTATTTTTTTTATTTTCCAAATGATTCTCCCTTAAGATATATTTTCTTTGTTGATTTTGGAAACCGACACATTAATGCTATGAAAACTTTGATCTTAATTTATGCACCAGTTCCTTTTATACTTGCAGCTGTTGGTGGTTGTGTGTTGGTCTACGTGTTTTTTACTCAACCCTTTTCGAGGTTATTGATGAAATACAAAAGTCATTCTTCTCCAAGTCTAAGGCATTTTACCTTTTAAGTTCACAGTCTGTCAATTATTTATTATTCCTCTTTGGAGGAGAGGGTCACACTACACAAGGGAAGCGCTGCGTAAATTCAAAGACAGATATCAATGTGCAATGGACTATGTAAACAATAGGAACGAAAGAGTCCAGTTTCGATATCAATGTGTCCACGCTGACTTCTTCCACCTATCTCTACCCGGGGGAACCTCTGCTGTCACAACGATGACAGGGCCATCAAGCGTGACCATAGCTGCAGTGTGGTAGGCCCGAGCCAGATAAGAGATGGGCAGCTTCACCCAATGGAAACTATGTCGTTGCAGCACCCCAGTCAAAAGGGTCCAGATGCTAAAGTGCACGAATGAGTTTGTGTGCCTCGTTAATTTATGTCTTTTATAAATAGTGGAGTGAAGATAGAATATGTTACAACTATATGAAAAAATTGAAAAAGGACAGTTTTATTATTGTAAGAAAATATGCCAACAGTAAAAATTCGTATACGGTTTTTTATTTTTATTTTCTGTTTCAATCATATTCTGTATACCATTTTATCATTTGCTGCTTATATCCGTATAATTCCTTTCACCCTAATAGTTTCGTATATTTTCATTTCACATAGAAACGTACGAAAGTCACTCCCGAAGAGCGGGTGGCGGCGATTTGTAATATGCACACAGGAACAGGAAGGACGAATCTTTAGGAAGACGAAGGGTTGCACTTACAGAGAAAGAAGTTGCAGAAAAAAGGTGGCTAGCATGCGAGCTTTTGAGTTTTAGGCGAAAAAATCTTATGTGAGGTCTCTGATATACGGTTTCTGGAAACCACTCTCCCTTTTACTGCTATTTGTCACCAACAGTTTTCTAACAGTTGGTTTACCATATACAATAATTAATACTTTTGATAGGCTTTAGAGATCAGGTGTTATGTATCATTCATTTTCGTTCAATTAAGTTATTAAAAAAGAATAACAATAATGATCAGGTGATGTCAAATAATATCCTATACACTTACCAGCAATATATAAATCCATGTTCTGTTTCACATTAACTTTGCTCATCATAAATTTATATGAGCATACTCTTACTGTTACTGTTCTTACCAGACAATAATATTATTGCATAATAAAAGACGGAAAAGAAAGGTTTCCGGGTATAAGAGAGTCTTGATCTTATCTAGACAGATTAGGGAATATTGCTATATGGGAGCAGTTTCCTAAAACATGGCAAAGAGTGATCTTTGTCCTATTCTGAGACCGCAATAAAGTGAAGGCGGACTTTCAGGTTTCATTGTATTTAGGTTTACTTGGTATTAAAGAATGATTTGTCTGTCATGAAACACGTTATATGTAGTTAATTAATGGCAATTTATTAAAGTGGTGAAAACTAAAATAGTAAATATACGGAGAGTGCTGGTACTAAAACTATAGCGTGATTGTTAGTATAGTGACACTGGTTATTGGGTCAGTATACCTTGAGGAAGCACCAAGGGAGCCCATCATCTTCAAACCGAGACCGATGAATGGAAATTTTAAGATTATCTTAATAAAAATGTATGCTGACTAACTCAGTATTCAAATAAATAGCTTTTGGAATATCTATCATGAACGAAATCACTGCAAGATGATTTTCTTGGAAAAACAAAAGCACCCGAAAATTATGCTTGTAATTCTTTATATCGGTACCTTAGAAAATAGTAAAGGAAGTTTTCATTTTGTAGAATACACTGTGAGGACAGGAAGATAATGTTATCTGCATCGAAGAATACCAATATTTCCTCAGGGCAGTCTCTATCAAGAAGTTTCACCATAAGGACATGGAAAAGGAAAAGGCTGAGACAACCTCGCTATATAATGACATATTCAAAAGGCAAAAAGGAGCCATGGCACAATAAAAGATAACTCTTTTTTCACCACTCCAAACTTTCCAAGGTAAGAAATTACCTCGACCTCTTTTTCAGTAATAGAGAAGTGGGGAGCTGTACAGTATTTCTATGAAAAATGAAGCTCTCTTCTCGTGCTGCTAATTTTCCATTGGGAGTTTGATTGCATGAAGGAACAGTGATTGTCCCTTCGAGCTAACTGATGATTGGTCAGTGTGTGCTCTGGGCTGACTTAGTGCAAAAGATGGCAAGTTTCCTGTCTATATGTCATAACTCGCAGTGAAGTATCAATTCTAGGGTTAGCTGAGGTGCTTCCTGATTGGGAGATGCGCTCCCACTGGTAGATATTCTTTCAGGATGGTTTCCATCTCCCATATCTTCCGTTGTGAGGTCATATATATATATATATATATATATATATATATATATATATATATATATATATATATATATATATATTTATATCTATATATATATATATATATATATATATATATATATACATATATATATAGATATATATATATCTATATATATCTATATATATATATATATATATATATATATATATTTACATGTATATATATATATACATATATATATATATATATATATATATATATAAATATATATATATATATATATATATATATATATATATATATATATATATATATCTATATATATATATCTATATATATATATATATATATATATATATATATATATATATATATATATATATATATATATATATATATATATCTATATATATATATATATATATATATATATATATATATATATATATATATATATATATATATATATATATATATATATATATATATATATATATATATATATATATATATATATATATATATATATATATCTATCTATATATATATATATATATATTTATATATACTATATATATATATATATATATATATATATATATATATATATATATATATATATATATATATATATATATAAAACAACTGGTCCTTGAAGTGTCAATTCAATGGTGTTAATTGGTTCTGGTTATTCCCAACTTTCTGGATGTCTAACTCATGACCTTTTATTAATTCTTTTTATATTGTACAAAAGCAATTTTTTTTAGATAAAAACTATATTCTGATTCTAAACTATTACTTTATAACAAGACTTATAAATGTTATTTGAAAATTATTTTGGTCTAGTAAACCAAACAATAAGTATATATCTTGATATATATGTTTTTTTTTTTTTCATCAGACCGTTTTAGCAGGGGATTTTTGTTTCTATATTCAGTTCCTTTGAATTCATTTAGCAGTAGGTTTTTTGGTTTTTCAATAACAAGAATGACGGAAAACAGTATAATGAAGGGAATACGAATAAGTTCTTAAGGAACTTTGAAGAGAAACAGTGAAGGAAACATATTAAATATATCAAAAGTAATGTCTAGACCGTGAATTGAATGTAATATACAGTAATAGTAAAAACCATAAAAAGGTCCAGAAGGAATGAGCAATTATGGATAGGCGTCGGGAGGCTGGAGACCAATCACTAATCTCTCAGCTCTGTACAAGTTTGTCATACAGACTTCGTTCAGTATGAAAATGGCAGACTCGGTCAGTTTCCTGATGTATTTGAGGATGAATGCTCTAATGGTTATCCCGTGGTTATTTTTGTCAAATTACAAATATAGGAATATCATTTGAATATAGTTGGGAACTCCAAAGCTTGGAAAAATTGTAATTTCTATATCTATACAAGAAACATCTAGATTCTCATGTTAAATGCGTTAATCTTGAAAAGCAGAAACACAGCCAGAAATGAGTTAAGACACCCAAGAAAACAGGAAATTTAAAAATCTATGCATTGATCAGTAAATACTGTTATTATAGAAGAAGATGCTAAGAGACGTAGGTTAATAGTATCTGCGTAATCTAACATGAAATTTTTAGGGGAAAATAAATGAAAGTTAAAAAATATGGACTACAGCGTTTACCTTGAAACAGACACCGAAACAGAATACAAACGAAAAGTGATAACATTGGGAAAATAATCTCCTTTAATGAACATAAGAAAAGAATGAAGGAGCTATCAATGACATACGAGGAAAACAAGCATATGAAATTGATGCCGAAATCAAATATTTGTAAAAGAAATAGAATGAGAAAGGTGACACTAACTGCCAAACTCGAGTTAAGTACACTGAACAGGGAAGGAATAAAATCTTCTAAACACAACCTAAGCTAAAGTCATCCTATTTTTCCCCCTTCAAAGCAAAACAAAATTTCTATGACGTGAAATATGTTTCGATATGTAAAACGGGTAAAGAATTTTATACTCACATGAAATACCCTGAAAAACGTACTCAGCTGAAATCCTGTATACACCAATGCACAAAACATTATTGTTAAAAACAAATCACGAATAGATTTAGGCGGTTGAAATTAGACAAAGTAAGAATTGGGCCCATGGAAACCCCTTGCCGCAATAGAAGATGATGATTTGCTCACCTTTGAATCAATAAATTAATGCCATCCAAATTCAAATGAATAGGGAATCAATCATCTCGAAATGATGTCACTGTAAGCGCGTCTCCTAAGGTATTCTGTCACTAAGATCTTAAGGCTTCTATGATGTGAAAAAATACATAACATTATATTAATGAACTTAGGATGATATGAAGATATAAGTAAGGAATAGTTTGATCCTCTAAATATGCATGAACTCTGGAAGAAATGGATGTGAATTAGCTAATGAACCTGATAAGATGAAAGTCTTCACTCAAATGGATATACTGGAAAGAATAGAATTAAAAAAAAAAAAAAAAAAAAAACTGACTCCTTCAGTGGGAAATGTATAGGGGAATTGGACATGATATTCAGAAACAGAAAAAAATATAAGTTTTCATATTAGAGTGAACTCTTTCCCTTGGGAAAATGCATAAAAAGGAATTCCCATTGAGTCAGAGAAGAGAAGTAATCTACCTGTCCACTAAGGTGAAGAACTAATTCCATCATCAAAAAACAAAAAGAAATCGAAAATCAAGGCTTCATTACAAGAAGTGTCGTAGGAAGATTTCGATATAATACAGTAATCTGATAAACACGGGGAAATTACTTTTCTATAGGAATGGAGGATTAGAAAATATAAAAATAACTCTGGTTCGTAACTACCAAACATAGCAAGTCCTTTAACAAAGAAAAACGGGAGACTTCTTCCTCGTTTGAGTATCTTCTTGCGTCCATCCTTCTCAAGGGAAAAAAAAAAGAATTTTGACCATAGCTTTTCGCAACCCTTTTCTTTTAGAAAAGAAAGAGAAATAATTCGCACAAAAGAAATTATTGATCAAAATTTAAAAAGACACTTTTTATTTATAGGAAAGCTTACATGCTTACGATTAGTAGGTAACTTGAAGGTCATTGATGAGGAATGATTTCTAGATAAAGAGGAGAATAAGAGTAGCGCATGTGCTGCAAGGGTATTGGAGATACGTTAGTGATTAGGGATACTTGGTAATTATTAGGCAAAAGTGACTTAGAAAATCTAACAGATTATACAAAATAAAATAACTATCGGTATGTTTAGAAAGGATAGCTCCAGTATCATACCATGCATCAAGCATATGTTTGTCTTCACATTTACCTATATATATATATATATATATATATATATATATATATATATATATATATATATATATATATATATATATATGTGTGTGTGTATATATACATATATATATATATATATATATATATATATATACATATATACTGTATATATATATATATATATATATATATATATATATATATATATATATATATATATATATATATATATATATATATATATATATATATACATATATATATATACACACACAGACACACACACACACACACATATATATATATATATATATATATATATATATATATATATATATATATATATATATATATATACACACAAAGACACACACACACACACACACACACATATATATATATATATATATATATATATATATATATATATATATATATATATATATATATATATATATGAATCATAAACAATATAATTATGTAGTGACCATTAGCTTCCAAAGTAACTAGCAGTAAATGAGATGGGCTATTGAAATGATATATGACTAATAGTGAAAACACAAGAGGACTATTATGGCATGAATCAGTATGAACATAGAAAAATTAATGTAACTTGAATTTCCTTGAATAGAAAGTAACAATGGTAAGAACCAAGCAATCCATTACTTGCACAAAGCAGCGAAGAAACCAATCGAAACTTTCAAGATAAAAACGGATCGTTTTATGCAAATAATAGTCTCACTTGAGCTTTTTAAAAGTCAGCTCAAACGATTATTTGTTATGGGCAAAATTCCAATGAAATTCCAAGCACGAATTGTCCTGAATACATCAGCAGAGGCACTGACCGCGTCCCTCATGACCTCATTTCCGAGAATCCCTTCCGAGCTGTATTCAATTTCTCTCTTCCACCTCGTCACACCCAATGGTTTCTTTCCTTTCATTGTTTTCCACTTATTCTTAAACCTATTAATATTTCCCCTCAACGTGTTCACTAAAGGAGACGGTCTAGATTTTGTCCAAATCCATTTATTTCCCTTTATTCATTAGAATAAATGTTTTAATCTAATCAGCCACGTTAGTTAATTTACATTAATTTTTCCCAGCGTCCCTGCAGCTATGTATTCATTTTTACAAGATCAAACTATTCATAGGTTTTTATATCTTTTCGTGTGTTGATTGACTTAATACTATCAATTCTTTCACGTCAGGCAGCCCTTAAGATCTTAGCGAAATCATA
Organism: Palaemon carinicauda; assembly: GCF_036898095.1. Lineage (NCBI taxonomy): Eukaryota > Metazoa > Arthropoda > Malacostraca > Decapoda > Palaemonidae > Palaemon > Palaemon carinicauda. The sequence continues at coordinate 35,619,118 of NC_090760.1, read as the reverse complement.
CCTTTGGAGAAGTTGTTTTCTAAAATGTATATCCTCCCATGCACTGATATCATCTGGAATGATTGATTCACTTCTCATTGGACTTCAGGTTGATATCAGGTAATTCATTTGCATTAGCAGAGTTCATCTACTCAGTAAAAGGCCAAGGGATTTCCATGTGTTACTTTCATACTTGGTTCAATTTCAACCGCCTAATTCATTCGCAGTTTGTTTACAACAAATGGTACCTTGTGGATTATTATTATTATTATTATTATTATTATTATTATTATTATTATTATTATTATTATTTGCTAAGCTATAAACCTAGGTGGAAAAGCAGGATGTTATAAGCCCAAGGGCTCCAACAGGGGAAATAGCCCAGTGGGGAAAGGAAATGAGGAAAATATAAGTGAAGCAATCAACAAATAAAATAAAATATTGTAGGAACAGTAACAACATTAAAATAAATATTTAATATTAAACTATAAAAACTTTAAAAAACAAGAGGAAGAGAAATATGATAGAATAGTATGGCCGAGTGTACCCTCAAGATAGAGGTCTCTAATCCAGAGGCTATGGCACTAACCAAGACCAAAGAAAAATGGTTGGATTTTGGAGTGTCCTTCCCCTAGAAGAGCTGCTTACCATAGTTAAAGAGTCTCTTTTACCCTTACCAAGAGAGAAAGTAGCCACTGAACAATTACATTGCAGTAGTTAACCCCTTGAGAAAAGAAGAATTGCTTGGTAATCTCACAGTTGTTAGGTATATGAGGACAAAGTAGAATATGTAATGAATAGGCCAGACTACTCGGTGTATGTGTAGGCAAAAGGTAAATGAGCCGTAACTAGAGAGAAGGATCCAATGTAGTACTGTCTGGCCAGTCAAAGGACCCAATAACTCTCTAGCGGTAGTATCGCAACATGTCTTCAACTGACTGCGTTTGTTACTATATTTTTTTATGAATAAGTAGAACTTTTTATAGTCATTCTATATCAAACTATTTCTTACCTCCTGGCATTTTTATTTCGCTTCGATGTTCGTTATGATCTCACTTGTAGTTAAACAACGAAGGAAATTTCTGTGGATTGTTTTCAACAAGACATTAGAGTCATATTCTTTCTCCTCTTTTTTTAGCTTAATCGGCAAATACTTAGTTTCTTGTTATAGCATTGACACCTCATTCATCTTAAGAAATGTTCATTATACGTAATTATTTATTTTTCCATTTATATAAGTTTTCGTTTTTATTCCTTATTGTTGCAGTTATATCTGGTGTCTCTTTCAGGGGAAAGGCTTCAGTCAACATTTATCCACTCTCAATTATTTACTATAAGTTTTTTACATGTTAGACTACGCAGAAACTCTCAGCCCATATTTTCAACCTTTTATCCAATATAACACTGATCAATCCACAATTTTGTCTCATTTTCTGTTTTGATAAGTGTCATTATATCATTTGTCTTTTTACTGCCTTTTGACAATAGCACTTTTTACCATACCTCTCATGTTTCTTTCATACAAACATTCAGATTTTCTTCTCTTTACATAGCCTTTATTTATTTACCAAAGTGGTCACAAGAACATAGACAGATACACACTGACTATATATATATATATATATATATATATATATATATATATATATATATATATATATATATATATATATATATATATATATATATATATTATGTGACGAACCACTGTGCAAACAATTACCCCTTTACAATGGGCGGTAGTTCTCTTCACACAATAAAATAGAAGTCATATGGGTAGACTTCCAAATTCACTTGTTTCTTATTACGAGTGTATAAGATTGTTGATTATGATCAAATGTATCTTCTTAAAGCTGGTTGCAGACAATCGAAGCACCAATAGCAGGATAATTGGAGGACAGGAACAATAAACTATGTTATAAACAAAACTTTAATCTTACGTTAAATAAAATAATGAAAAAGCACTTCAAAACAACAATAATAAGCAATGCAAAGTGAATGGGTGAGTAAGGTAGATGAATCTCGTGGTGAGAACAATGTATTCTAAAAAAATCAATAAATTTGGGGTTACCTTATAACATGTGAGGTAAGAAAACAGGGATGATTTACAGCAGGAAGGTGATTGTAAACAAAAGATAATGAGAAGAATGGAATGAAGATGGCGCTGAAATAAGGTGATGTATTTACAAAGAAAATGGAAAAATAAACATTAGACAAATCAGATATGTTAGCATATGTACAACATATGGGGATATCACAATATATATATATATATATATATATATATATATATATATATATATATATATATATATATATATATATATATATATATATATATATATATTTATATATATCTTGGAATACAAAAGGAAATTACGTAGTCTTAATTAAGAGGCTTTC
>NC_090760.1:35609236-35611736 GCF_036898095.1 Palaemon carinicauda | reverse complement strand
TATAGCAATCCCCTTTTGATGGCATTTGTGGAGTATGAAAAAGCTTTTGATACCGTGCACCGGCAAGTTTTTTGGAGAGTCCTGCGTTATTATGGAATTTCTCTTAACTATGTAAATTTGATTAAGTCTGTTCATGAGCATAGCAAGTGCAAAGTTAATGTTAAGAGAGTATTATCAAGTGAATTTCCAGTGAACAGCAGAGTACTCCAAGAGACCGTATTGTCACCTAGCTTGTTTAGCCTCCTCATGGATTTTGTAATGCGCAGAACACTCAGAGATAGTGGAGAAGAATCGGACCGAATTGGTGCTGGGAATCTAGCAGACCTGTAGTATGCTGATGATGCTGTTACTAGAACAGGACACAATTTGCAATCCTTGCTTACCAGAATGCATGAAATATCACACGATGTTGGGCTGAAGACAAATAGAAGAAAAACAGACGATGGGAACGGAGTATACAATAGAAGATGAATTATCATTGGAAGGAGAAAGGATTAATGACGTAGAATCACTTAAGTATTTAGGAATTATATTCTCGTATATAGGGTCTTTAGAATTAGAGTTTAGCAAAAGATTAAAAAAAAAAAAAAAAATCAGACAATAGCTAGGTTTAGTAAAATTTGCAAATCAAATAGCCTGAAATTACATATAAAAATCAGACTATATATCAGTTTAGTGAGATCAGTGTTACTCTATGGACATGAGTTATGGCATGACAATAAAACAATCTTCAATACATTTAGTATAACTGAGAATAAAGCCCTCGGAAGGATATTGGGAGTTAAATGGCAGGTGGCGATTAAAAATGAAACTATAAGAGAGATTACTTGAGTGCTAATGTAGATGAGATCATGATGCATGGTACATGGAGATGCTTTATGCATGCTCTTCATACTCCTCATAAGAGAATAGTTCACCAAACGTTCAGCTGGGCTCCACAAGGCACAAGAAGAGTTGGAAGGTCCAGGCGTATATGGCAGATATCTATGAAGCGCGAAGTAGATAAGGAAGGGAGAAGTATTGAATTAAAAGCTCAAGATAGAGTCGACTGGTGAAATCTAACAGTGGTCTTTAAGTCAATAGGAGGAGGAGGAGATGATAATGATGATGATGATGATAATATATATATATATATATATATATATATATATATATATATATATATATATATATATATATGTGTGTGTGTGTGTGTGTGTGTGTGTGTTCGTGTGTGTGTGTCCTATGTATTTTATGCATGATATTATGGATATTTACCCTGTCAGTAACTATGGTGCATGAGTAGTTGTTTCTAAAATAGATAAAAAATAAAACCGACATACGGATCTCATAGTCCTTGCTATTTGATGACCGGGAATGAAAGTAGTTTAGAAAGGCGTTGATAAGATATCCCACCTCGCGCAGTCTCTGCGGTAAATCTTTTCTTAAACCAACAAAATTATTAGTTAATTCCTCCCTTCCATCTTCTCTTCCAACCTCGTTTGCAGTTTCTGCAGTATGTGTTGCGTAGGTTCGTTGTCCTTGGACTCTTCACTGGGAAGTCTCCCGTTTGCCTTGGGAGAACAAGTCTCTTTAATTTCTTCGTCTTTAAGGGAATAATTTTCCTTTGCAAGTACGATCACTCCAGATATATACTTATTTATAAAAATTTATGTTTTTTCGAGGAACGTCAACACTTGTTTAAAATGAAATTAAAGAATAAAATTCTATGGTCAAATTTTCTTTTGTTACGTGTTTTCAGCTTTTATTGGTTCTTTCATTTCTAATTCATTATATGACTAATGCAGAATTAGGTTATGTAAACAGACATTCGTTGTAAGTTTTTTGAGAAATCTTGGACTTCAAATAAGCAATAGTTCATGATCTAGGCAACTAGAGTGGCCAAGGTATCAGTCACTTGTTGAGATACTATCGCTAGACGTTTTTGGTCCTTTTACTGGTCATATAGTACTACACTGGATCCATCTTTGGTTACTGCTGTTTTTTTCTTTTGCCTAAATATACAATGAATAGTCTAGCCTTTTCCTTACATATACTCCTCTTTCCTTCTTGTACACCTGACAACAATAAGGCAATTGAAAAAAAAAAGAAAAAACTTCTTGGTTACTTTCCATTTGGTAAGGGTAGAAAAGACTATTTAAATGTGGTAATCAGCTCTTCTACTGGGCCAGTTCAAAACCTAACTATTGTTTTCAGTTCGGGGTAGTCCTGAAGCCTCTGTACCTTGATCTTCTACTGACTTGGGTTAGATACCTCTTGCTTCAGGTACACCCGGTCATATTATTCTATCTGTTTTTGTTTTCATATACCATTTCTCCCCAGGTCTATTTTGGAGATGTTGGAGGGCACCAGTGGTTGGGCATCGAAGAGAAACTCTTCTTCGTAGATCTGTTTTCCATATAGATGTAATCGAGGCCAAGAAAGAGGTGTAGGGGGGGGGGGGGGGGATCTCGTCCTGGGCAGGACTGGGGTTTTATTCTCTGAAGTTGAGAAAACTAGG
>NC_090760.1:35591736-35604236 GCF_036898095.1 Palaemon carinicauda | reverse complement strand
TTAATAGTATGATTTTCATCTCTAACGTGAGCAAAGAGTGCATTATTATCTTGGGCATATCTGACACTTTTCTTATGTTGTTCAATTCTCTTTTCTAGGGCTTTACCAGTTTGACCAATAAAGAATTTTTCACAAGCATTGCATGGAATACGATATACACATCCCTTGGTAATGTCCGGAGAATTCTTTATCAAGGCTGTTTTTATTGTATTGTTACTCTTAAATGCTACATTTACATTGAAATTTTTCAACAGTTGGGAATTTCTTTAAAAAAATTACTATAAAGCAGTACAAGTGTATTATAGTTTTTCCTGTTATCATTACCGGAAAAGGTCTTTTTTTGCTGTTCTTAGAGCATCATCTAACACAATTTCAGGGTACTTTAGTATTTTACCTATTGCTCTAATCTCATTTATTTCATCATCAATATATCCAGGGCTGCAGACTTGAAGTGCTCTTAAAACATGGAAGTAAATACAGATATCTTAACTTTGTTGCCTTGATTTGAGTAGTAATGGACATATGCTGAGATATTCGTTGGCTATCTGTATACACTAAACTTGAGTCTATTGTTACATCTATGTATGCGACAGTCCAAAAAAGGTAGGGTACAATTATTATTCTCCATAGTGAAATTTATTGATGGTACCAAGCTATTCACTCTAAGAAAAAAGTTATCTAAATTTTCATTTCCTGTCCACACACATATTATGTCGTCAATATAGCGAAACCATTTTACATTATTAGGTATGATTTTATTTAAGAATCTACTTTCAAAAAAATCCATATATAGATTACTCAATACTGTGGATAAAGGGTTTCCCATAGCCATACCAAATATTTGTGCATAAAATCTCCCATTAAATTCAAATTTACAATCTTTTATACATAGTTTAATTAATTCTATTAAAGTGTTTTTGTAACATGATAAATTCAATTGCCCATTATCTAAGGTTTCAGATAAAAATTCCAGCATGTCATCAATAGGTTGTGGAGGATTTATTTTTGCTTTATTTTAATTTTTGTTTTTTGCCAAATCCTGTGAGAGAGAGAGAGAGAGAGAGAGAGAGAGAGAGAGAGAGAGAGAGAGAGAGAGAGAGAGAACAAGTGGTAGTTAGCGAATGATTGTTTGTCGGTATATTTGAGGTTGTTTGTTTACATTTTTAGTTAGGTTACGACAGTGGTGAATGTTTCGGAGCGAATGCTTTTTTTATTTGACTGCAGCTTAAGGCATTTGTGTGAACGCTGGATTATATATATTTTTCGACCAGCGTGGAAGTGTTTTTTTTTATTTTCTGAGTAAGTACAGTTTTGTTTATCTTTGCTTGTAGTGATTGTGAATGATAGGAACAATTTATTATTTATCTTTGATTATAGTGCGATAGTTCAGTTAGTTCGGAGTGTTCATAAGTGTTTTTCTTTTTTATTTTGGCAGGCCGTGATTCCTCCTTTGGAGAGACTCAAGTTTTGAAAGTGGATTATTGTTGATGACCAGGCCTGTAATAAAGGAATGCATTTAGACTTCGCTATTTGATTGCTCAACTGTTGATGACCTGGCCTGTATACGATTTTTTTTTTTTGGACTGTTTTTTGGATTTCTGAACGGATGATGACTTGGCCTTTGAATTCGGATTGCTGATGATGATGGTGATGAATATGATGATGATGATAACAATGACCCCAATCAGGGAAGTAGTGTGTGCAAATTGACCACCAAGTGGTGATACTGGTAGTTTGCCATAAAAGACAGTTTGGCTTATGTTGAGGACAGTGTTAGTGTCCTATAAAATAATATATACATATTGGTCGTGTTCTATTTTAATTTTAAGTTTGTTAGGGTTTTTTTTGGTGTTTTGGCTTTTGCATATTTAATATTAAGTTTGATCAGTTTTAAGTATTTTGAATGTGGATGCTTTTGGTGTTGATTATTTTAGTTTGTAAGGTAATATAGCTTTAAGGTTATGTTTTGTTTCAATTTTCCTTCTGTCCAAGAGTCCGGTTGATAAAGTAAGGGGAAAGTTTGTGTTGTGGGACAATCGTCAGTTAGAGTGATTCAAGGGTTTGGGGGTTGATTTGCAACATCTCGCCACATTATTTTGGCGCCCGAACAGGGAGTGCCGAGGTGGGATTGAACCTGGACTCTTGGACGAAGGACTGATAGGATTAGGAATTAGATTTAAGGCTGAAGAACAGGTTGATGAAAAGTGGAAGAACAGTTAAGGGTTTTGAAGGAGGAATTGCGGCTGAGTAAGGAGCGTGAGGAGAAGTTGTTGCAAGAGAATAAGTGGATAAGGTGTGAGAATGAGGAGATGCATAGGAAACTGAGGGAAATTCAGGGAACTGTAGAGAGAGTGGAAGAGGGTGTTGAGATGAGGATACGAGAGAATGAAGAACGAATGGAGAAACGAATGGAAGATATGATGGGGCAAGTCATGGGGATGATGAAAACTATAATGGGTGAAGGTGCAGTCGGAGGAGTGTCTCTCAGCTTCGGGTAATGGGTTGGTAGTGGAAGAGAAGGTTAAGGTAGGTGATAATGGGAAAGGAAGTGATAGTGATAGTAGTAATAGTGATGGTGATATTGAAGATAAGGGAATTAGGCATAGTAAGGATGAACAGAAAGGTGAGAGGAAAGATGAAAGGAAAGGTAAAAGTGATGTGAAGAAAGAGAAAAAAAAGTATCTGGCTGATAGCAAGGACGATCGTGAATGGGTGAAAGTGGTAAGTAAGAAAAAGGGTAAGAAGGGAATGGTTAAGGATAAGAATTTAAGTGTGGAAGTGGATTCATTATATTCAAATGAGGAAGAAGGTAACCAGGGAGTAGACAGTGATGATAGCAGTGAGAACGAACTTGATGTGTGTAAGACTGTGTTTATGAGAGAGGTACCTCGGTGTGAAAGGTTCAATGAGCATAGTAGTAGGGATGTATACGAGTTTTTCAAGGAGTATGAGAGGTATTGTCAGGATAAGTATGGTGATAGTAAAAGAGTTTGGGCTAGGGAGTTAGGAGAATATTTGACTGAGTATTTGTTGACGATGTATGGAGTGATAATGAGTGTAGGTGACGTTGATTATGAAAGTGTGAAAAAGAGAATAATTGAGCAGGTAAAACGTATGAAAGGGAGTGTTAAGTATAAGCGTAAGAATGATTTTGATGAAGCACGGATGAATGCAGGAGAAGCGATATCGATGTATGTATGTAGGTTGGAAACTTTAGCTAGGAAGAAGTATGGGGATGAAGGTATAAATGAGAATAAGGAGTTAATGAAGAAGTTTTTGGCTACTGTACCCGAGAATGTTGCTGAGTTTGTTAATTTGAAACGGAAGGAGAAAATGAGGTGGACAAAAGAAAGATTGACATGGGATGATATTTTAGAGATAGTTGAGGATTACGAGTTGGATAGGTGTATGAAAGAAAGTAAATCAGTGAGTGTAAGAACTGGAATGGAGGAAAGTGTGCCAGAATTTGTTAGTTTTAGAGATGCTGTTATGAGAGGACCGATGAGGGTAGCTGATAGTGTAGTAGATAGGAGTGTTAGGGCGAGTAATGTGGGAATACCTGCAAGGACAAATGAAGGGTTTAGGCAAGGGAATCAGGTTTGGAGGGATAGGAGTGTTAGTGCGCATCGAGGTATGTCAGATAGTCGTGTCCGTAATGAAAAGTGTTATAGGTGTGGAAAGGAAGGTCATAAGAAGAATGAATGTAGATGGGCTCTAGGTGCTTGTTTTGGATGTGGTGAGGTAGGGCATAGAATTAGTGAGTGCAAGAAAGAGAAAGAGGTTAAGTGTTTTCGGTGTGGTATGACTGGGCATATAGCAAGTGGATGTAGGAGTAATCGTACGAATGTGATTTGTGGCAATTGTGGTCAGAATGGGCATTATGCAAGGATGTGTAGAGAGCAGCGTGCTAAATGTTCTGGATATGGTGCAGATGGGCATGTAGCTAGAGTATGTAGGAAGAAGGGATTAAGTCAGCCAGGATGTTCGGGAAACTAGAGTGTAAGAGGGTTCAGCTGGGTGAGTCCTCCTGTGTGTGCGGAAGGAATAGGATTAATGTTTGTGAGAATGGGATGAATAATTGGTTGGAAATGAGCCAGTATGAATCTAGTATGCATGAGAAGTTAGGGCTGGAAAATAAACAATTAGTGTTAGTTGTATATAGGAAAAAGAGGCTTTTGAAAGTTTTAAGTAAGGATGGAAAAAGGGAAAATTTTATAAGTAAAAGTGAGAATAGAAATAAGTATGACAAGGTATAAATGTGCAAGTGTGTATGGAAGATAAATGTATTAATACAGATGAAACGTGGCTGAGTATGAATGATACTTATAGTGTGTGTGGCTTTTCGTTAGATGATGTAAAAGAAAAAATGAATAACGCAGGAATGAGAGACAGGAGAATGATAAGTAGCATGAATGAATCTTTTGCTAAAGTTGAGAATGTTTTTGATGAAATGGATGAACTGTTTACAAAAATGAGTGTAATTATAGGGCCAAACGAGAACGCGGTAGATGGGATTGTACATGATATATTAGATGATGGGGATTTAGATAGGAATAGTGTTAATGTAGCGAATGATTGTGATAAGGAAAAAGTGAATGAGCGAGTATATGGGGGCCCAGTTACTCGTAGAAGAGGTGCCGTTCCCGACTGTGACTGGGTTATGAAAAAAATAATGTAAGTGTTGTGTGAGAAGGATTTGGCAAAGTAAGGGGGAGGAATGTGGAGGATTTATTTTTGCTTCATTTTAATTTTTGTTTTTTGCTAAATCCTGAGAGAGAGAGAGAGAGAGAGAGAGAGAGAGAGAGAGAGAGAGAGAGAGAGAGAGAGAGAGAGAGAGAGAGAGAGAGAGAACAAGTGGTAGTTAGCGAATGATTGTTTGTCGATATATTTGAGGTTGTTTGTTTACATTTTTAGTTAGGTTACAACAGTGGTGAATGTTTCGGAGCGAATGCTTTTTTTATTTGACTGCAGCTTAAGGCAGTTGTGTGAACGCTGGATTATATATATTTTTCGACCAGCGTGGAAGTGTTTTTTTATTTTCTGAGTAAGTACAGTTTTGTTTATCTTTGCTTGTAGTGATTGTGAATGATAGGAACAATTTATTATTTATCTTTGATTATAGTGCGATAGTTCAGTTAGTTAGGAGTGTTCATAAGTGTTTTTCTTTTTTATTTTGGCAGGCCGTGATTCCTCCTTTGGAGAGACTCAAGTTTTGAAAGTGGATTATTGTTGATGACCAGGCCTGTAATAAAGGATTGCATTTAGACTTCGCTATTTGATTGCTCAACTGTTGATGACCTGGCCTGTATACGATTTTTTTTTGGACTGTTTTTTGGATTTCTGAACGGATGATGACTTGGCCTTTGAATTCGGATTGCTGATGATGATGGTGATGAATATGATGATGATGATAACAATGACCCCAATCAGGGAAGTAGTGTGTGCAAATTGACCACCAAGTGGTGATACTGGTAGTTTGCCATAAAAGACAGTTTGGCTTATGTTGAGGACAGTGTCAGTGTCCTATAAAATAATATATACATATTGGTTGTGGTCTATTTTAATTTTAAGTTTGTTAGGGTTTTTTTTTTGGTGTTTTGGTTTTTGCATATTTAATATTAAGTTTAATCAGTTTTAAGTATTTTAAATGTGGATGCTTTTGGTGTTGATTATTTTAATTTGTAAGGTAATATAGCTTTAAGGTTATGTTTTGTTTCAATTTTCCTTCTGTCCAAGAGTCCGGTTGATAAAGTAAGGGGAAAGTTTGTGTTGTGGGACAATCGTCAGTTAGAGTGATCCAAGGGTATGGGGGTTGATTTGCAACATCCCGCCACAAGGTAATCTAGTGAATACTGAGACTACATCAAAACTGACAAGCCTACAGGTTCTGTTAATCTGTACTTCATTCAATTTGTTAATCAAGTCTACATTATTTTTTTATATTTGCATATGAAATGGTGCCAACTAAAGGATTGAGGATATTCACAAGGTACTTCGATAATTTATATGCTTCTGAACCTACAGAGCTAATTATTGGCCTAGCTAGATAATTTACCTTATGAGTTTTAATAGTTCCATACATACATGGCAATGTTGGTGATATTGTACAAACCTTTTTTATCAGATTTTCATTCCCTTTTAGTAACTATTAAACTTTTTTGTTGTAATTACTATTCACAAACTCAGTTGGATTTTTTCTTAATTCCATGTATGTGTGTTCATCACTCAAGAGGTTTTCCGTTTTTTCTATATAATAATTTTTATTCAAAATTACCAGTGCTCCAGATTTATCGGCTTTTGTCAGTTTAATATTTACATCTTGGTTCAATTCGGCTATTGCTTTCTTGAATCTTTTCGGGCAATTTGGAACCACTGTTTTTTTTCATTTTGCTGTATATAATACCCTTAATCATATTTACTTCTTTAACCGAAATATCACTGATTTTTTCTAGGTTACACACTTCATTTGTAATTTCTACACTATTCACTCCACTTGATGACATCGAGAAATTTAAACCGTATCCCAAGGCACACTTCACATTCTTATCTAGAATTTTATTTGACAAATTAACCACATATTCTGGATTAACGTTTGAAGTCAACAGTTTCTTGTCATGCTTTTGTTTGAGTTTTCTATACACTTTTTTCGTTCATTTCTTTATAGCAGAAACCTCGAAGTGGGTCTTTCCAATCTGTTGGTATTGAGGCTTCAAAATGTCTCCCTTTTCTTGTTAGGTATTCAAACGCTCTTCGATTTTAAATTTTCATTACATTCATATGTTTTTCTAATATATTTCTCTTATTTCGCCAAATGTTTGATCTTTATTTCCAATAGGGATTTCGTTATCATGCATTTTGGACTGACTTGTTCCTTCCAGCATTCACGAAGAAACCGCAAGTGTTCTTCAGTAGTATGGGTGCGTGTGAGGGCGTCTCCAAATTCTCTTAAAATAATGTATACCAGGATAGGAAAGGTCGTACAAAAAGTCTGGAAGGAGTACATGGTATTCATTTATGCGTAAAAATCACAGGAAAACGTGATTTTTACGCGCGCACACACACACACACACACACACACACACACACACACACACACACACACACACACACATATATATATATATATATATATATATATATATATATATATATATATATATATATATAGATATATATATATATATATATATATATATATATATATATATATATATATATATATATATATATATATATGTTTGTCGGTATATTTGAGGTTGTTTGTTTACATTTTTAGTTAGGTTACGACAGTGGTGAATGTTTCGGAGCGAATACTTTTTTTATTTGACTGCAGCTTAAGGCAGTTGTGTGAACGCTGGATTATATATATTTTTCGACCAGCGTGGAAGTGTTTTTTTATTTTCTGAGTAAGTACAGTTTTGTTTATCTTTGCTTGTAGTGATTGTGAATGATAGGAACAATTTATTATTTATCTTTGATTATAGTGCGATAGTTCAGTTAGTTAGGAGTGTTCATAAGTGTTTTTCTTTTTTATTTTGGCAGGCCGTGATTCCTCCTTTGGAGAGACTCAAGTTTTGAAAGTGGATTATTGTTGATGACCAGGCCTGTAATAAAGGATAGCATTTAGACTTCGCTATTTGATTGCTCAACTGTTGATGACCTGGCCTGTATACGATTTTTTTTTTGGACTGTTTTTTTGGATTTCTGAACGGATGATGACTTGGCCTTTGAATTCGGATTGCTGATGATGATGGTGATGAATATGATGATGATGATAACAATGACCCCAATCAGGGAAGTAGTGTGTGCAAATTGACCACCAAGTGGTGATACTGGTAGTTTGCCATAAAAGACAGTTTGGCTTATGTTGAGGACAGTGTCAGTGTCCTATAAAATAATATATACATATTGGTTGTGGTCTATTTTAATTTTAAGTTTGTTAGGGTTTTTTTTGGTGTTTTGGTTTATGCATATTTAATATTAAGTTTGATCAGTTTTAAGTATTTTGAATGTGGATGCTTTTGGTGTTGATTATTTTAATTTGTAAGGTAATATAGCTTTAAGGTTATGTTTTGTTTCAATTTTCCTTCTGTCCAAGAGTCCGGTTGATAAAGTAAGGGGAAAGTTTGTGTTGTGGGACAATCGTCAGTTAGAGTGATCCAAGGGTATGGGGGTTGATTTGCAACATCCCGCCACAAGGTAATCTAGTGAATACTGAGACTACATCAAAACTGACAAGCCTACAGGTTCTGTTAATCTGTACTTCATTCAATTTGTTAATCAAGTCTACATTATTTTTTTATATTTGCATATGAAATGGTGCCAACTAAAGGATTGAGGATATTCACAAGGTACTTCGATAATTTATATGCTTCTGAACCTACAGAGCTAATTATTGGCTTAGTTAGATAATTTGGCTTATGAGTTTTAATAGTTCCATACATACATGGCAATGTTGGTGATATTGTACAAACCTTTTTTATCAGATTTTCATTCCCTTTTAGTAACTATTAAACTTTTTTGTTGTAATTACTATTCACAAACTCAGTTGGATTTTTTCTTAATTCCATGTATGTGTGTGTTCATCACTCAAGAGGTTTTCCGTTTTTTCTATATAATAATTTTTATTCAAAATTACCAGTGCTCCAGATTTATCGGCTTTTGTCAGTTTAATTTTTACATCTTGGTTCAATTCGGCAATTGCTTTCTTGAATCTTTTTGGGCAATTTGGAACCACTGTTTTTTTCATTTTGCTGTATATAATACCCTTAATCATATTTACTTCTTTAACCGAAATATCACTGATTTTTTCTAGGTTACACACTCCATTTGTAATTTCTACACTATTCACTCCACTTGATGACATCGAGAAATTTAAACCGTATCCCAAGGCACACTTCACATTCTTATCTAGAATTTTATTTGACAAATTAACCACATATTCTGGATTAACGTTTGAAGTCAACAGTTTCTTGTCATGCTTTTGTTTGAGTTTTCTATACACTTTTTTCGTTCATTTCTTTATAGCAGAAACCTCGAAGTGGGTCTTTCCAATCTGTTGGTATTGAGGCTTCAAAATGTCTCCCTTTTCTTGTTAGGTATTCAAACGCTCTTCGATTTTCAATTTTCATTACATTCATATGTTTTTCTAATATATTTCTCTTATTTCGCCAAATGTTTGATCTTTATTTCCAATAGGGATTTCGTTATCATGCATTTTGGACTGACTTGTTCCTTCCAGCATTCACGAAGAAACCGCAGGTGTTCTTCAGTAGTATGGGTGCGTGTGAGGGCGTCTCCAAATTCTCTTAAAATAATGTATACCAGGATAGGAAAGGTCGTACAAAAAGTCTGGAAGGAGTACATGGTTCATTTATGCGTAAAAATCACAGGAAAACGTGATTTTTTACGCGCGCACACACACACACACATACACACACATACACATATATATATATATATATATATATATATATATATATATATATATATATATATATATATATATGTGAAAAAAAATAGCAAATGGTGCGGGAAAGGGGGGGTGGGGCTGGTAGAGAAGGTACTGAGTTAATCAAAGATAAGTTTGTGACGTCAGCGGACATTTGGTATATACATACATACATATACCAAAGGCACTTCCCCCAATTTTTGGGGGGTAGCCGACAACAACAAGAAACAAAACAAAAAAGGGGACCTCTACTCTCTACGTTCCTCCAGCCTAACCAGGGACTCAGCCGAGTTCAGCTGGTACTGCTAGGGTGCCACAGCCCAACCTCCCACATTTCCACCACAGATGAAGCTTCGTACTGCTGAGTCCCCTACTGCTGCTACCTCCGCGGTCATCTAAGGCACCGGAGGAAGCAGCAGGGCCTACCGGAACTGCGTCACAATCGCTCGCCATTCATTCCTATTTCTAGCACGCTCTCTTGCCTCTCTCACATCTATCCTCCTATCACCCAGAGCTTTCTTCACACCATCCATCCACCCAAACCTTGGCCTTCCTCTTGTACTTCTCCCATCAACTCTTGCATTCATCACCTTCTTTAGCAGACAACCATTTTCCATTCTCTCAACATGGCCAAACCACCTCAACACATTCATATCCACTCTAGCCGCTAACTCATTTCTTACACCCGTTCTCACCCTCACCACTTCGTTCCTAACCCTATCTACTCGAGATACACCAGCCATACTCCTCAGACACTTCATCTCAAACACATTCAATTTCTGTCTCTCCATCATTTTCATTCCCCACAACTCCGATCCATACATCACAGTTGGTACAATCACTTTCTCATATAGAACTCTCTTTACATTCATGCCCAACCCTCTATTTTTTACTACTCCCTTAACTGCCCCCAACACTTTGCATCCTTCATTCACTCTCTGACGTACATCTGCTTCCACTCCACCATTTGCTGCAACAACAGACCCCAAGTACTTAAACTGATCCACCTCCTCAAGTAACTCTCCATTCAACATGACATTCAACCTTGCACCACGTTCCCTTCTCGTACATCTCATAACCTTACTCTTACCCACATTAACTCTCAACTTCCTTCTCTCACACACCCTTCCAAATTCTGTCACTAGTCGATCAAGCTTCTCTTCTGTGTCTGCTACCAGTACAGTATCATCCGCAACCAACAACTGATTTACCTCCCATTCATGATCATTCTCGCCTACCAGTTTTAATCCTCGTCCAAGCACTCGAGCATTCACCTCTCTCACCACTCCATCAACATACAAGTTAAACAACCACGGCGACATCACACATCCCTGTCTCAGCCCCACTCTCACCGGAAACCAATCGCTCACTTCATTTCCTATTCTAACACATGCTTTACTACCTTTGTAGAAACTTTTCACTGCTTGCAACAACCTTCCACCAACTCCATATAACCTCATCACATTCCACATTGCTTCCCTATCAACTCTATCATATGCTTTCTCCAGATCCATAAACGCAACATACACCTCCTTACCTTTTGCTAAATATTTCTCGCATATCTGCCTAACTGTAAAAATCTGATTCATACAACCCCTACCTCTTCTAAAACCACCCTGTACTTCCAAGATTGCATTCTCTGTTTTATCCTTAATCCTATTAATCAGTACTCTACCATACACTTTTCCAACTACACTCAACAAACTAATACCTCTTGAATTATAACACTCATGCACATCTCCCTTACCCTTATACAGTGGTACAATACATGCACAGACCCAATCTACTGGTACCATTGACAACACAAAACACACATTAAACAATCTCACCAACCATTCAAGTACAGTCACACCCCCTTCCATCAACATCTCAGCTTTCACACCATCCATACCAGATGCTTTTCCTACTCTCGTTTCATCTAGTGCTCTCCTCACTTCCTCTATTGTAATCTCTCTCTCATTCTCATCTCCCATCACTGGCACCTCAACACCTGGAACAGCAATTATATCTGCCTCCCTATCATCCTCAACATTCAGCAAACTTTCAAAATATTCCGCCCACCTTTTCCTTGCCTCCTCTCCTTTTAACAACCTTCCATTTCCATCTTTCACTGTCTCTTCAATTCTTGCGCCGGCCTTCCTTACTCTCTTCACTTCTTTCCAAAACTTCTTCTTATTCTCTTCATATGACTGACCCAGTCCTTGACCCCACCTCAGGTCAGCTGCCCTCTTTGCCTCACGTACCTTGCGCTTTACTTCCACCTTTTGCTCTCTATATTTTTCATACTTCTCTATACTATTACTCTGCAGCCATTCTTCAAAAGCCCTCTTTTTCTCTTCCACTTTTACCTTCACTCCTTCATTCCACCATTCACTGCCCTTCCTCATGCTGCCTCCAACAACCTTCTTGCCACATACATCACTTGCAATCCCAAAAAAAATTTCTTTTGCTAACTTCCACTCCTCCTCTAAATTACCAGTTTCTCTTACTCTCACCTCGTCATATGCCATTTCAACCTTTCCTGATATTTACTTTTTACCCCCGGTTTTATTAGCTCTTCAACCCTCACTAGCTCCCTTTTACATCCACCTACTCTATTCCCCCACTCTTTTGCTACAACTAATTTTCCTTCCACCAAAAAATGATCAGATATGCCGTTAGCCATACCCCTAAACACGTGCACGTCTTTCAATCTTCCAAACATATATATATATATATATATATATATATATATATATATATATATATACATATATATATATATATACATATATATATATATACATATATATATATATATACATATATATATATATATATATATATATATATACATATATATATATATATATATATATATATATATATATATATATATATACATATATATATATATATATATATATATATATATATATATATATATATATATATATATATATATATATATATATATATATATATATATATATATATATATATATATATATATATATATATATATATATATATATATATATGATAAATTTTGCACATTTAGACGTGTTTT
>NC_090760.1:35539236-35586736 GCF_036898095.1 Palaemon carinicauda | reverse complement strand
GGTCCTCCCACTGGTATTCTGTATAGTTGAACCCCTCAGACGAAAGTTGATACAGTACAGGTGGATATATAGCTCCAAAAGCCTCACTGATACAGACGACCGCCTCATCCACTATTATTATTATTATTATTATTATTACTTACTTACTTACTTACTTACTTACTTACTTACTTACTTACTTACTTACTTACTTACTTACTTACTTACTTACTTACTTACTTACTTACTTACTTACTTACTTACTAAGCTACAACCCTAGCTGGAAAAGCAGGATGCTATAAGCCCAGGGGCTCCAACAGAGAAAGTAGCTCAGTGAGGAAAGGAAAAAAGGAAAATGAGATATTTTAAGAAGAGTAACAACAATAAATATCTCCTATATAAACTATAAAAAGTTTAACAAAACCCGAGGAAGAGAAATGAGATAGGAGAGTGTGCTCAAGTGTACCCTCAAGCAAGAGACTTCTAACCCTATATAGTGGAAGGTCATGATACATAGGCTATGGCACTACCCAAAACTAGAGAACAATGGTTTGATTTTAGAGTATCCTTCTCCTAGAAGAGCTCCTTACCATAGCTAAAGAGTATCTTCTACCCTTACCAAGAGGAAAGGGGCCACTGAACAATTACAGTGCAGTAACCCCTTGAGTGAAGAAGAATTTTTCGGTAATCTGTGTTGTCAGGTGTATGAGGATAGAGGATAATATGTAAAGTCAAGTTCCCTCTTACCACTGATATTCTGAATTTTTTAATCCAACAGACAACTGTTAACACATTACAGGTAGATACATAAATCCAAAAGCATCACTAATCAAGATGCCAGCATCATTCACCCAGTCAAGTTCCGTTCTGCAACTGATATTCTTGATAGTTGAACCCAAGGAAAATGAGATATTTTAAGAAGAGTAACAACAATAAATATCTCCTATATAAACTATAAAAAGTTTAACAAAACCCGAGGAAGAGAAATGAGATAGGAGAGTGTGCTCAAGTGTACCCTCAAGCAAGAGACTTCTAACCCTATATAGTGGAAGGTCATGATACATAGGCTATGGCACTACCCAAAACTAGAGAACAATGGTTTGATTTTAGAATATCCTTCTCCTAGAAGAGCTCCTTACCATAGCTAAAGAGTATCTTCTACCCTTACCAAGAGGAAAGGGGCCACTGAACAATTACAGTGCAGTAACCCCTTGAGTGAAGAAGAATTTTTCGGTAATCTGTGTTGTCAGGTGTATGAGGATAGAGGATAATATGTAAAGTCAAGTTCCCTCTTACCACTGATATTCTGAATTTTTTAATCCAACAGACAACTGTTAACACATTACAGGTAGATACATAAATCCAAAAGCATCACTAATCAAGATGCCAGCATCATTCACCCAGTCAAGTTCCGTTCTGCAACTGATATTCTTGATAGTTGAACCCAACAGACGACAATTACCATATTGCAAAGGATATATAACTCCAAAGGCATCACTGATCCAGATGACAGCCTCATCCACTCAGTCCACTTCCATCCCGCAACTAATATGCTTAATTGTTGCGCCCAACCAACAACAGTTGTCACATTACAGGTGGATATATAATTCCAAAAGCATCACTGATCCAGACATCAGTCTCATCCGCTCAGTCAAGTTCCGTCTTTCCATTGGTATTCTGAATAGATGAAGCCAAAAAATAACAGTTGACCCGTTACAGGTCGATATACAAATCTAAAAGCCTCACTGATCCAGACATCAACCAAATTGGCACAGTCAAGCTCCGTCCAACCTCTGGTATTCTGAATAGTTGAACCCAAAAGACGATAACTGACAATTTACGGGTTGATATATATATCTCCAAAAGCATCACTGATCCAGATGCCAGCCTTATCTGCTCAGTCAAGTTCTGTCCTCCCACTGTTATTCTGAATAGTGAAACCTATCAGACTAAAGTGGACACATTACCGGTTGTTGTACATCTCCAAAAGAATCACTGATCCAGACGCCAGCCTCATCCACTCATTCAAGTTCCTTTCTACTACTGGCATTCTGAATAGTTGAACCTAACAGACGACAGTCTATACATTACAAAATGATATATAACTCTAAAAGCATCACTGATTCAGACCCCAGCCTTATCCACTTAGTCAAGTTCTGTCCTCCCACTGGTATTGTATATAAGAGAACCCACCAAGTGAAAGTTAACATATTACAGGTGGATACATAACTCCAAAAGCATCTCTGATCAAGCTCCCAGTCTCTTTCAAGTTTTGTCACACCACTGGTATTCAGAATTGTTGAGCCCAACCGACAACAGTTGACAAATTACAGGTTGATACATAACTCCAAAAGCATCATTAATCCAGACACCATTCTCATCCGATCAGTCAAGTTCCATATTGCGACTTATATTCTGAATAGTTGAACCCAACAGATGACAATTACCCCATTACAGGTGGATATAGAACTGCAAAAGCATCACTGATTGAGACACCAGTGTCATGCGCTCAGTCAAGTTTCGTCTCACCATTGTTATTCTGAATAGATGAACCCAACAGACAACAATTGATTAATTATAATTTGACATATAACTCCAATATTTTAACTAATCCAGACGCCGGCCCCATCAGCTCAGTCAAGTTTCACCCTACCACTGATATTCTGAATTGTTGAGCACAACAGATGACAGTTAATGCATTATATGTTGATATATAACTCCAAAAGCATCAATGATCCAGACGCCAGCATCATCCGGTCAGTCAAGTTCCATCCCACCACAAATGTTCTAAATTGTTGAGCTCAACTGTCAACGGTTGACACATTGCAGGTGGATGTATAACTCCATAAGCATCATTGATCCAGACTCCATTCTCATCAGCTCAGTCAACTTCCGCCTCGCCACCTTGTACTCAGAATAGTTTAGCCCAACAGACAACAATTACCCTATTACAGGTGTGTATAGAACTGCCAAAGCATCACTGATCCAGACAACTGCCTCATCCTCTTGGACATGTTCTATTCTACCACTGATATTCTGAATTGTTGAACCCAACAGATAACAGTTAACACATTACATGTGGATACATAACTCCAAAAGCATCAATGATCCATACGACAGTCTTATCAACTGAATCAAGTTCCATCATGCCACTGATATTCTGAACTTTTGAGCCCAACCAACAGCAATTGACACCTTACAGGTGGGTATATAATCCAAAAAGCATCCCTGAACTAAACACCAGTCTCATCCGCTCAGTCAAGTTCCATCTTGCCATTGGTATTCTGAATAGATGAACCCAACAGACGATAGTTGACGCATTACAGGTGGATTTATAACTCAAAAAGTATCACTGATCCAGACGCCAGCCTCATCAACTTAATCAAGTGTAGTCCCACCACTGGTATTCTCAATAGTTAAACCCAACAGACGACAGATGACGCCTTACAGGTGGATATATAACTCCAAAAGTATCAATGATCCATAGCCAGACTTATCTGCTCAATCAAGTTCGGTCCTCCCACTGGTATTCTGTATAGTTGAACCCCTCAGACGAAAGTTGATACAGTACAGGTGGATATATAGCTCCAAAAGCCTCACTGATACAGACGACCGCCTCATCCACTATTATTATTATTATTATTATTATTACTTACTTACTTACTTACTTACTTACTTACTTACTTACTTACTTACTTACTTACTTACTTACTTACTTACTTACTTACTTACTTACTTACTTACTTACTTACTTACTTACTTACTTACTTACTTACTTACTTACTTACTTACTTACTTACTAAGCTACAACCCTAGCTGGAAAAGCAGGATGCTATAAGCCCAGGGGCTCCAACAGAGAAAGTAGCTCAGTGAGGAAAGGAAAAAAGGAAAATGAGATATTTTAAGAAGAGTAACAACAATAAATATCTCCTATATAAACTATAAAAAGTTTAACAAAACCCGAGGAAGAGAAATGAGATAGGAGAGTGTGCTCAAGTGTACCCTCAAGCAAGAGACTTCTAACCCTATATAGTGGAAGGTCATGATACATAGGCTATGGCACTACCCAAAACTAGAGAACAATGGTTTGATTTTAGAGTATCCTTCTCCTAGAAGAGCTCCTTACCATAGCTAAAGAGTATCTTCTACCCTTACCAAGAGGAAAGGGGCCACTGAACAATTACAGTGCAGTAACCCCTTGAGTGAAGAAGAATTTTTCGGTAATCTGTGTTGTCAGGTGTATGAGGATAGAGGATAATATGTAAAGTCAAGTTCCCTCTTACCACTGATATTCTGAATTTTTTAATCCAACAGACAACTGTTAACACATTACAGGTAGATACATAAATCCAAAAGCATCACTAATCAAGATGCCAGCATCATTCACCCAGTCAAGTTCCGTTCTGCAACTGATATTCTTGATAGTTGAACCCAAGGAAAATGAGATATTTTAAGAAGAGTAACAACAATAAATATCTCCTATATAAACTATAAAAAGTTTAACAAAACCCGAGGAAGAGAAATGAGATAGGAGAGTGTGCTCAAGTGTACCCTCAAGCAAGAGACTTCTAACCCTATATAGTGGAAGGTCATGATACATAGGCTATGGCACTACCCAAAACTAGAGAACAATGGTTTGATTTTAGAATATCCTTCTCCTAGAAGAGCTCCTTACCATAGCTAAAGAGTATCTTCTACCCTTACCAAGAGGAAAGGGGCCACTGAACAATTACAGTGCAGTAACCCCTTGAGTGAAGAAGAATTTTTCGGTAATCTGTGTTGTCAGGTGTATGAGGATAGAGGATAATATGTAAAGTCAAGTTCCCTCTTACCACTGATATTCTGAATTTTTTAATCCAACAGACAACTGTTAACACATTACAGGTAGATACATAAATCCAAAAGCATCACTAATCAAGATGCCAGCATCATTCACCCAGTCAAGTTCCGTTCTGCAACTGATATTCTTGATAGTTGAACCCAACAGACGACAATTACCATATTGCAAAGGATATATAACTCCAAAGGCATCACTGATCCAGATGACAGCCTCATCCACTCAGTCCACTTCCATCCCGCAACTAATATGCTTAATTGTTGCGCCCAACCAACAACAGTTGTCACATTACAGGTGGATATATAATTCCAAAAGCATCACTGATCCAGACATCAGTCTCATCCGCTCAGTCAAGTTCCGTCTTTCCATTGGTATTCTGAATAGATGAAGCCAAAAAATAACAGTTGACCCGTTACAGGTCGATATACAAATCTAAAAGCCTCACTGATCCAGACATCAACCAAATTGGCACAGTCAAGCTCCGTCCAACCTCTGGTATTCTGAATAGTTGAACCCAAAAGACGATAACTGACAATTTACGGGTTGATATATATATCTCCAAAAGCATCACTGATCCAGATGCCAGCCTTATCTGCTCAGTCAAGTTCTGTCCTCCCACTGTTATTCTGAATAGTGAAACCTATCAGACTAAAGTGGACACATTACCGGTTGTTGTACATCTCCAAAAGAATCACTGATCCAGACGCCAGCCTCATCCACTCATTCAAGTTCCTTTCTACCACCGATCTTCTGAATTGTTAAACCCAACAGTCAACTGTTAACACCTCACAGGTGGATACATAACTCCTAAAGCATTACTGATCCAGATGCCAGACTTATCCACTCAATCAAGTTCCTTCCCGCCACTGGTAATTGGAATAGTTTAACCCAACAGACGACAGTTGATACTGTTGAAACTAATGACCCTATTTGTGCAACTGGTAATAAGATCTGAAGGAACAGCATTTGATATCAGTGAAAATGCTCCATCTACCACCCAATCAGTATTTTTTTGTTTGAAATAAATTTGATCGTTTATGATCTAATCAT
Organism: Palaemon carinicauda; assembly: GCF_036898095.1. Classification (NCBI taxonomy): domain Eukaryota; kingdom Metazoa; phylum Arthropoda; class Malacostraca; order Decapoda; family Palaemonidae; genus Palaemon; species Palaemon carinicauda. The sequence continues at coordinate 35,580,870 of NC_090760.1, read as the reverse complement.
TGGAGGATACTATGCCTTTCACTCATTACGTATGTATCTCCTTCAAGTTGAGATCTCTATATGAATAGATTTTACTGCAAATGATAGGGTTCACAAAGAGTTAATACTGTATATCTACACTTATAGTTACATTGAGTGTACTATTGGCAGTTTTTCTCTATAAAACATCAGCAGTAAAGTCAAAGAGACCTATAAGGGAATCTACAATGACCAACAAAGGATCCAACTGAGATCGGCATAAGGAAAATTGCTTACTTTCTTTTGAATAGAGCTTTAACCAGAAAACAAAATAATCTTTTACCATCATCATCCTTTTCTATTATTTTTTGCTTGTATTCATTTTAAAGAGATAGATTTGACATCCTTCCATGTCAGGCAGAACCCTTCAGCTCACCCCTGTGATACAGGTTCATTTCACCCCGATTCCCAGGAGCTCCATTAATTGCAAAAATAATTATTGAGTGCTTCATAATGTGGATATTATTTGAGAAAAGGCAATTGACTTTTGTTTATAATCAGCCATCTCTCTCTCTCTCTCTCTCTCTCTCTCTCTCTCTCTCTCTCTCTCTCTCTCTCTCTCTCTCTCTCTCTCTCTCTCTCTCTTTCTCTCTCTCTCTCTCTTATTGCATGGACACTCACTCTTATCCTGTTGTAAATTAGTCAAAATCTATAACATACAATCAATCACGGTAACAATTTGGAAAACTAACAAAATCTTGTTACTAGATACAGAGACTAGTGCAATAGAATAAGTAAGGTTAGCTAAAATAATGTCAACGTGTACCTTAACAGTATCCGATTATTGAAGCCTCAAATCTAAACTATATATCCAAATAAGGTTGATGAATAAGAAAGAATTTATCTTAAAGTAAAATCAATATATTACTGATGCTATTTTTCAGAGCCCAATATCCATCTCAAAATTATTATAGATATTAGTTCTTTAAGCCAATTTGCAGTTCTAATAATGTTTCTTTGGAATTAAAATTCTTAAGAAGATAATTCAGATTATTTTTATTTCAATGTAAAGGAAAATAGACTAGCATTGTCGCAGTGTCGTTCAAAATATAACTGATTATATCCAGATGAATCAATTAATAGATATAACAAATTTGTAAAAGTTTACGCAGTTTAATTGGAATTGGTAATATTATATTTTCATTTGGATTTATTATACAACTTTTATAGACTTAAATCAACAAAAGGACTTTGTAATCTCAATAAAATCATTGAACATAAACATCAATACAAGGAATAATGAAACACGTACATCATGGTTTCATGCAAGTGAACCAACATCGCAAATAAATGTTCAGGTTTTCATGAGATAATACTCTGGAAACGCTCCATCACTTTTCGAAAGGTTTGCATTTACAAATTCAGCCTCAGATTTTATAATGAAAAAATCATGAATATCAAATAACAGTAGAGGGGAAGTTCAACTCCAGCTAACCTACAGGGAAACGTTTCTATCAAACTGGTATCTGCTGGTTAAATAATACCGTCTCGTTCTGATTTATTTCATATACTTTACCAACGAGAAATCATAAAGGATATTTGGAGGGAAGATCGGTTAGGAATGTTATGAAGTATTTTTCCCTATAATAATGCTAAATAAATAGCCACACTTATTTTTTCCAGGGATGAGGAAAAATACCGATGGATAATACTTTACAAACGAACGTTATACTTTTGAAAGTAATACATGTTTTTGAGGAGAATGTTAATCTTAGGGTATGTTTATATAAGTTGACAGTACAGAAATATAACAACGGCTGGTTATCATACATAGTGTAACATTCCTTTTTCAATTGTTAGCTCTTTTGCGCTTGCTTGTTTTCTAGTCTTTTGCATAATTCTCCTCACACAATTACAAATAAAGAGTATGTATGAAGGGATATCATGGAACTATGTTACAAATTGACCAGCTATTCTTAATTGTAAAATTATTCCCTCAGAAAATGTCTCGGCTGAAATACCCGGATATTAAATAGATGTGGAACAAAAACACTAAGTTGCATCAGCGAATGTTATATCTATTTCTACTTTCAATCACCTACAGTATATAATCTTGAAATTGAGGGATAAGATCGGAATGTTTGTTTTATATACTTAACCTCTTTTTGGAAATAAAGAAAAAAACCCTTTTTGACATTTGAAACCAATGTCAAGATTCCATATCATATATTCTTTTCTTCTTGACAGTTAATAAAAGTCTTGTTACATTAAATTTTTTGAAGTTGCTTTGGTACACATGATCATACCCATTTTACCAGAACCACTCAGAAAAATATAAGCCTTCAATCTATCAAAAAGATCAACAAAATGAACTTCGATATAGAACACAACTATCGATAACCTAAATGTGTTTCTTCGAGACCATCTGTGCTGGAATGGGGTATCACCCGACCACGAAATTGACAATAAGCCGGAATACTGTAGCTTGGGAAGAAGGGATTGTTAGATCACATAGAAAGGGAAAAGAGGAACACTTACAGAATTAATGGTAGGGCATTGTCACTGTCCCCTGCCTCGGCCATTCATTAGTGATAAAGTTAAGAAAAAAAGAGATATCATGTCAGTGGAGATAGCTTTATGCAAGTATAGATTATATTCAACACTGTTATAAGGCAGTGTCTCACTCTATTATATCTTTGTGTAACATCAAATGTATTTGAAGCTGACCTAACATTTAAAAGAATTGGCAAAACTTGCTTGGCATCTGATTCTCTTCTCCGACACCGGGACCCTCCCTGGCTACTTAAATGTGTTTTTCTAGGATTACATCTGATTCGAAAGGAATCTAATTATTTCAATTTAAAAACTTCCTTCCAGGTGAAGTAGTGTAATGGCATCATGACTGGAAACTGATCTACGACAGAAATAATCTTGTTTTAATTAGTGGTAATGTGATCGTGCACATTCCGGGAACCGTTTTGGCCTCCAAATAGTTTTTTTTTTTTTTTTTTTTTTTTTTTTTTTTTTTTTTTTTAAATGTTTTATTCTCCACTGTGTAATTTCTGGTTTCCTTTCTCTGCAGGGCTCTCAGTTTGTCTAAAAGATATGTTTTTTATATATATATATATATATATATATATATATCTTATGGTATAAGAATCTTCTCCTGGTGAAACTGATATCAAGAAAATATTTGAGAGGAAATTTTATTATAGAAAAACTTTCCATCCAAGTAACTATGATTTCTCTCTCTCCTCCTGATCTTGAGAATAAGTGAACGTCTGCCTACCAAACAACAAAGGTAGAGTGGAACAAAGTATGTAATGGAGAAGTACACATCAATTTTACTTTGAAGTCTACGAATATGGATGTTACAGCAATACAACAATTCTTTTCATATCGTACCTGGGATGTGGTATTGGTTTTTTATCCTTAACTGTCACTTCTGTGATTTAATCAAAAGTAAACAAACAATTACACAGTGTGACATTCGCTAGTAGCTCATTAGTCGGTGTCTAGAAAAGGTTGATAAAAACACATTTCATTCTTACGACTTGCCATGATTCATGCATTCATAATTCGCAAGTATAACAATCAGGTATCTTATATGGAATTTTACTTCATTCTCTATTCAGACATTATCCCTACATAAAGAAAAGCAATATATTCCAGTAATGAATTGTATATCCTGCCTCTCTCTCTCTCTCTCTCTCACTGGGTAGAATATTCTAAACTTGCATGTTATGGAGCCAACATACATCCTGATATCTTCAAAGTGAGTTGATATGTTTAGAGATATGTTAATTAGGAAAAACAAGGTTCGGTCAATTTTCCCGACATCTCAACGGAAACCAGCATTTTTTTCTTTTATAGATTTTCGCATTTTCTTTACAATTGGAATAGTTGAACCCAATAGACGACAGTTGATACTGTTGAAACTAATGACCTAATTTGTGCAACTGGTTATAATAAAAATAATAATAATAATAATAATAATAATAATAATAATAATAATAATAATAATACTTTATTTCCAAATATATACATTGGGTATTATACATTATATATAAAGCAACATCCAGTATAATGATTACTGATATTTTTATATTTCCTTGTGATTACATTAAAATTTAACATTTACATGAGTGTTGCTTCGATATAAATCTTTTGACTACCAACTTAAATACATTTGGTCCACTACTTGCATTATTATGACTTAAAAGTAGAAGAAAAATAACTTAAAAATGGTACAACTCATTAAAATTCTATACCGTGTGCAAAATTACAGTAGACGCCATAAAACATCAAAAACAGATATACACAAGTACATAGAAAATAATCCACAAATTTATAACTAAAATCTTGCAGAAAACACATATATCCTGAGATTTCCATTAAAAGTGTCTATATTCGATGTTGTTTTCAATGACTAAGGTGGGGTATTCCACATCATTGGTTCTCGTACCGTAAAGCATCCACTTCCCAAGTCAGTGGTGGTTCTCGGTATATAAAGGTCATTGTTCTGTCTTCTTCATCTATCCCTCCCAGCTCCAACTGTTATAAACGTAAAAAAAACCAAGTTGGTATTAAACTTCGCATAACTTTAAAAACTCCCACATAAATGTCAAATTTAATCCTTCTTTCAACATTTAGCCATTCTAATTTATTCAAAATTGGTGATGCATGATCATATTTCTGGCCCTACCATAAGCTACTTTTGCCGCTAAGTTTTGCACTTTTTGAACCTGTTATAATTGTTGTTTAGTAGTACTTCCCCAAATTTTTGAACAATAATTTATTATGCTTAGTGCAAGGGACTGAACTACCATCGCCCTTATGTCAATATCTAATCTGTCTTTAATTTTGTTTAAATATATTAAGGTTCCATTTACTTTTCTACATATTTCGGATACGTGAACATCAAAAAGCATATATTGGTCAAAATAGATACCCAGATTTTTTAAGTGTACACTTCTTTCATTTTGATGGCCATTAAAGTTTAGAACGGTATCTAATGGGATTTGTGATATATATTGCCTTGTACCAATATATATGAATTTAGTTTTTTATGCATTTACATTTAAACCATTTAATTGAAAATATCGCAGTTTTGCTTCTAATATAGCTTCTGCCTTTGTTATAAGAGTGGGTATATCATTTATACTACCTGCAATTAAAAATTGACTATGGTCTGCATATTGTACGAGAAGATAGTCTTCTAAAAATTTTGTCATATCTTTAAAATGGTTCTGTGTGAAATCAGTCATATCATTGATGTGAATAAGAAAGAGCACTGGGCCTAAAGAGCACTGGGGAACTCAAAAATGTACTTGTTTATGAGAAGAGATAGTATTATCTAGTCTGACTACTTGAAAACGATTTTGTAAATAATTACTGAACCAAAAAGAATCTCTTTTCAATTTTCCACACTTATTTAACAAAATATCGTGGCTAACGCTATCAAATGCCTTTGAAAGATCTAACAATATAAGTAAGTTTACCTTTTACTGGTCAATATTTTTATAAATCCCTTCCGATAACTTAAGTAATGCCATTTCACTAGACAGATGAGGTCTGAATCCATATTGCGTAGAAGACAATGATTTATTTTGTTCAGGATATTCAAGTAATTGATTTGTTACTATTTCTCTAATATTTTTGACACAATAAGAAGAAGAGATATAGGTGGGGAGTTTTCAACGTTTTCTGGGTCACCACTTTTGTAAAATGGTACAACATGTGGCAGCTTCCATCTATCTGGGTAAACACCAGTTATTATTGAAGTATTGACTATAATTGTTAAATAAAATGCTATTACAGGTAAGGCATCTCGAATGAAACGAAGGGGTATTCTATCTGATCATACTGAACTTGTGTCATTTAAATTCTTTACTGTGAGAATAACTGTATTAACATCAACTGACTGAGATCTAAAAAAGCTAATTATATCTTCAGTTGATCTGAGGGAACAACATTTGATATCAGTGGCAATGCTCCATCTTCCACGTAATGAGTAAATATTTTTTAATAATAAATTTGATCGTTTATGATCTAATTATTGGAGGATACTAAAAATGCATAAGCTTTTGACATATTCTGGACTACTGAACTTAAAAATGTCCAGATAACCTAAAAAATGATTTTTGTTTGCATCGAGGCTGGCCACATACAACCTTCTCAAAGTCTGGTGATGCTGTGTTCCTTCCTTCATGACGTCATTGACCCTGTTTCCCCATGACCCGGACCACGTGGAAGTAACTCTGATGCTCTACCTAACAATACTATCTATAAGAATACCTTCACGTTAGCATAATTCATTTATCTTCTTAGCAACTGCCGAGCTAGTCTTGGTATGTTTTCCATATAAACAATTGAAAATACGTGAAAATACTGAGGAAGGAATAAAAGGGATATCTTATGGACCTCTATCTAATATTGATCTTAGTTCATTACTCAAAAGTAGTTTTATAGATAAAGTAAAAGATCCATTAATCAAACATAGCTCAAATTTACTACTTTATAAAATCTTAAGAAAACAAAGAGCTTTGTGGCGGGATGTTTAAAAAACAAGCCCCACACCCTGAATCACACCTACAGACAATTGTCTCAACAAAACAAACTTTCCCCTTACGTTATCTATACCAGACTCTTTAACAGAAGGAAAAAAAACTAAACATAACCTTAAAACTATATTCTCAAAAACTTACACTTAAAACTAGAATCAACTGCATCCAAAACTTAACACTAAATATACAATAAACACCATTCAAATAAACCAAAAAAAAACCTATCAAAACTTAACATTAACCTCACACCACCAACACCAAAATATGTACGTATATATATTTTATGGACTCTAACAGTCGTCCACACACTGCCAACTGTCTTTTGCAGCCCACTACCACAGCTTTGTGGTCAACAATCCACTCGGTGGCCATTTGCCATAACTGTCTCAGTGATTGGGGTGGTCGTTCTAATCATAATCATCATCATCATAAACATCATTATTATCAGCAATCTCAATTCACAGGCCTAGGTCATCAACAGTTCAGCAATCCAATAAAAGTCCAAAAAAAAAATCGTATACAGGCCAGGTCATCAACAGTTCAGCAATCCAATAAAACAGTCCAAAAAAATCGTATACAGGCCAGGTCATCAACAATAATCCAATTTCTAACTTGAGTCTCTCCAAAGGAGGAATCGCAGCCTGCCAAAATAAAAAGAAAAACACTTACGAACACTTCTAGCTAACTGAACTATCGCACTATAATCAAAGATAAATAATAAATTGTTCCTATCATTCATAATCACGACAAGCAAAGATAAACAAAACTGTACTTACTCAGAAAAATCAAAAACACTTCCACGCTGGTCAAAAAAAAATAATAATCCAGCATTCACAACAGCCTCTAGCTGCAGTCGAAATCAAAATAAGCATTCACCCAAGACATTCGCCACTGTCGTAACCTAACTAAAACATAAACAAACAATCTCATTTATACCAACAGTCTTTCTCACCACAAACGATCGCTAACCTACCTACTTTCGCTCGCTAACACACTCTCTCTCTCTCTCTCTCTCTCTCTCTCTCTCTCTCTCGCTCTCTCTCGCTCTCTCTCGCTCTCTCTCGCTCTCTCTCTCTCTCTCTCTCTCTCTCTCTCTCTCTCTCTCTCTCACACAGGATTTGGCTAAAACAAAAATAAATCCCCCACATTCCTCCCCCCTTACTTTGCCAAATCCTTCTCACACAACACTTACATTATTTTTTTCATAACCCAGTCGCAGTCGGGAACGGGACCTCTACTCCGAGTAACTGGGCCTCCATATACTCTCTCATTCACTTCTTCCTTATCACAATCATTCGCTACATTAACACTATTCCTATCTAAATCCCTATCATCTAATATATCATGTACAATCATATCGACCTCGTTCTCATCTGGCCCTATAATTACACTCATTTCTGTAAACAGTTCATCCATTTCACCAAAAACATTCTCAACTTTAGTAAAAGATTCATTCATACTACTAATCATTCTCCTATCTCTCACTCTTGCATTCGTCATCCTTTCTTTTACATCACCTAAGGAAAAGCCACACACACTATAGGTATCATTCATACTCAGCCATGATTCATCTGTATTAACACATTTATATTCCATACACACTTGCACATTTACACCCTTGTCATACTTATTTCTATTCTCACTTTTACTTATAAAATTTCCCCTTCTTTCATCTTTACTTAAAGCTCTTGTATTCTTCCTTTTCTTATATTCTACTAACACTAACTGTTTACCTTCCAGACCTAAGTCCTCATACATACTAGGTTCACCCTTGTTCCTTTTCAACCATTTACTCATCCCATTCTCTTGGATATACTCAGGTACCTCTTTCCATTTACGCAACTGGTTGTGGTGGGCCCTAATTTTTTCCCCAATACCACCCACACACAACTTACCCAAAACGTAACTTAATCCACTCGAACCAACTTCTAACACCTCATAGGGACCTTCAAATTTATCACGCACCTTATTTACATTCATTCTACCCTTTTCAATTGCTTCTTTCATCACTCTCTCACCAACTTTAAAGCTTTCAAACCTCTTATTTGCTTTCCTCCACACATCTCTATCATCCTCCGACACACCCAACCTCGGTCTTATTATCTTTTCAAAATTTAAAACAAACTTACATGGAGACATACTCGTACTCTTATGCACTGTTGCATTGTAAGCCCACAACGCTCTACCAACATACAAATCCCAATCATTATCACATGTACTCATCATTCGCAAAATTTCAGTTAATGTTCTTACAGTCCTTTCAGCCAACCCATTCGCACTTGGCATATAAGGAGTCGAATACACATGTTCAATACCCCATTCTCTTAACATCTGCTCAAACTCCCATCCAACAAACTCAGGGCCATTATCACTTAACATTCTCACAGGCTTACACACACACATCGGCAACATCACTTGACCAACCATTCTTGCAACAGTCTCGCTCCGTTTATCCTTGATGGGTATTGCATAGGTAAATTTACTCATGTGATCAACCATAACAATCCTTCCCACATGTATTCTCGCAGTCACAGGCAACGAAACACAATCAATCACAAACATCTCAAATGGTTCTTTCATACGTAATCTTAAAACAGGCGGATTAGCATGCACTCTCTGATACTTCCCTTTCTGGCAATCTTCACACGTAGTCGCTACATCCTTACATATCTGACTCAACCCAGGTGTAAACAATCTCTCACGCATGCATTCCCATAATTTATTCTTACCCATATGCCCATATCTGTCATGCACTAACATACACATACTTACTGCTGCATGCATTGGAAACACAGGAACATATATATCTTCATCCATTCCTTTATGTAGAAAATAAACAATATTTTTACACACAATAAGTCTCTTACTAACTTTCTCATACACCTCTAAATCAGACGGCCATTCTTCTATCTCAATACTATTCAACATACATTCACGTAACCTTTTAATTTCCTCACATTCATCTTGCATTTCTTCCACCTCCTCTTTAGTCAGTAGATCATCCTCACTCCTCGTAATATCAACCATGCCAACAAAATTCGCCATAAATACACTATTATCTTCTATCACAACTACTTCACATCCATTCTTCAGAAGCAAACCACTACCAATATCAACTGATAAATCATGCAATCTTAAAAAGTCAATTCCTATCAAAAAACAACTAGGCATCTCATTCTCTCCCATTACAATAAAATTATGTTCTACCTCCATACTTCCCAGTTTTACTTTCAAACGCACTTCTTCCCAAACTAGCAAACTTCCTTTACTTATCCCATGAATTCTCACACTCGTACATTGCCGTTTCACTTCCCAATTGTACCGCTCTATTTCCTTGATAACAGACATATTCACTAATGACACTTGTGCACCTGTATCAATTAAACTACAGTATTCATTCTCATTTATACCCTCATACGTCATCATTCTTCCATTTACACCATGCATACAAATGTTTACTCTCCTATCAATAGGGTCATCCTTATCACACCCATGGTCATCTTCGCTATCTTCCATGCTCATACCACTCGGATTCAAGTCACTCAGACAATCCTCCTTCTTACTCAACAACTTGCAACATCTTTCATTACATTGTAACCTTAATATATACTCCCTTTCAATCTCTTTATTTGCTCGGTACTGCATCGGACGATTCCACCCAAAATACAAATAAACAGTGACACCATATAACATACTTACTACCAACAATACTTTTGATAACAATTCACCCTCAAGCATACTATCCTCCTCCTTATATGCCATTTCTTTCGATACTTCATTCCTAACACTCATTCTAAGCTCATCTATACTAGCAGGTATATCCCTATTCAAACCCTTCAATTTAACCTTATTTAACCCACACAAAATACATTTATACACCATGTCATCCCCTTCAAAACTTTGTACCACCATTAAATCTTCCGGCAACCTTTCAAAATTACTATCATTCTCGCTACTCTCTTCTATCTTACCATGCATTCTTGACATCGCATCTGCTATCACGTTCTTACTCCCAGGTACATATTCTAGCTTAAAGTCAAATTCATTTAAATCCTCTATTGTCCTCGCAACTCTAGCATTCACAGACTCTTTCCTAATCATGTACACTAGGGGCTGATGGTCAGTACGCACAATAAATTTCACACCATACAAAAATACCTTCAACGCTTTCACGCAAAACCTTATCGCAGCCAACTCCCTTTCAATCGTGGAATACTTTCGCTCAGCCTTATTAAATGCTTTACTTACATACGCTATCACTCTCAACTGTTCATCTCCGTTTATTCTTTGCATTTGAACCAAGCAACCACCCATACTAATCCCACTAGCATCCGTATATAACTCTAGCATACTCGCATGTTCACTATAATCGGGAAAAGCCAAAGTGACGTCTCTCGCAGCCTCTTCTTTCAAGTTTTCAAATGCTTCAATCATACGCTCATTCCATTTCAGTCTCGTACTATTTCTCTTACCTGTCCACTCATTCAAAGGCTTCCCTATTCCAGAACAATCTCTGACAAACTTCCGACCAAATTCAATTAACCCAAGAAAACCTCTCAACTCTCGCACCGTATGAGGACGTGGAAACTCTCTCACCTTACTCACAAACTTTTCACTCTTCCTTATACCCGATTCACTCACCACATGCCCAAGAAATTCCACCTCCCCGGCCAACCATGTACACTTTTCAAGCTTAACTTTCACACCAACTTCTATCAACCGTTCTAATACTGCTCCAAGCAACTGCATGTGTTCCTCAACTGTCTCACTAGCAATCAAAATATCATCAATAAAAACAGTCACCTTCTGTCTATCAAACCCAGCCAAAACTACATTCATCGCCCTCTGGAAGGCAGCAGGCGCATTAGCAAGGCCAAAACTTAATCTCTTAAACTGATAATGACAATTACTGCTCGAAAATGCTGTAATGGGCCTGCTCCCCTCTGCCAGAGGCATCTGGTAATAGCCCCTAACTAAATCTAACTTTGTAAAAACTTTCATACCATGCATCTTATACACACAGTCAGACACTACATTCATTGGGAAACGTTCTTTAACAGTTACTTCATTCACCTTCCTATAATCAATACACATACGTAAACTTCCATCCGGCTTTCTTACAGGTACAATAGGGCTATTCTAGGCACTCTCACTCCTTTCTATTACACCCATTTGCTCTAACTCCTGGCACTGCTCTTCTATTTCTCTGACAATAGGCGGAGAAAAATGTCGGGGACGCTGATATATGGGGGTATCATTACTAAGAACTATCTTAAATTCAGGCAGCTTTGATCCCCCACAATCCTCGTCACCGCGACTCAAAACTCTCCGTCTATCCCATAACATCCTATACAATTGTTCTCTTTCTCCCTCACTTATATTCTCATCTGCATTAATTCTTTCTTTCAAACTTTCATAGTCCCAATCGTCATCCTGCTTTATCTTACCCGTCATAACACGTCTCAATTTAACATACCTTTCATCCTCTACATTGACCAACGTATACATACATCCCATGCAATCACCCTCACGTATTCCCCGTATTCTCTTCCTCCTTACAGTTGGCAACAAGCTCACATACACCTTCGGCTCCTGCAAATTCAAAATACCATCATACACATGCACACTTGTTTTCACCAAATTACTTGCTTCCGAACCTTCCACTACATATTCACAATTGTCACTATTGGCAATTCCCAGACTATTCGGCCATGCAACTTTTACACTGACAACCTCACTCGCATCTTTTGACAATTTAACACCTTCTTTTGCTATTAACGGCACACCTTTCCATACCTTCGTACATACACTACCATCTTCATTCAAATAAAATTCCCCACAAAATTTACCCTTAACTTTTATCTCTATCATATTTACACTAGGATGTACAATCATACCGCATTTTTTCAAGAAGTTATAACCTAACAACACATCGTATTTGTCATTTACTCCCTCAACCACATAAAAATCATTATCTTCCATCATCAGCCCCCCAATCATAACATTTTCACGTAACTTTCCTTGCACAGACATACTTAAATTACCGATACCTTTCACTTCACCTTTACACCCCCTAAATTCACACATCCCTTACCTTATCGTATGCATTCCTAAACATTAAATTGACACCACAACCAGTATCAATCAGACCAACTAGCTCTATTCCATTAAAATTTACTTTTGCACTCATGCAGTCATAAGCTCTTTCGCCCATCACGTCTTCATGTAGTAAACCTTCACGAACATGCATCACATTCACTCCGCACACACTCGAGGACTCACCCAGCTGAACCCTCTTACACTCTAGTTTCCCGAACATCCTGGCTGATTTACTCCCTTCTTCCTACATACCCTAGCTACATGCCCATCTGCACCACATTCAGTACACTTACCCCGTGGCTCCTTGCACATTCTAGCATAATGACCATCCTTACCACAATTACCGCAAATCACATTTGTACGATTACTCCGACATCCACTCGCTATGTGCCCAGTCATACCACACCGATAACATTTTATCCCTTTCTCTTTCTTGCACTCACTAATTCTATGCCCTACCTCACCACATCCAAAACAAGCACCTAGAGCCCATCTACATTCATTCTTCTTATGTCCTACTTTCCCACATCTATAACACTTCTCTTCACGGATACAACTACCTGACCTACCTTGCGGCGCACTAGCACTCCTATCCCTCCAAACCTGATTCCCTTGCGTAAACCCTTCATTTGTCCTTACAGGTATTCCCACATTACTCGCCCTAACACTCCTATCTACTACACTATCAGCTACCCTCATCGGTCCTCTCATAACAGCATCTCTAAAACTAACAAATTCTGGCACACTTTCCTCCATTCCAGTTCTTACACTCACAGATTTACTTTCTTTCATACACCTATCCAACTCGTAATCCTCAACTATCTCTAAAATATCATCCCATGTCAATCTTTCTTTCGTCCACCTCATTTTCTCCTTCCGTTTCAAATTAACAAACTCAGCAACATTCTCGGGTACAGTAGCCAAAAACTTCCTCATTAACTCCTTATTCTCATTTATGCCTTCATCCCCATACTTCTTTCTAGCTAACGTTTCCAACCTACATACGTACATTGATATAGCTTCTCCTGCATTCATCCTTGCCTCATCAAAATCATTCTTACGCTTATACTTAACACTCCCTTTCATACGTTTTACCTGCTCAATTATTCTCGTTTTTACACTTTCATAATCAACGTCCCCTACACTCATTATCACTCCATACATCGTCAACAAATACCCAGTCAAATATTCTCCTAACTCCCTAGCCCAAACTCTTTTACTATCACCATACTTATCCTGACAATACCTCTCATACTCCTTGAAAAAATCATGTACATCCCTACTGCTATGCTCATTGAACCTTTCACACCGAGGTACCTCTCTCATAAACACAGTCTTACACACATCACGTTCATTCTCACTGCTATCATCACTGTCTACTCCCTTGTTACCTTCTTCCTCATTCGAATATAATGAATCAACTTCCACACTTAAATTCCTATCCTTAACCATTCCCTTCTTACCCTTTTTCTTACTTACCACTTTCACCCATTCACGATCGTCCTTGCTATCAGCCTGATACTTTTTCTTCTCTTTCTTCACATCACTTTTACCTTTCCTTTCATCTTTCCTCTCACCTTTCTGTTCATTCTTACTATGCCTAATTCCCTTATCTTCAATATCACCATCACTATTACTACTATCACTATCAGTTCCTTTCCCATTATCACTAACCTTAACCTTCTCATCCACTATCAACCCATTACCCGAAGCTGAGGACACTCCTCCGACTGCACCTTCACCCATTATAGTTTTCATCATCCCCATGACTTGCCCCATCATAGCTTCCAATCGGTTCTCCATCCGTTCCTCATTCTCTTTCATCCTCATCTCAAAACATTCTTCCACTTTCTCTACAGTTCCCTTCAAATCCCTAAGCTCCTTCTGCATCGCCTCATTCTCCCAGTTCAACCTCTCATTCTCTACTAGCAACCTCTCTTTCTCAACTATCAACATCTGCTCCCGTTCTTTATAATGCCGCAATTCCTCCTACAAAGCTTTTAATTTTCCTTCCATTGTCGTTAACCTTAAATCTAAATCCTAAATATAACCTTTGTGAAAGAGTCTGGTTCAATCCCACCTCGACTGTCCCTGTTCGGGCGCCAAAATAATGTGGCGGGATGTTTAAAAAACAAGCCCCACACCCTGAATCACACCTACAGACAATTGTCTCAACAAAACAAACTTTCCCCTTACGTTATCTATACCAGACTCTTTAACAGAAGGAAAAAAAAACTAAACATAACCTTAAAACTATATTCTCAAAAACTTACACTTAAAACTAGAATCAACTGCATCCAAAACTTAACACTAAATATACAATAAACACCATTCAAATAAACCAAAAAAAAAACTATCAAAACTTAACATTAACCTCACACCACCAACACCAAAATATGTACGTATATATATTTTATGGACTCTAACAGTCATCCACACACTGCCAACTGTCTTTTGCAGCCCACTACCACAGCTTTGTGGTCAACAATCCACTCGGTGGCCATTTGCCATAACTGTCTCAGTGATTGGGGTGGTCGTTCTAATCATAATCATCATCATCATAAACATCATTATTATCAGCAATCTCAATTCACAGGCCTAGGTCATCAACAGTTCAGCAATCCAATAAAAGTCCAAAAAAAATCGTATATAGGCCAGGTCATCAACAGTTCAGCAATCCAATAAAACAGTCCAAAAAAATCGTATACAGGCCAGGTCATCAACAATATTCCAATTTCTAACTTGAGTCTCTCCAAAGGAGGAATCGCAGCCTGCCAAAATAAAAAGAAAAACACTTACGAACACTTCTAGCTAACTGAACTATCGCACTATAATCAAAGATAAATAGTAAATTGTTCCTATCATTCACAATCACGACAAGCAAAGATAAACAAAACTGTACTTACTCAGAAAAATCAAAAACACTTCCACGCTGGTCAAAAAAAAATAATAATCCAGCATTCACAACAGCCTCTAGCTGCAGTCGAAATCAAAATAAGCATTCACCCAAGACATTCGCCACTGTCGTAACCTAACTAAAACATAAACAAACAATCTCATTTATACCAACAGTCTTTCTCACCACAAACGATCGCTAACCTACCTACTTACGCTCGCTAACACAATATCTCTCTCTCTCTCTCTCTCTCTCTCTCTCTCTCTCTCTCTCTCTCTCTCTCTCTCTCTCTCTCTCTCTCTCTCTCTCTCTCTCTCACACACAGGATTTGGCAAAAACAAAAATAAATCCTCCACAGCTTCATTAATATTTTAATGATCAAGAGAATAAAATTATTATTCGAAAGTTAATGAACAGGAAGATGTGTAAGTAGTTTTTGACAAGAGTTCATTTCGAGAGGTAAAAATGCATTGACCAGCTGTTGGCTCTTCGAAAAGTGATGCTTCTGCAAATCCCGATGAACATCTTTTCGTGAATAAAAAGGTTCTGTTTGAGGAAAAGTTTAAAAAATATTAGATACTTAGACTCAGAGTTTTGTCACTTATATGGATGGCATTAATGATTAATGAGTTGAAGAGTTAATAATAGATTACTTCCGATATTTACAACGAAAAGATAAAATATAAAAGTGGATGATTTTATAGAGGGTCAACATATCATTGGAATAAGAGTATCATTAATTTTTTTCCGGTTTGTTAAATTACCCTAGTTTGGATTTGGCCTCTTTTTGGAAGGGTGTCCCCCAGCAGAGAAAGCTCAGTGATGATTTGGAAAATTAGAAACCTGACGTTATGAAGTTGAACGTAGAAGATATAGTCACATAGAGGCAAACGCATATCTAGATTATATTATTACATTTTTACGTGCAAGTTACAAAATATGTCATAGGGAACAAGAAAGGAGGGCTGAACTTTACTTGTCTCAATACATATAAACTTGATAAATTCTAAATAGAAAGGCCCCTCACTGCCATGTGATATACTTAAACATAGATGTACCACCTTTCAAAATAATTGGAGAGGAAAAGGGGTAAACTATATTTACGAATAGGATATGAATACCATATCACAATGTACATTATCTTTCCTTGTCAGACGAAGGAAGAATTACAGGTGTCTTCACTGTTACTCTTTTCTGAATCTTGAAGATTCACTCTGCCACAAGGTTAACTGACAGGATCTGATTCTTATACCGTGAACATCTTAGGCGTAAAGGAAAATTATTACTAAAAGAAGAATCATTAGCAAATATTCATTCTGTTAAACTTTCTATTTTCGAATCTCTTAACATTTTAAATTAACTTGAAATAAAATAGTCTTGTAATGTCAATCCAAATATATCTGTTAATAAAACTACTCTGAATATTTGTCAGCCCATTGTTGCATATTGTCTTTCAAGTAAACCGACGAAATTGTAAAAAGAACATTTAATCTAATTAACTCTGACATTCCTGGATAATCATTGATAGAACATTGTCTTCTCACTTCTCCCTAAACTATCAAAACGAATAGAGTTTTCGTTCAATCTATTATCTAAAAAGGAGTTTCTCAACATCATTATAGAAAGCCTTCATCACTAGGAGAAAGACCAAGGTATTTTGGCAGTCACCCTTATCTTATGGGAGAAGGATACAACGCCTGACAGCGGATATAATTTATTTCTAACAGTTTGTTGAAAAGAATGAGATAATTTCTGAAGTAAAATCTGCGAGGAATGTAAAATTAATATATTATATTATACTTTTTATGCTATCGTTCACAATCCAGAAGCCTAAATAATTATAGTTATTTTACGTTTTTTAGAAGATGACAAAAGATATGAAGTATATCATTCTAAATGGAAAAAAAGTTGTTCAGAATGGCTTAGGCTTCATGGCACAGATAAATTGCTATAAAATCTTCACATTATAATGATGTCCAATTAACAAGAAATATTTTGTAGAAAAAAAGTAATAAAAAATCCTAATTGAAATAAAAACTTGAAAGCACAAGTTTATACATACAAATATATAATCTATTTTAAACGTAGAATTCAGTGTTTATTCTGCTAGTAATTCTATGAATCAAAAGTTCAATTCAAAACTAAGATAAAGAAATCTGGTCACTCGGGAACAGCCCTTTGGGTTCTAGATTCTTGCTTTTCCGACTAAAATCACACATTGGCTACAACAATGATAATAATAATATGAGAAATAATAGTAGTAGTAGTAGTGGTAGTAGTAGTAGTAGTAGTAGTAATAGTAGTAGTAGTAGTAGTAGTAGTAGTAATAATAATAATAATAATAATATGAACATGTTTTTCAGGAAAGATAACGGCAGGTCAATAAAATAATAATGATTAGAATTGTATGTTTGGCAATCACTTATCCCAATAAAACTCTCGAGAATGGAAATTTCCGTTAATAATAGTTTTGGATCGGTAAAACGGAAACAGGAAAACTGCAGATGGCAACAATAGGAGGCGAGGTGGCTGTATTAACCAAGAAAAACAACGTGACTATTTGCACATGATCTCATAACGAAAGCTGATTAACTGAGCGAAAATGCACCTGCATGTATGCCTACTATTTACAAGAATGGCATATCATAGCAAAACCGAGAAGGAAAAAATGCACTTGCATAACTTAATCAAGTGAAGAAAAGGACATTAATATCTTTCTTTTGTTTATCTCATTTGATAACGTTGAAAAAAAAAATATTTGTTAGGAACCGACTTAGTAATAGGTAAAGTGAGTTATGTGAATCCCAAACATAGGGACATACAAACATAGCCCTATTAAATGGCAAAGATTAAGGAGGATGACACTGAACAGAAGAACAGAAATGTTTCCATCCCGTCATGACTTCGGGAGTTTCATATTGTGATGGCACCTGTAGGATATGGAATCAGAAGCGTTCCTGGAATAGATTAATCTATTTATTAGTTCTGTTCAACATATGTCTGGGGAAGAATGATTTGATACTGGATTTTGTGTCTCGTTCCTCTCTTCCATCCAACCTAATATGAGAATTGACAAGGAGAAACGAATATATATATATATATATATATATATATATATGGATAAATATCAACACAACATCGTGTTCAAATAGAAATAAATTTCTACCTCATACTTGGGATCGAACGCTAGCCCCTTCTAATGAAAGGCCAGGTCGAAACCAACCATGCCACGAGAGCCCATAAAAGGAAATCTGAACCTGACCCTAATCTAGCTGTCCGAGGATTTACCTGGTGAGACATCAGTCTCTTTACCAGCGAGTTTTACCAGATTTCCCCGGGCCACCACGTGACACAATTGGTAGTAATTCATTCAAATTACCCCTAATGAGTCAATATGGATAAATATCAACACAACATCGTGTTCAAATAGAAATAAATTTCTACCTCATACTTGGGATCGAACGCTAGCCCCTTCTAATGAAAGGCCAGGTCGAAACCAACCATGCCACGAGAGCCCATAAAAGGAAATCTGAACCTGACCCTAATCTAGCTGTCCGAGGATTTACCTGGTGAGACATCAGTCTCTTTACCAGCGAGTTTTACCAGATTTCCCCGGGCCACCACGTGACACAATTGGTAGTAATTCATTCAAATTACCCCTAATGAGTCAATATGGATAAATATCAACACAACATCGTGTTCAAATAGAAATAAATTTCTACCTCATACTTGGGATCGAACGCTAGCCCCTTCTAATGAAAGGCCAGGTCGAAACCAACCATGCCACGAGAGCCCATAAAAGGAAATCTGAACCTGACCCTAATCTAGCTGTCCGAGGATTTACCTGGTGAGACATCAGTCTCTTTACCAGCGAGTTTTACCAGATTTCCCCGGGCCACCACGTGACACAATTGGTAGTAATTCATTCAAATTACCCCTAATGAGTCAATATGGATAAATATCAACACAACATCGTGTTCAAATAGAAATAAATTTCTACCTCATACTTGGGATCGAACGCTAGCCCCTTCTAATGAAAGGCCAGGTCGAAACCAACCATGCCACGAGAGCCCATAAAAGGAAATCTGAACCTGACCCTAATCTAGCTGTCCGAGGATTTACCTGGTGAGACATCAGTCTCTTTACCAGCGAGTTTTACCAGATTTCCCCGGGCCACCACGTGACACAATTGGTAGTAATTCATTCAAATTACCCCTAATGAGTCAATATGGATAAATATCAACACAACATCGTGTTCAAATAGTAATAAATTTCTACCTCATACTTGGGATCGAACGCTAGCCCCTTCTAATGAAAGGCCAGGTCGAAACCAACCATGCCACGAGAGCCCATAAAAGGAAATCTGAACCTGACCCTTTTATGGGCTCTCGTGGCATGGTTGGTTTCGACCTGGCCTTTCATTAGAAGGGGCTAGCGTTCGATCCCAAGTATGAGGTAGAAATTTATTTCTATTTGAACACGATGTTGTGTTGATATTTATCCATATTGACTCATTAGGGGTAATTTGAATGAATTACTACCAATTGTGTCACGTGGTGGCCCGGGGAAATCTGGTAAAACTCGCTGGTAAAGAGACTGATGTCTCACCAGGTAAATCCTCGGACAGCTAGATTAGGGTCAGGTTCAGATTTCCTTTTATGGGCTCTCGTGGCATGGTTGGTTTCGACCTGGCCTTTCATTAGAAGGGGCTAGCGTTCGATCCCAAGTATGAGGTAGAAATTTATTTCTATTTGAACACGATGTTGTGTTGATATTTATCCATATTGACTCATTAGGGGTAATTTGAATGAATTACTACCAATTGTGTCACGTGGTGGCCCGGGGAAATCTGGTAAAACTCGCTGGTAAAGAGACTGATGTCTCACCAGGTAAATCCTCGGACAGCTAGATTAGGGTCAGGTTCAGATTTCCTTTTATGGGCTCTCGTGGCATGGTTGGTTTCGACCTGGCCTTTCATTAGAAGGGGCTAGCGTTCGATCCCAAGTATGAGGTAGAAATTTATTTCTATTTGAACACGATGTTGTGTTGATATTTATCCATATTGACTCATTAGGGGTAATTTGAATGAATTACTACCAATTGTGTCACGTGGTGGCCCGGGGAAATCTGGTAAAACTCGCTGGTAAAGAGACTGATGTCTCACCAGGTAAATCCTCGGACAGCTAGATTAGGGTCAGGTTCAGATTTCCTTTTATGGGCTCTCGTGGCATGGTTGGTTTCGACCTGGCCTTTCATTAGAAGGGGCTAGCGTTCGATCCCAAGTATGAGGTAGAAATTTATTTCTATATATATATATATATATATATATATATATATATATATATATATATATATATATATATATATATATATATATATATATATATATATATATATATAAGAATATCGCATTGGAAATGGAAGATAATACCAGCTACTCACCTCTAAATTTTAAAAGTTTTATTAGAGACCTCGTGCTTGGAATTGTTAGTGAAATAACTATGAAAATATGAGAAACAGGAAAACAGCAGTTGAAATACATCTCCCATGTTAATGTTGTTTAAACGAAAAAAAGCCTTTAGGGTGGACTGGTGAAATAAACTATAAAGGGATGACTGGATGACTAATAGATTGATAATGATTAGGAAGCTGTTAGATGGAATAGGAAACAGGAAATATTGCAGAAATATGTAAAATTAAATATATGTAAAGAGAGTAAAAGTGAAAGAAAAGGTGGAAAATGGTCACATGAATCATGAATGAAGGGAAAGGAGAGAAACTGAATAAAAACAAAGTCTGATGAAAGGGTAGATATGAAAAAGAAAGTAAACAGAGATGAAAACATAAAAGAAAAACAATAAGATTAATCAAATATCTTTTAGTCTCAAATAGATATCTAAAGAGAAATAAGGATGTAATACACTGAAGAAATAAATGTAGCGCGTGAGGAAGCCAAAACTATCATTATAATTATTATTGTTATTAAGACTATTATTAATATTTTTATTATTAGAGAACTCAAGTGATCATTTGCTCCTAAAGTTCAGTAACAAATATAGAAGGTAATAAAGAGAGAGAGAGAGAGAGAGAGAGAGAGAGAGAGAGAGAGAGAGAGAGAGAGAGAGAGAGAGAGAGAGAGAGAGAGAGAGAGAGAGAGAGAGAGGGGGGGGGGGTTATTTTATGAATAAAAAGATGCATGAAATGTAAACTATATGCAAATGTATTTTACAGCTCACAAAGTATCCTCAACCTCACGATAGAAGACACAGCAAAGTATAAGCAAAGGTATTTTGCAGTTCACAAAGTATCCTCACAACAGATGATACAGTGAAGTATAGAAAAAACGTTTTGAAGGTATACTCAAACATTGAACCTGCAATGACATACGACTAGCTAGCCTCTTGGCACAATGAATATATGGTTACAGATTGCAATGTCAATTGGAACATGCATATATGTATACTTTAGTCATTCCCCTCAGCTTATTGCTTAAAGGTTAGCAATGGCTCTAGCCAGTGAGGGCTAAATATTAATTTAAAATTATTTGTAACACACACGCACACACACACGCACACACACAAACACACACACACACTTATATATATATATATATATATATATATATATATATATATATATATATATATATATATAAAATATATATATATATATATATATATATATATATATATATATATATATCAAATATACATATATACAAACATATATATATATATATATATATATATATATATATATATATACATATATATATATATATATATATATATATATATATATATATATATATATATATATATATATATATATATATATATACATAAACATATATATAAACATATATATGCATATATATATATATATATATATATATATATATATATATATATATATATATATATATACACACACATATATATATATATATATATATATATATATATATATATGCATATATTTATATATATATATATATATATATATATATATATATATATATATATATATATATATATATATATATATATATATATATATATATATATGTATATAACGGATTTTGAGCGAAGCGAAAAATCTGTTTTTGGGTGAGATGGCCATGTCGTCCTGATGGAAGTTCCTATAGGGTAGCTTCCTAGGGTATATTACAACTACGGCAATATTCCCAGAGAATTTACCTTAAGGTACCAGAATTCTAACTCCTGGAGCGAGTATCCCTCGTGAAAGGGATATCGCGACATATCAGAGGACGTATTCTAGACACGTCACATGGCAATCTACATCCTGGACAGAGATTTCGTCTCGTAGGAGGTGATTGATGAGATACGAATTCGGGAAAGAAAAAGGGGGAGCCGCTCCCAAGGCTTCCCTATCCCCCGATTCGTATGCGTGCCTGGCGCCAATCCTGGCGCCATCTGTATTCCTTGTAGCGTACACGAGGTGCTACAGATACTGTATGTAGGGAGGGGTCCTACAGCCCTTTCTTAGAAAGGCAAGGGCGAGTCCATTAGGACGACATGGCCATCTCACCCAAAAATAGATTTTTCGCTTCGCTCAAAATCCGTTTTTTTGGGCTCAAGCCATGTCGTCCTGATGGAAGTGTACCAGAGCATTACTGTATCTGTGGATTCTCAGAACGTGCCGTACTCCCCGGAGGTAATTTTTTCTAGGTCGACTAGACCTAGAGACCTAAGATTTTACCGTTATACATCTTTTCAACTAACTATAAACTATGTTAGAGCTTCCTGCCCCCTACAGGGAAGAGTCCTACTAGACTCTGGAAAAGTCTCGAAGAGTACATATATCTATGTATGAAAACCAGGCAAGCTAATATAGTGGTCTCGCCCTATATTAAGTAAAGCATAGTTTGTAAAGGACCACTGCGTCAATATGAAATATCGACCAGTTTTCCGCACAATACTTGTATTGGACAAAGGTTTTATATCCGCATAGGAGGAAAACCAATGCAACATAGCTTGCATAAAGGAACAATTCTATTAGAATTATCCCAGATAAGGTACATAGAATGAATGCTCAATTATACCAATAAATTGAGACAGGTGAAGGAGACGCAAGGTACTCAAGAACCAGATTATTGACAGGCAATAAATAGACAGGTTAACCACAATATATATATATATATATATATATATATATATATATATATATATATATATATATATATATATATATATATATATATATATATATATATATATATATATATATATATATATATATATATATATATAAGAAGAGGATAACCTAAAACTTTAAACATAAGTATGATAGTAAACAGAGCTTGTTTGTCTGAAAGAAAAAACATTAGATGCCACTTTTAAGATACCGAGGTATCAAAGTCATAAAAGCCTGTATTACAAATCAATGACATTAGCGTTAGAAACGCTCGGCACACATGTCTGCACTTATGCTAGGTTCACCTTCGGAAATGGAACAGTCTGGATGGGCAACACAGTGCCATCACTTAGTTTGTAGTACAGTATGTAACTACACACTCACCCTGGAATTAATCGTCCCAATTAAGACCACTGTTCCTCGCAGAGTTAAACAGTAGGGTTAACACCGCGACCCACTGCTACCACAGATCTCTTTAGTTCCTCTACTTGCTTCGCATAGTGGCGAAAGAACAATCTGGAAGACTTCCAGCCAGTGTATGAACGGAGATGTTCAAAATCCATACAATTAAAGAAATTTAAGAATGAGGCAACTTTCCTCGGATCGTGACCTGCGGGTGTATTGTCAGGATCCGCTCTGCGAATAAAATATGTGATTTTCGCTCTGAGTTGATTCAGAGATAAATTTGAGCCTGATGTTTCTCCCCTGAATAGTTGACCACCCTTGAAGTCTGAAGTTCTATGAAGATAGACCTTTAGGCATTCTACTGGACATAGAGATGCATCTTCTTTCAGAGGGCAGATTCTCCAGGGACCCCACCTGTTGGTGGGTAACTCATTCTTGGCGAGAAACGTAGGATCCGGAAACAGGTTCAGTTCTTCCCCATCCAGGAACTGAACACGACCTGCCTCTCTCGAGAGGCTACAGTCTCACTAACCCTGGCCCCGGACGCGAGTGCAAAATAGGAAAATAACTTTTTGTGTCAAATCCTTTAACGCACACTCTTCATTGCTCAACAGAGAAGCGAAATGAAGAACTTGTCTAAAGACCATGAAATGGGCTTTGGAGGTGCTGAAGGTCTGAGCCTAGCACAGGCTTTCGGGACTTTATTAAAGATCTCGTTACCTAGGTCGACCTGGAAGGCATATAGAATGGGTCTTGTCAAAGCAGACTTACACGCTGAAATCGTGTTCGCTGCCAACCCTTGACCATGGAGGTGGGGAAAAAAGATAAGCAGAAGTCTGTCAAGATCTCCTGCGGAATCTTCGCCTTGACAAAAGGCCACCCATTTTCTCCAAGATGACTCATATTGCCTTCTAGTAGATTTGCACTTATATTCCTCAAGGAAGTCTATACTGGCTTTCGAAATCCCGAAACGCTTCCTCACCGCTAGGGAGAGAAAATCATGAACTGCAGGGTCCAGGTTTTCTGTAATGAAGCGCAGACAGTTGACTTCTGGACTCGCCGGGTCAGAACTGGATCTGGTAGTGGTACAAACTTCAGCTACAGTTCCAATGCCAGGAGGAACCACACGCTGTTCGGCCACTTGTGGGCCACTATTGCCGCTACCCTTTGAAGGATTTCAGTTTGTTGAGGACCCTCAACAGAAGGTTGTGAGGAGGGAACAGATAAATCTTGGACCATCTGTTCCAGTCGAGGGACATCGCGTCCACTGCTTCCGCTAAGGGGTCCTCGTACGGGGCACGTACAGGGGCAACTTCTTGTTGTCTTTCATCGCAAAGAGGTCTATCTGCAGTTCTGGGACTGATTCAGAATGAAGGAGAATGATCCTGCGTCTAGGGACCATTCCGACTCTATCGGTGTGAACCTGGATAGAGCGTCCGCTGTCACATTGCGGACTCCTTGAAGGTGAACTGCCGACAGGTACCACTTCTTCTTTTCCGCCAATCGGAAGACGGCCAACATCACCTGGTTGAGAGGTGGTGACCTCGATCCTTGTCGATTCAAGTATCTCACAACTACCTCGCTGTCTATCACCACTTTATGTGGAACGAATGACGCGGGGAGACTTTCTTTGAGGTAAGGAGCACTGCCCTAGCTTCTAGAAAGTTTTATGAGAAAGGTCTTGAATAGCCTGGACCAAGTCCCCTGGACTTTTTTTCCGATGAGAGTGACCTCCCCATCCCTCCTTCGAGGCGTCTGAGTGAATCGTCACCGACGGGGGAGGTGGCTGAAGAAGAACCTGACTTCTTTAGATGTCTGGCTTGGGACCAAGGCCTGAGAAGAGTACTTAGCCGAAGCGGCTGGTCTTCTCAGATCTCTTCACGCGTTTGATGCATAACTTCTCCAAACTCTGATTGCATCCTTTAGCTGTGCTCTTAGCACTGGGTCTGTCACCGAAGCAAACTGGAGAGAGCGCAGTACTCTCTCCTGCTCGTGTCTTGATATCCTTTCGGAATCTTGAAGTCTCTTGACAGAACCCGCTATCTCCTTCCTTTTCTTCGCCGGGGTGGAGAAACGGTGTGACAAAAGGTCCCAGTGGATCTTAGCCACTGGAACTTTTGAGATGGAGAAAGTCGAGACTTTTTCTGTTGATCTTGAAGCCTAGGTACTCTAGGAACTGGATCACTTGACTGGAAGCTTGCAAGCATTCTGTCTCGGATGCTGCCCACACCAACCAGTCGTCCAGGTAGGCTACTACCTGAATTCCCTTTAGGCGAAATTGTTTGAGAGCTACGCTCGCAAGCTTCGTAAAAATCCTTGGGGCTATGTTTAGCCCGAATGGCATGGCTCCGAAGGCGTATAGTCTTCGTTGTAGCCTGAACCCTAGGTAGGGGGAGAGTCGATGGCTAATTGGAATGTGCCAGTAGGCGTCTAACAAGTCTATAGAGACGGAATATGCCCTCCTGGGCAGTAAGGTCCTTATGTTTTGCAGTGTTAGCATTTTGAATTTAATTCACTATGAACTTGTTAAGTGGCGACAAGTCCAGAATGACTCTGAGCTTTTCCGAGTCTTTCTTGGGAACACAAAACAGCCTCCCTTAGAAATTGATGGGCTTCACCCTTTTTCTCCAACAGTTCTTGAACGTACTCCTCCATAACGGGGGTGGAGTGTTGGAAAAACCGAAGGTACGGGGGTGGAGTGCTGTACCAGCTCCCGCCCAGTCCATTCTTGAGTAGGCTGTGGGCCCAGGGATCGAAGATCCACCGATCCCGAAATTTCAGTAGTCTCCCTCCTACCGGTATCACCTCACTTGGACTGCCGTCCTGAGGTCTTGCCTTCCTGACCACGACCACCCCTGAATCCCCTTCCCCTTGAGGGGCGTCTAGACGAGCCTCTGGCTGCTCCTCTAGGCTTTGCTCGAAAGGAAGTAGACTGCCCTTCGAACGCTGGGGTGAATGCCGTGGACTGTGTCGACACGGCCTGGGGTACCCACTGAAAGGTGGTCGGGGTTTGTGCCACGATCTGGGGCACTGGGGGCAATGGCAATTGCAGTTGCTGTTGCTGTCTAAGAGGCTTGGCTGGCCGAGACGGTAGCCTAGTCCTCATAGTCTTCCTCTTTGGTTGAGGACCCTCATCCGGGGAAGACTTTCTTTTGATAGCCAGGCCCCACTTCTGGAGAAGGTTCTATTCTCCAAGGCGGCTTTATCAACAACTTCTTTGACCAAGTCGGTAGGGAAAAAGGTCTTTTCCCCAAATGTTGGAGGAGATTAGTTTCTTTAGCTCGTGCCTCACCGTAGCCGAGGTAAACACGAACCCCCTACAAGCTCTCCTTGCCTTGACGAAGCCATAAAGGTCCTTCGTCACTGTGGCCAGATGAGGCTTGGCCACTACCATGAACATTTCATGGACCTTGGGGTCACTTGCCATCGTCTCGAGAGTAGTCTGAAGAGACATTGAGGCAGTCAGTCTTTCTTTTGTATCGAACTCACTTCGCAAAAGAAAGTCAGACAGCTTAGGGAGGTCCTTGCCGAACTGACGTCCGGCAATATCAGCCTCCAACTTTCCCACTGAGAACGTAAGATGGACGTCCTTCCAGTCTTTGTGGTCCATAGGCAGGGCCAGCGACAAGGGTTTACACTCCTCTAGGGAGGGGCAAGACTTGCCGGCCTCGATTGCTTTTAGTACAGCCAGAAACCCTTTCTGTAAAAGGGGGAATGCTCTAGTAGGCGAGGACACAAAGGAAGGGAGCTTCCTATTCAATGCAGCTACCTTTGAGTTAGAGAAGCCCCTCTCTTTCATCGAGGATGAAAGTAGAGCTTGAGCCTTAGCATGGTCCATCACTATGACCTCCTTCGGCTCTGTCTCCTCCTTTGAAGCTGGTTCCTTCCTCAGCCGGACATAACAGTCCGGATATGATGCCTTGCTGGGCCAGAATTCCACCCTCCAGGGGAACTGAGCCCAGCTTATCCGAGATGACGATCTTTCCAGTCGTCATCGGCATGTGCTCAGCATACCTCCATGGGTTAGCATCTGAGCACAAGGGAAGGTCTTTCACATTGAGCTTTTTCTGGGGCCCATGTGATTCTGCAAGGCACTGCATTCGCAGTTCCATTGCAGCCGCCTTCTCCTGATTCTCCTTCTGCATTTGTTGGATCATTCCAACAATAGAAGAGAGGGCCTGTCCCAGCTCTACTGGGAGACCGGCCAATGTAGAGGGGCTTGAACTTCATCCTGGGCTTCTGCCAGGAGGTCTTCCTCCTGACACCCGTCCACATCAGACATCCTGTCATTTAGCTGGATGTCTTGCATCGCGACCGCGACTTCAGCATCCACCTGGATCTGAACTTAGGGGATTTCCTCTTGAGGCTGGGGAATCACTGCATCAGCTGATGCCTTAGGGAAAGGATACGCCCTCATCTTCTCACTTGGAAGATAAGGGCCAGAAGTGTTCTTTTGGAAGCCCCTTACCCAGGTACGAAGCTTCTTCCTAGCTATTTAAATGTCTCATTAATCAGGTTAGTGCACACAGTACATACCTGAGGGTCCCAATACCGGAGATCATCCTTGGAGACAGCGTATGCTGCGTGTCTCCTACAAAACTCATGTCCGCAGAGGTTCTTGCCGCTGACATTGCAGAAAGCACTTCCCCACTTCGGAGTGTCCTTCTGTAAAGAGAAGAAATTTCCATGAGTATCAAGTGAACTATGTATCACTGGATATGCATAGTATAGCATAACAATTCAGAAAGGAAAGACACACACTTGTGTTTCCCTCACAACCCATTGTTGCAGCCTTCCAGATAATAAAATCAAAAATGGTTTATCTCTTCTAGAGTAACCAATGCAAGGTTTCCAGAGGAAACAGGTGGAGCTCACACCTAAGCAATAATTTTAAACTCCTGGATAATAGACAGGGAAGAACTCAGCTTCCTATCTGAGGGCAACAGCAAAGGGATGTGCAATTAAACACAATAGTGTTAGAAGATACAGTGCTGTACCAAAACCTTTACTATAGTTTTCTTCTTACTGTATATGCTATACAGAAGAATACTAGTACAGTATAGGGGGATGTGTGCCGGCCTGCCTTTGCCGGCCGGCACACACCACAACTAGCTTTAAAGTATACTACTTAACAGCTATAGGGCGGCAGAACTCTGGTTCAAATGCCTGTGCCGGTCGGCAGCAACTGCCGGCCGGTAACAGCCAGTGTTGGCCGGCAATGGCTGCCGGCCAGCAACTACACAAGGTAGTACCCAGCTGCCGGCCACACTCTTGGTGACCGGCAGACAAGGACTGATATAAGCCGGCCGGCAAAGGTACAAGACCGATGCCAGCCGGCAGCAAAAGAACCAGAGGACTACACCTGCCCGGCTGCCGGCCTCATAGGCCGGCAGCCGGGACAGGTACAGCACTAGAAGAAAATAGAATGGATGCCGGGATAAGAGTGTACACAACCTCCAAGCCCGGCAACCGAAAGAGTGCATATAAGGAAGGGGAGAAACTAATTCAGGCTTCCTTGACCAATGCCGTCCGGCTCTGCCGGCACGCATGGATGAGGGACCAAGAGAGGTCCTGGCAGCACTCGAAAACATAAGACCCTTGCCGGCCAGCAGCTCTGCCGGCCGGCAATGGGCTGAGTCAATTCCACATCCCAACCTATACTAGGTCCAGAAGTAGAACGACGTACAGTACAGTAAGACCCCTGCCGGCCAGCTCTGCCGGCCGTCAAGGTACAGTACAGTAATGGCTAGGCCATTACGGAGATAGAGGGGGAAGGGACAAGAGGGTCCTGCCAACCTTGCTTTAGTGACAGATCACCCGCAGCCAAGAAACTTATCTTAGCCTAAGGGAGATCTAAGGGGAAAGGCCAGCAATACTTGCCAGCTTCCAGAGCACCAAAGCAAGGAAGGCGTTGCTACTCCCAAGGGAAGAACTTATCCTCCCCCGAGAACAGCAACAGGACTAGTCTGGTAGATCACAAAAGAAGGAATCATAACTACAGAAACCTTTGGTAGTGACCTAAGGGAGCTAAGCTCCCTTTGTATGTGTTATGTCAGCGAGGGGGACTCTGCCCCAAGCCAGACAACACAGACTCAGACTAAAAACTCTGTTGTTCTGTCCCTCTTGAACCATAACTACAGGAACAGGAAGGTACAGTAACACCCTAGTATAGTTTTATCGAAAATAAATTCGGAAAAAACCACTTAGGGATAAGCCCAAGGCTTAAACAGAGGGAAAGGGATTGCATACCTTCTCCGAAGAAAAGAAAGCAACCGGGGAGAATGATAAAGTATACTAAGGCTCCATAAGCAATTAGCCTAGGCACCAAGTGAATTGATTACCTAATTCACCGAAACTCACACGTATACAATCTTGGAAATATTCCACACAGTCTAAAATGTATAAAATATAGCCTAAAGCTTCAATAAGATTTTAATTACACTCGGAAAAACCAAAATCATGCATGAAGTACTAGGACCAAACGACTAGGCTACATGGCCTAGCGTAGGCCAGAATAGCGAATACTTCGCCAAATAATACTAAGCACGAAAGGAAATCCTATGTAATGCTAAATAGCTAAAATTTATTAAAGCAAAACAACCAGGAATGTCGCTCTGACTAACTAATTTATACCTAGCGAGCGACAGTGTCCAGGACACCTCTGGTAGGCTACGGCTCTTGTATCAAAGATTAATCCTATTAATCACTCAAAATTTTACCAAGAGCCTACATTTATACATACCAGACACTATACTCAACTTATCAGAGGCCGACGAAGACGAAGAAGCCATGAAAAGTCGAATAAATCCAAGATTTGCGAGAAAAACAGGAAAAAACACCGAGTTGTTAATCTACGCAAAAAGGAATACAGATGGCGCCAGGATTGGCGCCAGGTACGCATACGAATCGGGGGATAGGGAAGCCTTGGGAGCGGCTCCCCCTTTTTCTTTCCCGAATTCGTATCTCGTCAATCACCTCCTACGAGACGAAATCTCTGTCCAGGATGTAGATTGCCATGTGATGTGTCTAGAATACGTCCTCTGATATGTCGCGATATCCCTTTCACGAGGGATACTCACTCCAGGGGTTAGAATTCTGGTACCCTAAGGTAAATTCTCTGGGAATATCGCCGTATTTGTAATATACCCTAGGAAGCTACCCTATAGGAACTTCCATCAGGACGACATGGCTTGAGCCAAAAAATATAGATATAGATATTAAAATATATACATACATACATATATATATATATATATATATATATATATATATATATATATATATATATATATATGTATATATATATATATATATATATATATATATATATATATATATATATATATATATATATATATATATATTATATATATATATATATATATATATATATATATATATATATATATATATATATATATATATATATATATATATATATATATATATATATATATATATACAAATTTATATATATATATATATATATATATATATATATATATATATATATATATATATATATATATATATATACATATATATATATATATATATATATATATATATATATATATATATATATATATATATATATATATATATATATATATATATATATATATATATTATACCAACTGTGTGTCACACGATCGTACATAAATTTTTTTGTATATAATATGCTTGTATCTGTGCTCTTCCCTCGCACTAAGAAGAACCTGAATGATCATGTCTCCGGTTTTCCCTGTAACATTGTCTGTCTTGTGAACATGAAAGGGCCTGTTGCCTCGAGGTTTTGTATATAAGGGAGTGGGTTCTATAATAAACAACTCAGTTGATTGCTTCCTGCCTTTGAGTTCACAACCCTCTCTCGGCACCGTCACATTGGTGACCCCTGAGTGACTCGCTCCTCCCGCCTCCCCCCCCCCTCCCCCCTCCCCCTGCCTCTCACCGTTACTATGACGCCTTTTAACGCATACCTTCTGCAGCAGTACTCGCCGTCGCCAGCCGCCCGTATAGTAATGGTTTTCAGCTCTCTCGACAACCGTTGGGGGACAAAAGAGTTTCGCTCACCCTCGGGAAAATGACCAGTATTACTCGCCTGCAACCTGCCGCAGACGGCTCTCCTCGTGATGTGAACCGACTTCATGACCTTCAAACCTCTATCAACGCCTCCACTCGTGACGTAGAGGATACCTATACAAATTCAACCAAAGCTGACGTGAATGCCGTAGGACACACACGCATATGAACGCTGTAGGCCTATGAATTCCGTAGGATATACTCGCCTATGAATGCCGTTGGACACGCCTATGAATGCCGTAGGACACACACGCCTATGAATTCTGTAGGACATACTCGTCTACCCCGTGACGAGCCGGAGTGGCAACAAAGCCACCCATCATCCACCACTCGCTCGCGCCCCAACCAACGACTTCTACAGCCACTCACTGCAGCTAATTGGTGCAGTTTTTACTACTACCTCTCCAGATTCAGGGCACCTATTTAACATGTTCAGTATGTCATTTTTAGAGGCGGAGCCATATACCAACCGTGTGTCACACGATCGTACATAAATTATTTTGTATATAATATGCTTGTATCTGTGCTCTTCCCTCGCACTAAGAAGAACCTGAATGATCATTTCTCCGGTTTTCCCTGTAACATTGTCTGTCTTGTGAACATGAAAGGGCCTGTTGCCTCAAGGTTTTGTATATAAGGGAGTGGGTTCTATAATAAACAACTCAGTTGATTGCTTCCTGCCTTTGAGTTCACAACCCTCTCTCGGCACCGTCACATTGGTGACCCCTGAGTGACTCGCTCCTCCCGCCTCCCCCCCCCCTCCCCCCTCCCCCTGCCTCTCACCGTTACTATGACGCCTTTTAACGCATACCTTCTGCAGCAGTACTCGCCGTCGCCAGCCGCCCGTATAGTAATGGTTTTCAGCTCTCTCGACAACCGTTGGGGGACAAAAGAGTTTCGCTCACCCTCGGGAAAATGACCAGTATTACTCGCCTGCAACCTGCCGCAGACGGCTCTCCTCGTGATGTGAACCGACTTCATGACCTTCAAACCTCTATCAACGCCTCCACTCGTGACGTAGAGGATACCTATACAAATTCAACCAAAGCTGACGTGAATGCCGTAGGACACACACGCATATGAACGCTGTAGGCCTATGAATTCCGTAGGATATACTCGCCTATGAATGCCGTTGGACACGCCTATGAATGCCGTAGGACACACACGCCTATGAATTCTGTAGGACATACTCGTCTACCCCGTGACGAGCCGGAGTGGCAACAAAGCCACCCATCATCCACCACTCGCTCGCGCCCCAACCAACGACTTCTACAGCCACTCACTGCAGCTAATTGGTGCAGTTTTTACTACTACCTCTCCAGATTCAGGGCACCTATTTAACATGTTCAGTATGTCATTTTTAGAGGCGGAGCCATATACCAACCGTGTGTCACACGATCGTACATAAATTATTTTGTATATAATATGCTTGTATCTGTGCTCTTCCCTCGCACTAAGAAGAACCTGAATGATCATTTCTCCGGTTTTCCCTGTAACATTGTCTGTCTTGTGAACATGAAAGGGCCTGTTGCCTCAAGGTTTTGTATATAAGGGAGTGTGTTCTATAATATACAACTCAGTTGATTGCTTCCTGCCTTTGAGTTCACAATCCTCTCTCGGCACCGTCACATTGGTGACCCCAGAGTGACTCGCTCCTCCCGCCTCCCCCCCCCCCTCCCCCCTCCCCCTGCCTCTCACCGTTACTATGACGCCTTTTAACGCATACCTTCTGCAGCAGTACTCGCTGTCGCCAGCCGCCCGTATTGTAACGGTTTTTCAGCTCTCTCGACAACCGTTGGGGGACCAAAGAGTTTCGCTCACCCTCGGGAAAATGACCAGTATTACTCGCCTGCAACTGCCGCAGACGGCTCTCCTCGTGATGTGAACCCATTTCATGTCCTTCAAACCTCCATCAACGCCTCCACTCCTGACGTAGAGGATACCTATACAACTTCAACCAAAGCTGACGTGAATGCCGTAGGACACACACGCGTATGAACGCCGTAGGCCTATGAATGCCGTAGGATATACTCGCCTATGAATGCCGTAGGACACGCCTATGAATGCCGTAGGACACACATGCCTATGAATTCCGTAGGACATACTCGCCTACCCCGTGACGAGCCAGAGTGGCAACAAAGCCACCCATCATCCACCACTCGCTCGCGCCCCAACCAACGACTTCTACAGCCACTCACTGCAGCTAATCGGTGCAGTTTTTACTACTACCTCTCCAGGTTCACGGCACCTATTCAACATGTTCAGTATGTCATTTTTAGAGGCGGAGCCATATACCAACCGTGTGTCACACGATCAAACATAAAATATTTTGTATATAATATGCTTGTATCTGTGCTCTTCCCTCGCACTAAGAAGAACCTGAATGATCATGTCTCCGGTTTTCCCTGTAACATTGTCTGTCTTGTGAACATGAAAGGGCCTGTTGCCTCGAGGTTTTGTATATAAGGGAGTGTGTTCTATAATAAACAACTCAGTCGATTGCATCCTGCCTTCAAGTTCACAACCTTCTCTCGGCTCTGTCACAATATATATATATATATTTATATATATATATATATATATATATATATATATATATATATATATATATATATATATATATATATATATATATATATATATATATATATATATATATATATATATATATATATATGTTTGCTATGAAGTCTTAAATAGTGTTGTAGGATTCATATGAGGTAGGAACAAGGGCTTAGGTAACGTTCTTTTATATTTTACGATATATTGCGTCATTTTTGAGAGAGAATATTATCTACCATGTGATGGAAAACGTCACGAGGGCCTGGTGAGAGGATGTTATCTTTTTTACTTTATTTCGGGAACATAGGGTGGGTGGAGCTAGCTGGGAGAGGCGTCTTCCAGGTGCATTAGTGTTCATCAGAGAGTTGCCTGTAACCCCCTTCATTCACCTCTTGACTTTTTTTATCTAGTAGAAACTCTGACGCCCTTAGGCAAAGTCGCCACGCTACCAGTCCTCTATCCTGGAACGTTTTAGAAGCAGTTAGAATTCATATGAAGGCAACCTAAGGTAGGATTATAGTTAGATAGAGATAGTGATTAACATAGTACTGCAGCCTGAAGATAGCCTCCTTCCCTTCTCCCTCTCTCACGCCTGTAACCCGGTGTATTGTTTATCAGAGTGTTCAATACGTTTGTGTGTCCTCTTTTAAATGACTCGGTACCCCAAAACAAAGGGTGAATGTTGCCATGGTACGGCGATTTTTTATAAACGGTTTGTTGGAAGTATAAGTTTTGTAATGTGATGTGGTTGTCTAATCTTCATTAAATGTCAAATGTGAACATTGTATTGTCCAGAATAATTTCTAGCTTTTGTATAATTTTTCATTACATTATTTCTTTTCTTAGACTAAGGTTTATAAAGATATAATAGTTCAAGTCAAGTTCTTATATAATTTTCAGATCGTAATATTTATATATCAGTTTGAGTTTTGTTCAGATTTAATTTTTTTTCCAGTGAATTATCTTATTATTTTGTAAATTCTTTCAAATTGTAGTAATTTATATGAAATATATTCATTTTTGTAAAAATGTATTAATGCAATCATCATTATTTGTAACCAGATTTCGCTCGATTCCTGTCAAGACCAACAGTAAGTTAATTACGTTTTAATGATACTGAAGACTAATTACCCAACTTAGTTTTGAGTGTACTAAAGAGACCTTTGGATATTGAGTGTTTTATTTATTACTGTTAGGGAGTTATTTGATGGTCTCAAAATTTGTGTATTTATGTTTTAAAGTATAACAGTTTAATGTAAAACAAACAAGGGGCTTTGGAATTCGAGAGGTTGATTAACTTGCCAGTCATAGTATACATAATATTATATGTTTGGTTCCCAGTCACGAGCCAGAGTATAGGACATTTGTAGTGCCCAGACTTTGGGAGCCATATAATATAATATTATTTTGTGCCCAGACCCTTGTGATTGGAGTGAGTCCGTTTTAAATATTGGTGACAATAGGGCCATGTTTTGATTAAATGTTTATGAATAGTACAGTGTTGATGGGATTTTTAAGTATTGTAAGTTTATTGTTTTTTTGGAGAGGCATTAATTATTGTAAAGTTACATGATGGCACATTTATACATCCAAGTGATTTTAGATAACCAGAGTGTTCAGGAATTGTCAGAAGCTAATATAACTAAAACTCAGTGGATCTCCATCTTAATAGCATGTGGCGGCCATGCTATGAGTGGGATGATTAAGGCCCAAATCAA
This sequence comes from Palaemon carinicauda, assembly GCF_036898095.1. NCBI lineage: Eukaryota > Metazoa > Arthropoda > Malacostraca > Decapoda > Palaemonidae > Palaemon > Palaemon carinicauda. Next base: position 35,544,427 of record NC_090760.1, on the reverse strand, counting down.
GTGTCTAGCCTTAGAAGCGTTGATAAACTCGTTAATGTTGTTGGAAGCGAATATTGTGGCTGCTTGTAAACTGTTGGAGGAAGCTAAGGAAGAATTTTTAGCGAAGCAAGGACCAGTTGACCTCAAACTGAATACATGGAAGCAGACAGGGATATTGAGGCTGAGATTCCACGAATTGCAGCGGAGGAGAATTTGATCAATTTGAAGATGATAGCAACAGGAAAACATGAGAGAAAAGAAAAACGACGAGAGGAAGAAATGAAAGCAAGGTGAGAAGAAGAGAAGAGAGAGATCGCAAGACACGCACTGTTAATGGAAGCAAGGTGAGAAAAAAAAGAGATGGAAGAAGAGGGTGATGCAGGGGAGTTAGAATTAATTCAAGCCCGTGCTCAGCTGAAAATGCAGACAGAGACAGAGATGGTTCCTGCTAGGCAGGAATCCATGTTTAATGTGTCGGAGACCCAGATGTTAAGACCAAAGTTCACAGAAGATTCCCCAGATAAGTTCTTCTATCATTTTGAAACGGTTACAGCAACAATGAAATGACCAGAAGATGAATGGTCAGAGTTATTGCAGAGTGTGTTCTTTGGGAAGGGCCGCAATCCTTACTTACCCTTAACTCAAGACCAGTGGATGGAGCATCAAGAAGTGAGGAGGAGCCTGCTACAAGTGTATCATATGACCCCTGAATATTATAATGAAAGATTCCGAAGATTGAGATAGGATGAGAAAATGACTTTCCTTTATTACTCTTATAAGGTATGATAATATTCTAAGAGATGGACAGAGGCTGCTAACGTAAAGGAGAAGGCTGATTTTGAAGAAATGATCAAACTAGAGCAATATCTACGAGGAATTCCTGAACACATTTGAACGTACTTGAGAAAGAGAGAGGTGAAGAAAGTTGATAGGGCACCATCACAGAGCAAATATTATAACATTATCAGTCATAAACCCTCCTCGGGCACGAAGTTTCAACTATTTTTCCGGCCAAGTTTCAAGTATTCGCTGAACCATGGAAACCAGGTCAGTAATAACTACTACGGGAACAAGTTTAACAGTTACAACGGAGATAGCACGGGTACTGTCCCTAAGCAGAATGCAATAGTACCTCAGCAACAAACGTCGAATTATCCTTCTTCAAGTATCGGAAAAGATGTGTAAAAGGTTGATATTGTCTGTTTTAAGTGTTGCAAGAGATGCCATATCAGCAAGGAATATTGGTAAAACCAACCGAAAGCAGTTGCCAAGTTTTTAAGGATAATTGGACTTCACAGAATGCAAAGACTAAGAAGCAATCAGGAAAGGACGGAGAGGAAAATGAACCAGCCACCATTTACACGACAAACAGGACAAACCGAAACAGCATGGATGCCTTTAAACCATATATTTATGATGGTATGTTAGCAGTAATAGACGGTAGTTAGCAAACCCCGGTCAGGATATTGCGTGATACAGGTTGTAACCACAGTTTGGTGGTATGTGGAGCACACCCATTGGTGGAACAGTCTCTCACAGGCGACTCAATTCTTTTGAAGGGAATAGGAGGTGAAGAAGTCACCCCCGTTTGCCATTTAAAATTGTTATACGAGTTGGTGACAGATAATTTTGACTTTGCGGTAAAGGATTCGATGGCTGTCAAAGGATTAGACGTCCTGCTGGGTAATGAGGCTGCTGAGCACCGTTCGTGCCTTGTACCAGTGTAACGGAGAAACCTTTGATGTATAGTCCTACAATATGATACGAGGACTACCCGTCTCTGTTTCCTATTTGTGTTACGACTTTGAGTATGAAGAAGAAAGTGGCTGCCGGAGAAGAAGAAGAAATCGAAGGAGCAATAAAAGAAGAAGATTTGTTTTCCAAAGAAAAGGATTCCATTTATAGTACGCAAGCGAAGAAGTCACGAGTAAACCCTAGCAAAGAGGAACGACAGACGAGTGGACAAGAGGGGAATGAAAAATTGGACCTGGAAGAAATGAATTTAGAGAATTTTTTTTCCGAAGAAGAGGATTCTCTTGATGATACACAAAAAGAGAACTCATGAGTAAGCCAGAATGAAGAGGAACAACAGACGAGTGGACAAAAGGACATAGAAGAAAATTAAATTGAAGGAGCAATGAACTTGCGGGATTTGTTTCCCGAAGAAGACGATTCCCATGATGGTATGCAAGAAGAGTCATCAAGAGTAAGCCCGAGCGAAAAGGAGCAACAGATGTGCAGACAAGTAGAAAAAAAAGAGATGGACTTGGAAAAAATAAAAAATTCAAAGTTAAAAGTAGGACAAGTGAGTCGGAAAAGTCTGATAAGATTGCAACGGAAAGATGCAAAGTTAACAGAATTATTGTTCTCTGTTATGGACGAGACGGAGGCACAATAGTCTCCGACCTGTTATTATTATAAAGATGTGTTGCTTATGAGTAGCATAGACCCGCCAATATCCCTGGAAGTGTCGAATGAGAAATAAATTGACAAATAATAGCTCCTGCACCGTTGAGAATACAGGTGATCACGATAGGGCACAAGATGGGACATATGGGGATAAAGAAGATGGCGGAGAAGATAATGAAACACTTTTTCTGGTCGGGCAGGCATATGGACGTGAGCCCATTTTGCCGTGCATGTCACGTATGTCAGACGGCTAAAAAGCCTAGCGAGTGCATCAAGCAAGATCCCTTACGCCCGATGGAAATACGAAGAAAACCCTTCAGGAAAGGACCGAAGAAAATGATATCCGAAAAATGGAAGGACTGAAGGGGAACTGAAGAAGAATATGTCAAGTATTTGAGCAAAAGGATCGGCGAGATAAAAACAATTTTCACTAGAAGGCATGAAGACGATGATTCAATGACCCACGAAAGAAAGGTTTGGTAGGAAGAGTATGAACAGTCAGGTTACAGGGCCCTTCAGCAAAAGGACCAAAGAAAATGTTGGCAGGAAAAGGGAAGGATGAAGAGGAAATGCACGAAGGAAATGTCAAATATTTCAGGAAAGGACTCGGCTAGTTAAGGAAATTTCCTTTCAAGGCTCCTGCCTTGAAAGGAAATTTCCTTAACTAGCCAAGGGCGAGTGAAGAAAAGGTTTGGTATGAAGAGTATGAACAGACAGATTGCGATAGGACATCATTTGTTGGTCTATGCATCGGAAAAAAGATTCCCTCTCACCAACGAGTTACAGGAGCCATTCTGGATATTAGGGAAAAGAAGTGACCGCACCTACATTATCGAGATATCGGGAAAAAGCAAAAATGTATGTAAGGCCATATGAACTCCAAAACCGATACTTCAAGTAGCAAATTTAACCTAGAAATTCCTTATCTAAGTGGAGGCGTCGGATAACAGGATTGAAAGAAGATAAGGGAGGAATTCTTCATCCTCTGAGCCTTATGTAATCGAAGCTGAAGAAGAAGCAACAAGTCGACTAGACAATTGAAACAGAACAGCTGGTGCTGATCATAACTATTAATAGGTTTTTAATTTATATACATTGACCACAAAATGATATTACATTGTACTCGGATTTTAATCCTTCAACTTTCCTGAATAAGAGGAAAGATACCAATCAAAGGTTAATAAAGTGGTCATTATATTTGCAGCCGCATGATATATCTGTAAAACATATCCAAGGTAAAGATAACGAACATATAAAGATAACATGGTTGCTGATTATTTATCTCGGGCTGAATCGATGGATTCAATCTCTAAATAAATAATATTTTTTTTTAGGGAAGCTATCTTAAGAAGCTGGTCTAGTGTAAAGTAAATACCGTAGTTTATTAATGATTTTATTTATATGTCAAATATTATTTTCATTTGTTCATTGAAGAGATGATCCCAAGCCCGAAAAATGAACCCCTCTCATTTATATATAAGTATTTTACGTAAATTACGTAAAACTTTCGTCGTGAATTTCATTGTTTAATTTATTAAAGTTAGTATATATCAACTTACTTAATTTTTAGGAATTAACTTTTTATTTCAGGTATGTTTTGTACGGAGTCTAACATAGTCTTTTTGAAAGTGTTGTAGGATTCGGGTGAAATATTAACAAGGGCTCAGGTATTGTTCTTTTATATTTTATGATGTATTGTGCCATGTTTGATAGAAAATATTCTACCATGTGCTTTAGAAACGTCGCGAAGGCCTGGGGAGAGGATGTTCTCTTTTTTGGGGTGGGGGGGGGGAACAAAGGATGGGTGGAGCAAGCTCATGGGTACTTTACTGTGCCTCTAAGAGTTGCCTGAAACCCCGTGATTCGCCTCTTGAGATTTATATCTAGTTGGAACTCTAACGCCCTTAGGCAAAGGTCTCATGCTACCAGACCTTAATCCTGGAACCTTCTGGAAGCAGTTAGATTTCATATAAAGGTGCCCCAAGGCTGGATTAGAATTGGAAAAAGATAGAGATCGTGATAGAACTGCAGCCTTCTCCTCACCCTCTCTCACGCCTGTAACGCTGTGTATTATTTTTGAGAGAGTTTTCAAGATTTTTGTAGGTCCTCTCCTGAGTGACTCAGTGCCTCAAAACAAAACTTATTTCAAAAAGATACGCAAGACTAAAAGAAAATTTTGAATTCATTGTATTGGGGGGAGTGTTGCCATTGCATAACGTTTTTTTTAAAGGCCCTGTAGGAAGTATAGATTTTGTAACATGATCTGGTTATCTATTATTCATAAAGTGTCAAACGTGAACATTGTATTATTCAGAATGATCTCTAGCTTTTGTATAATTTTTCATTTTGCAATATTCCTTCTCTTCGACTAAGGTTTATACAGATATATTAGTTCAAGTCAAGTCCTTATCTAGTTTTCAGATCGTATCATATTTGTCTTGAAGTATGTTTTGCTCAGATTTAATTTTTTTTTAGTGAAATATTTTATTATTTTTTAAATTCTTTCAAATTGTTGTAATTTATATAGAATTTATTTATTTTTGTAAGGATTGTATTATTCCAATCATAATTATATGGAACCATATTCCGCTCGAATCATACTAAGACCCATAGAAAGTTAATTATGTTTAAATAATACTTAAGAGTAACTATCCAGCTCGGTTTTGAGCGTGCTTAAGAGAACTTTGAATATTCAGTTATTTAACCGTCAGTGATATCATGTATTGATATTTCAAAGTGTAACAATTTTACTGTAATGCAAACAAGGGTCTTTGGAATTCGACAGGTTGATTAACTTGCCAGC
>NC_090760.1:35519236-35529236 GCF_036898095.1 Palaemon carinicauda | reverse complement strand
TATATATATATATATATATATATATATATATATATATATATATATATATATATATATATATAACAGATTTTGAGTGAAGCTAAAAATCTATTTTTAGGTGAGATGGCCATGTCGTCCTGATGGAAGTTCCTGTAGGGTAGCTTCCTAGGGTATATTACAACTACGGCGATATTCCCAGAGAATTTACCTTAAGGTACCAGAATTCTAATTCCTGGAGCGAATATCCCTAATGAAAGGGATATCGCGACATTTCAGAGGATGTATTCTTGACACGCCACATGGCAATCTGCACCCCAAACAGAGATTACGTATCGAGGGGTCAATTGGCAAGAAACGAAAACGGGAAAGAAAAAGGGGGAGCCGCTCCCAAGGCTCCCTATTCTCCAATTCGTAAGCGTGCCTGGCGCCAATCCTGGCGCCATCTGTATTCTTTGTAGCGTACACGAGGTGCTACAGATACTGTATGTAGGGAGGGGTCATACAGCCCTCTCATAGAAAGGGAAGGGCGGGTCCATCAAGACGACATGGCCATCTCACCCAAAAATAGATTTTTCGCTTCGCTCAAAATCCGTTTTTTGGGCTCAAGCCATGTCGTCCTGATGGAAGTATACCAGAGCATTACTGTATCTGTGGATTCTCAGAACGTGCCGTGCTCCCCGGAGGTAATTTTTTCCGGTCGACTAGACCTAGAGACCTAAGATGTTACCGTTATACATCTTTTCAACTAACCATAAACCATGTTAGAGCTTCCTACCCCTACAGGGAAGAGTCCTACTAAACTCTGGAAAAGTCTCGAAGAGTACATATACCTATGTATGAATACCAGGCAAGCTAATATAGTGGTCTCACCCTATATTAAGTAAAGTATAGTTTGAAAAGAACCACTGAGTCAATATGAAATATCAACCAGTTCTCCGCACAATACTTGTATTGGACAAATGTTTATATCCGCATAGGAGGAAACTTGTAAAACCGCCATCGTCCCCTTCTGGGACGGAGTCCTCCCGATAAGGGAAAGCATAAACCAATGCAACATAGCTTGCATACAGGAACAATCTATTAGAATTATCCCAGATAAATATACATAGAATGAATGCTCAATTATATCAATAAATTGACACAGGTGAAGGAGACGCAAGGTTCTCAAGAACAAGTTTATTGATAGATAATAAACAGATAGGTTAACAACAATTCTATATATATATATATATATATATATATATATATATATATATATATATATATATATATATATATATATATATATATATATATATATATATATATATATATATATATATATATATATAAGAAGAGGATAACCAAAACTTTAAGCATAAGTCTGATAGTAAACAGAAACTTGTTTATCTGAAAGAAAAACATTAGTGCCTCTTTTAACATACCGAGGTATGAAGGTCAGAAAAGTCTGTATTACTAATCAGTTACATTAGCGTTAGAAACGCTCGGCACACATGTCTGTACTTATGCTAGGTTCACCTTTGGAAGTGGAACAGTCAACGTGGGCACCTCAGTGCCCTCACTTAGTTTGTAGCACAGAATGTAACTAAACACTCACCCTGGAATTAATTGTCCCAATTAAAACCACTGTTCCTCGCAGAGTTAAACAGCAGGGTTAACGACGCAACCCACTGCTACCACAGAACTCTTTAGTTGCTCCACTTGCTTCGCATAGTGGCGAAAGAACACTCTGGAAGACTTCCAGCCAGTGTATGAACGGAAATGTTCAAAATCCATACAATTAAGGAAATTTAAGGATGAAGCAACTTTCCTCGGATTCAGTGATAAATTTGAGCCTGATGTTTCTCCCCTGAATAGTTGACCACCCTAGAAGTCTGAAGTTTTATGAAGATAGACCTTTAGGCATTCTACTGGACATAGAGATGCATCTCCTTTCAGAGGGCAGATTCTCCAGGGACCCCGCCTGTTGGTGGGTAACTCATTCTTGGTGAGAAACAAAGGATCCGGAAACAGATTCAGTTCTCCCCCATCCGGGAACTGAACATGACCTTCCTCTCTCGAGAGGGCTACAATCTCACTAACCCTGGCACCGGACGCGAGTGGAAATAGGAAAATAACTATTTGGGTCAAATCCATTAACGCACCCTCCTCATTGCTCCACAGAGAAGCGAAATGAAGAACTTTGTCTAAAGACCATGAAATGGGCTTCGGAGGTGCTGAAGGTCTGAGCCTAGCGTAGGCTTTCAGAACTTTATTGCCTTCTAATAGATTTGCACTTATTTTCCTCTAGGAAGTCTATGCTGGCTTCCGAAATCCTGAAACGCTTTCTCACCGCTAGGGAGAGAAAATCATGAGCTGCAGGATCCGGGTTTTCTGTAATGAAGCGCAGACAGAAGACTTCTGGACTCGCTGGGTCAGAACTGGATCTGGTAGCGGTAGAAACTTCAGTCGTAGTTCCAATGCCAGGGGGAACCACACGCTGTTCGACCACTTGTGGGTCACTATTGCCGCTACCCCCTTGAAGGATCTCAGTTGTTTGAAGACCCTCAACAGAAGGTTGTGAGGAGGGAACAGATAATCCTGGACCATCTGTTCCAGTCGAGGGACATCGCGTCCACTGCTTCCGCTAAGGGGTCCTCGTACGGGGACACGTACAGGGGCAACTTCTTGTTGTCTTTCGTCGCAAAGAGGTCTATCTGCAGTTCTGGGACTTGTTCAGAATGAAGGAGAATGATCCTGCGTCTAAGGACCATTCCGACTCTATGGGTGTGAACCTGGATAGAGCGTCCGCTGTCACATTGCGGACTCCTTGAAGGTGAACTGCCGACAGGTACCACTTCTTCTTTTCCGCCAATCGGAAGATGGCCAACATCACCTGGTTGAGAGGTGGTGACCTCGATCCTTGTCGATTCAAGCATCTCACAACTACCTCGCTGTCAATCACCAACCTTATGTGGATCGAGTGACGCGGGGAGACTTTCTTTAAGGAAAGGAACACTGCCATAGCTTCTAGAAAGTTTATGTGAAAGGTCTTGAATAGCTTGGACCAAGTCCCCTGGACTTTTTTCCGATGAGTGACCACCTCGTCCCTCCTTCGAGGTGCCTGAGTGAATCGTCACCGACGGGGGAGGTGGCTGAAGAAGAACCGACTTCTTTAGATGTCTGGCTTGGGACCAAGGCCTGAGAAGAGTACGTAGCCGAAGCGGAACTGGTCTTCTCAGATCTCTTCGCGCGTTTGATGCATAACTTCTCCAAACTCTGGTTGCATCCTTTAGCTGTGCTCTTAGCACTGGGTCTGTCACCGAAGCAAACTGAAGAGAGCCCAGTACCCTCTCCTGTTCGCGTCTTGATATCCTTTCGGAATCTAGAAGTCTCTTGACAGAACCCGCTATCTCCTTCCTTTTCTTCGCCGGGATGGAGAAACGATGTAACATTAAGTCCCAGTGGATTCCCAGCCACTGGAACTTTTGAGATGGAGAAAGTCGAGACTTTTTTCTGTTGATCTTGAAGCCTAGATACTCTAGGAACTGGATCACTTGACTGGAAGCTTGCAAGCATTCTGTCTCGGATGCTGCCCACACCAGCCAGTCGTCCAGGTAGGCTACTACCTGAATTCCCTATAGGCGTAATTGTTTGAGAGCTATGCTCGTAAGCTTCGTGAAAATCCTTGGGGCTATATTTAGCCCGAATGTCATGGCTCTGAAGGCGTATAGTCTTCGTTGTAACTTGAACCCTAGGTAGGGGGAGAGTCGACGGTTGATTGGAACATGCCAATAGGCGTCTGACAAGTCTGTGGAGACGGAATATGCCCTCTTGGGCAGTAAGGTCCTTATGTGTTGCAGTGTTAGCATCTTGAATTTGCAATTCACTATGAACTTGTTGAGTGGCGACAAGTCCAGAAAGACTCTGAGCTTTTCCGAGTCTTTCTTAGCAACACAAAACAGCCTCCCTTCGAATTTGATGGACTTCACCCTTCGGATCACATTTTTCTCCAACAGTTCTTGAACATACTCCTCCAAAACGGGGGTGGAGTGTTGGAAAAAACCGAGGGCACGGGGGTGGAGTGCTGTACCAGCTCCAGCCCAGTCCGTTCTTGAGTAGGCTGTGGGCCCAGGGATCGAAGGTCCACCGATCCCGAAAATTCTGAAGTCTCCCTCCTACCGGCATCATCTCACTTGGACTGCCGTCCTGAGGTCTTGCCTCCCCGACCGCGACCGCCCCTGAACCCCCTTCCCCTTGAGGGGCGCCAAGACGAGCCTCTGGCTGCTCCTCTAAGCTTTGCTCGAAAGGAAGTAGACTGCCCTTCGAACGTTGGGGTGAACACCGTGGACTGTGTCGACACGGCCTGGGGTACTCACTGGAAAGTGGTCGGGGTTTATGCCACCATCTGGGGCACTTAAGGCATCGGCAACTGCTGTTGCTGTTACTGTTCAACTGGCTTGGCTGGCCGAGACGGTAGCCTAGGCCTTTTAGTCTTCCTCTTCAGTTGGGGACCCTCATCCGGGGAAGACTTTCTATTGATAGACAGGCCCCACTTTTGGAGAAGATTTCTATTCTCCGTGGCGGCCTTATCCACAACTTCTTTGACCAACTCGCTAGGGAAAAGGTCTTTGCCCCAAATGTTGGAGGATATTAGTTTCCTTGGCTCGTACCTCACCGTAGCCGAGGTGAACACGAACTCCCTACAAGCTCTCCTTGCCCTGACGAAGCTGTAAAGATCCTTCGTCACTGTGGCCAGATGAATCTTGGCCACTACCATGAACATTTCACATCGGCATGTGCTTGGCATATCTCCACGGGTTAGCATCTGAGCACAAGGGAAGGTCTTTCACATTGAGCCTTTTCTGGGACCCACGTGATGCTGCAAGCTCCTGCATCCGCAGTTCCATTGCAGCCGCCTTCTCCATATTCTCCTTCTGCATTTGTTGGATCATTCCAACAATGGAGGAGGGGGCCTGTCCCAGCTCTACTGGGAGAGCAGACGATGTTGAGGGAATAGGTTCAGGGATCAGAACCGGAGCAGCCGACCCCTTGTTGGCTTCTTCTTCTACGATGTCTGGGGATTGATCTTCATCCTGGCCTCCTGCCAGGAGGTCTTCCTCCAGACGCTCGGACACGTCTGACATCCTGTCGCCCAACTGGATGTCTTGCACGGCGACCGCCACTTCAGCATCCACCTGGATCTGAACTAGGGGGATCTCCTCCTGAGGCTGGGGAATCACTGCATCAGCTGATGCCCTAGGGAAAAGGTAAGCCCTCATCTTCTCACTTGGAAGATAAGGTCCAGAGGTGTTCTTCTGGAAGCCTCTTACCCGGGTGCGAAGCTTCCCCCTTGCTATACAGTGAACCCTCGTTTATCGCGGTAGATAGGTTCCAGACCCGGCCGCGATAGGTGAAAATCCGCGAAGTAGTGACACCATATTTACCTATTTATTTAACATGTATATTCAGACTTTTAAAACCTTCCCTTCTACGTAGTACTGTTAACAAACTACCCTTTAATGTACAGAACACTTAATGCATGTACTAACGTACCCTAAACTAAAACAGGCACAAATATTAAGGGCGACTTTATATCATGCGTTTCCTAAACACGCCAAAAAGCACGATAAAAAATGACAACCAATGTTTTGTTTACGTTTATCTCTGATTATAATGAAGAAACAAACGCATTTACACATCTGTGTATAGGTTAGTTTCTGCATCGAATATATTGATTATTCAGTACAGTATGTTGATTTGGTTATTACTAATGTTTTACTTAATTTTTCTTAGGACTTCCAAATGAAATGTTTTTCTCTATGACGCCGCCTGAAACGACGGCGTCATAAAGTACGCTCAGTAAACAAACTAAGGAATTTAACGTGCATGATGAAAGTGATAAATAATGATATTACAGTAAAAGCTTTAATAAAAAATGTTATTACAAATATTATTTACCGTATCTATATAAAATCATACATACGTAGCAAAGCAGGAAAACAATCTACGAGAGAGAGAGAGAGAGAGAGAGAGAGAGAGAGAGAGAGAGGAGAGAGAGAGAGAGAGAGAGAGAGAGAGAGAGAGAGAAGGAGATTGTTTTACATACGTAAATGTAAATTTTAAACAAAAAAAAATAGCCCCATTTCATTTAAAATAGATTACAAATATTTTACTTTATCATATTACAGTAGTCTGTATAATACTGTAAAGTTCAGTACAGTATGTTGTTGTAAAAGTCGTGGCGATGAAATTCTCACGAAACAAAAACACGCCATTTGAGTACAACAGCTGATTCTCTCTCTCTCTCTCTCTCTCTCTCTCTCTCTCTCTCTCTCTCTCTCTCTCTCTCTCTCTCTCTCTCTCTCTCTCTTCGTGTTATACAATACTTACATTTAGATGAAGAAACTAAAATTAGTTTTCTTAGTGTCAATTAAATACGAAACAAAATAATTAGGCCGAGTCTACATCCATTTCAATCATAGCTAAAAATACGGCATCCGATTTCATAAGCAAACCACTATTTTTTGGGAAATATAATTTTATTCTAGAAAATTGCCACTCTTTAAATAGTTAATTGCACATTAAGAGAACATGTACTTTTGTTTTTAAATTTCGGGTTTGTTTTAAAAATCGAGTATTGTTGACTTCTTTTTTTTTTTACTTTTGGCTGTGATTAGATCAGCTGTCATCTAGCTGCCGCTCTTGAGTGTATACGAATACACTAACAAAGTATCATTTATACCATTTCTTAACTTATTCAAACCGTCTACAGTATACAGTTAATATTACATAAGCACCAATGTGTTATAACCTATCAAATTTTTTTGTTTATTACATTTAAACCCACCCCCCTCTCTCTCTCTCTCTCTCTCTCTCTCTCTCTCTCTCTCTCTCTCTCTCTCTCTCTCTCTCTCTCTACCTCTCTCTCTCTCTGTGGGCTACTTTTCACTACCTCCCATTCCTTACCTCTCTCTATATCTCTAACAAATGATATCTTTGTTGCTCCTCAAAGTTTCATTTGGGCTATATTGAAAATCAATCACGATTCAATTTTCCTACTTCCTCTAATCTCGCACCATCGGTCACATCGCGGTATTTTCGATATTTCTGGAAAATCCGCGATATATGTATATACATGGGTTATGAAAAAAATCCGCGAAGTGGTGAATCCGCGATGGTCGAACCGCGAAGTAGCGAGGGTTCACTGTATCCCTTGATTCCGCTGTCCTAGGGAAATCAAAAGCTTCAGTAATCAGGTTAGAGCACACGGTACATACCTGGGGGTCCCTATACCGGAGCTCACCTTTGGAGGCAGCGCATGCTGCGTGTCTCCTACATAATCCATGTCCGCAGAGGTTGTTACCGCGGATGTTGCAGAAAGCACTTCCGCACTTCGGACGTACCTCCTGCAAAGAGAAGAAAATTTCCATGAGTATCAAGTGAACTATGTATCACTGGATATGCACAGTTTAGCATAACAATTCAGAAAGGAAAGACATACACTTGTGTTTCCCTCACAACCAATTGCTGCAGCCTTCCAGATAATAAAATCGAATGGTTAATCTCTTCTAGAATAACCAATGCCAAGTTTCCAGGGGAAACAGGTGCAGCTCACACCTAAGCAATGATTTTAAAATCCTGGATAATAGACAAGAAAGAACTCACTTTCTTATTTGTAAGGCAACAGCAAAGGGCTGTGCAAGACAACACAAAAGTGTTAGAACACACAGTGCTGTACCAAAACTTATACTATAGTTTTCCTCTTACAGTATATGTTATACTGAAGAATACTAGTACAGTATAGGAGGTTATATGCCGGCCGGCACACACCATAACTAGCTTTAAAGTATACTACTTAACAGCTATAAGGCGGCAGAATGCTGGTTCAAATGCCTGTGCCGGCCGGCAGTAACTGCCAGCCGGCAACAGCCAATATCGGCTACACAAGGTAGCACCCGGCTGCCGGCCACTGCTCCTAGCGACCGGCAGACAAGGGCTGACATTAGCCGGCCGGCAAAGGTAAACAACCGATGCCGGCCGGCAGCAAAAGAACCAGAGGACTACGACTGCCCGGCTGCCGGCCTCATAGGCCGGCAGCCGGGTCGGGTACAGCACTAGAAGAAAACAGAATGGATGCCGGGACAAGAGCGTAAACTACCTCCAAGCCCGGCAATCCGAAAGAGTGCATATAAGGAAGGGGAGAATCTAATTCAGGCTTCCTGACCAATGCCGTCTGGCTCTACAGGCAGGCATGGGTGAGGGACCAAGGGAGGTCCGGGCAGCACTCAAAGCAGAAGACTCTTGCCGGCCGGCAGACTCTGCCGGCCGGCACGGGACTGAGTCAATTCCACATCCTAACCTATCCTAGGTCCAGATGTAGAATGATGTACAGTACTGTAATGGCTAGTCCATTACGGAGATAGAGGGGGAAGGGACAAAAGAGGTTCCTACCAACCTTGCTTTAGTGAAGGATCACCCGCAGCCAAGAAAACTCATCTTAGCCTAAGGGAGATCCAAGGAGGGAGGCCAGCAATACGTGCCAGCTCCCAAAGAACCAAAGCAAGGAAGGTGTTGCTACTCCCAGGGAAAGGATCTTACCCTCCCCCGAGAACAGCAACAAGGACTAGTCTGCTAGATCACAAAAGAAGGAATCATCTCGTACAGAAACCTTCGGTAGTGACCTAAGGAGGCTAAGCCTCCTATGTCTGTGTCAGGCCAGCGAGGGAGACTCTACCCCAAGCCAGACAAACACAGACTCAGACTAAAAACTCTGTTGTTCTGTCCCTCTCTGAAACCAGACTTACTGGAACAAGAAGGTACAGTAACACCCCAGTATAGTTTTATCGAAAGTTAATTCAGATAAACAACTTAGGGATAAGCCCAAGGCTTAAACAGAGGGAAAGGGATTGCATACCTTCTCCGAAGAAAAGAAAGCAACCGGGGAGTATGAGAAGGTATACTAAGGCTCCATAAGCAACTTAGCCTAGGCACCAAGAGAATCGATTACCTAAATCACCGAAACTCACTCGTATACTATCTTGGAAATATTCAACATAATCTTAAATGTATAAAAAAACAGCCTAAAGCTTCAATAAAATTTTAATACACTCGGAAAAACCAAAATCATGCAGGAAGTACTAGGACCAAACGACTAGGCTACATGGCCTAGCGTAGGCCAGAGTTGGCGAATACTTCGCCAAAATAATACTAAAGCACGAAAGGAAATCCTATGTAACGCTAAATAGCTAAAATTTTATTAAAGCAAAACAACCGGGAATGTCGCTCTGGCTAACTAAAACTCATACCTAGCGAGCGACAGCGTCCATGACGCCTCCGGTAGGCTACGGCTCTTGTAACAGATATTAATCCTATTAATCACTTAAAAATTTACCAAGAACCTACATTTATACATAAAAGAAATGGTACTCAACTTATCAGAGGCCGACGAAGTTGGAGAAGCCATGAAAAGCTGAATAAATCCAAGATTTGCGAGAAACACAGGAAAAAACACCGAGTTGTTAAGCTACGCAAAAAGGAATACAGATGGCGCCAGGATTGGCGCCAGGCACGCTTCCTAACTGGAGAATAGGGAGCCTTGGGAGCGGCTCCCCCTTTTTCTTTCCCGTTTTCGTTTCTTGCCAATTGATCCCTCGATACGTAATCTCTGTTTGGGGTGCATATTGCCATGTGGCGTGTCAAGAATACGTCCTCTGATATGTCGCGATATCCCTTTCATTAGGGATATTCGCTCCAAGAGTTAGAATTCTGGTACCTTAAGGTAAATTCTCTGGGAATATCGCCGTAGTTGTAATATACCCTAGGAAGCTACCCTATAGGAACTTCTATCAGAACGACATGGCTTGAGCCCAAATACATATATATACATGTATGTATGTGTATCTTTTGCTTATGTATTTATATAGATAAGGCTACCGTGTTTTCATATAAGTAAACTACTGAAAGTAAAAAAAACAAGAATTTACCCGCCACCAGAAATGACCCTTTTTGCAGGTGTCTAATGAGGTTGGGTCTCCGCCCA
>NC_090760.1:35499236-35511736 GCF_036898095.1 Palaemon carinicauda | reverse complement strand
CCCCTTTATGTGAAACTCTAACAATATTTCAATCCATCTCGCTTGTCTAGATGTCAAGTAACAAATGTAAGGGGAATGATCACTTTGTAATTCAATCGGCTGACCTAATGAATATAAGCGATGCCTCTCTAGAACCCAAAGAGTAGCCATGCCTCCTGATCGAATGTACTATTATTCTTTATTATCCCTTTTCAAGCCCTTGAAGCCAGATAAATGGGTCGCTCTCGACCTTTATCATCTCATTGAGAAAATACGCCACCAATATCTACACTACTTGCACCTATTTTCAATAAAAATGGGCGATCAAATCTAGGATGTACGAATAAGTCATTGATAGTTAAGGGAGCCTTAAATTGGTTAAAGGCACTTTCTTCTTCCACTCCCTAATTTATTACTTTTTGTTTCTTCAAAGCATCTAAGGGTCTCACTTTCTCTTAGGGGTATGTGGCCTAGAGAAATCTCTAATAGTTTCTACTGTACTGGGGTTGGGTTGGATTCCTTCTAGGGATATAATGTGACCTAAAAATTTAACCTTTTTACAGAAAAATTTGCACTTTGAAAAATCTATTTACATACTATTTGGTTGCAATGCTTCTAAAACTTTACGAATATTATTAGTATGTTCTTTGGCAGCTTTCCCTGTAATTATGATATAGTCTAAATAAACAAGAACATTTAACATCAAAAGGAAGAAAATTAAACTGAAATAGTTGATCGTTAGCTATAAATGCCGTTTTACATTTACTGTCTTCCTTAATGGGTATTTGATAGTATCCAGATTTAAATCAATATTTGTAAAATATTTACTATCCTCTATCTTCACAAGTAATTCTTCGATCAATGGCAATGGAAATTCATTATCCATTGCGACTGCATTCGACTTCCTTTAATCAACACACAATCTCTCTGAGCCATCCTTTTTCATAACAGCTACAATTGGAGAAGCCCAGGGAGATTCGCTCTCCTCGATTATCCGTTCCATTAATTTACTAATATCCTTTTTTACCTCTCTCTGGAAATGAATGGGCACCTTATAAGGTCTTGACCTGATCGGCTCCGCCTGCCCAGTTTTAATGCTAAAGGAAAATCGATCAATCCTCCCTGGTGACTTGTCTCCAATTGCAATTACATCGGAATAATTATTAACAATGTTACTAACTACAATATAATATTCTGGTAAACATTTTTTACGAGCTTGCATAATCAAATTTTGAGTGTATTTGTCTATGCGAGTTGAAGTTCTGGCTCCCAAGATCACATTATTGGCAATTTCTTATAACTATAATTCACACAGAGAATCACTTCCTAACAAAAGTCTTTTATTTGACAAATTAACTATCGTTTTATCAGCTCTGTTATCTTTTTTTTTTCTGACAAACCTTTTAAGACTATGTGTGCCCATCAGTCATGGTGTTTAAATATGACCCTGGTTCCCTCTGGGAGAGGCTGACACGGGGTCACTGATATGCTCGTAAGTGTCTGGTGAGGCATTATTTCTCTTGTTTCAGGTACAGCTGTTACCTTACTTAATTGTCTCTCATGACTTTCTATCTGTAAAATGCTACCTCCTGCTTTTACTGTTATTCAATTTTATTCCACGTAAATGTATATTTGATTACGCACAAGTAAATCCAACCACATGATAGTCTCTATTCCTGGAATTCCCAAGGTAGGCAGAACAAAAAAAAATCATGTGTAAACATCACATATCCCACCTTAAAGTTTACAATCGTTGTATTCCTTACATGTAGTTTATTTCCCCATGGCGTTTCGAGGATGGTTGATGCTGCTGACTGCAGTGGGTTTGAGAAGAATCCTTTTACAATAAGCGAAACGCTGGCTCCTATGTTGATCAGCGCTCGAATGGACAAGTCTAGTAGGTCAGTCCTGACTGCTAACATTCCTAGCTGCCCAATAGATTATGTAGGGCACGTGCCAACGACCTCGCTTGCTGTACCTCTGTCCCCTAATCCTGTCCCAAATGCTACAGTGGTGAAGGTCGGGGTACCAAAGGAGCTCCCAGTGCCTGCTCCATCGAGTCCATCATACTCACTGCCAAAGCTGCCTTGGCGTCTGTTTCTGCTGTCATGCAGGGGGGCGCGCATCGATCTCCCTTGTCTCCCCCTTTATCAGTTTCCTTTTCCTCGGATGTTGGGCAGGGGTTGGTGTGCATGTGTTAGTGTGGTACTGTTATAAACACACATTAGTTTTCCAATGAAATGTCTCTTCAATGTGGTGTAATGTTTAGACTTGGTAGGTTACTTCTTCTGAATAAGTCTAAGTAAGTTAACTTTAAAACAGTTTATTTCATTAAAAACAGTTATTAACATCTCCATCACAGGAGTATAGATGGTTTGGTCGGATGACCATTCCGTATGACAGCTTGACCAGAAAGTGACTAAAATATCCATATTGATGTTAACGTCGATTAGTTATCTCAGCACCTAATGATATATTGTAAACACAACATTAATACCGGAAGGTACTTAGATTCGTTGAGAGACAACTCTTTCTCACGGCTTGTTTGTGTTTACTCTTCATGAAAAATGTTACAGTGCAATTGAATAGCAGTGTATTGAGTTTCGCATCCTGCTTACGACTGAATTGGCATTCCCACACTCGCTCCTATTTTCTACATTGACCTTTTAGGTCATGGATTTAAACATGTAATTTTACATACATTACATTAGCTCGGTCAGCTACCTTCAATTAATTGAACTCTACTGACACGTTAAAAATATGTTTACTAGGAGTGTGACTGGAGATATATATAATATTTTTTTTTTAACTTTAGCCATAAACAAACGATGAAGGATGAATGTTCAAATAGGTACATTTAAAAAAATTACATACCTAACAGATATTGCCAAAACAAAGAAAAATACATGGAAAATACAGATCATATATATGGTACATTGCTAGCAAATGGTTATATGGTACCAAAAAAAAAAAAAATACTGATGTACATATGATTTGGTAACTTGTAAAGAATAATTGTTACCTTTGTCAAAAATACAGATTATTATAATACGGTAACCAATAAAAAATATTTGTTACCTTGGTAAAGATATAATTTTAGTGCACAAACAAGAATTCCTGGTACGTACACGCACCACGGTTTCGTATAAATATATTATTTTTATATATAGGGCTTACATATCTTATTAGATGCCCATAGATTCTTTATTTTAACATTTAGGGCTTATATATTTTATTAGATGCCCAAAAAATCTTTTATATTTTAAATGTTTTCCAAGACAATTGTACTCCTTTGAGCAAATGAAGGGGCTAGTTTCAAATAGCTTTAAATTGAAATAAAATAGGAGTTTTGTCTGGACATGGCAAAACGTTCTGTTTGATCTCCCACTTATTTTTTCTTAACCTACGCCAAACAAAGATGTTAACGGAGATAAATATCATCACCGCAACGCTGATTGCTGCTAGTAACATGTAGAAACGAAGATCTGCATAAGTCGGTGTCGGGTGGTCCATCTCGGTTAAATTCATCAACCGCTTATCCACTCGTGCGTTGTATGGGAGAGGTAAAGATGGGATTGTAGTCGACCATATGAAGTTCCTAGGACCGTGTAATTCGTGGACGTACCGATACAATCATCTGCTGCAACAAAGATGTGTTAATAGGTCGTGGATCCGTCCGGGCATGATACATTGAAGCCGGCATTGTCGTATCGTATCCACGAACCGTCGTTCAGTCTGCAATTGAACTTTTTATCGTCAAAGGGATAAAGCTTTTTCAGACAATTTTCATGTGTATGGGAGAGAGCACTGTCTAGCACTATACCTAACTCGCATGAATCCATTGAGTTTTTATGGAATTCAAAGGAGTCAACTGTACATATTTTTTTATTCATTGCGTCTGAACAGAGTTAATTGATTTAAGTCTTCGATGACCGTATATGTTTCCTTGTCTGGAGAAATCAATACGTGTCCTGTCAAACTGGATATAACTGGGTTTGAGTTATTCGTCATGAAAGTCGGAAATGGTGATATCCTGTAAGATTGTAGGGCATCAAAAGAATCAAAGGGAATTGTAATCATAATCCTGGGATTTTCAACGCTTACTGTAATTAGGCTGTAATAAAATTCTAACCTACATGCGTCTAACAAAGGAACATAACCTATTTTCTCCCGTCCGTTTTCCACAATTAACGTTAAGTCTCTTATTGGCAACAAATGCGGTGACAGTACACCTTTAGTCGCTAACGTAATAGCTTCCACATAGTCTTTTGATTTCTCAATGAAATGTGCAATTCTATTATGGATATGATCTATTTTTTAATTATAATATGTTAACGTTGACAACAAATCTTGTACTTCCATAATCTGAGTGATATTACTAGAATGTTCGTTCACCAAACTCATAATTTGATTGATTGAAGCTAACTGATTCCTTAGTTCTGATAAAATTAATTCATTTTCATGAGTAAAAAACTCAATTTTCTTATTTTGATTACTAATCTCAAGACGATTGGAAATCCCTAAGCTTAAACTTGCAAAAGAACCAAAGATGTTTAATGCAGCAAAAATAAACGGGTTAAATTTTCCAAGGTTATTATGTCTTACTGTCCACATCAAAAGGTCACGAGACAAAGATTCTGCCTCGTAAG
Organism: Palaemon carinicauda; assembly: GCF_036898095.1. Lineage (NCBI taxonomy): Eukaryota > Metazoa > Arthropoda > Malacostraca > Decapoda > Palaemonidae > Palaemon > Palaemon carinicauda. Next base: position 35,507,108 of record NC_090760.1, on the reverse strand, counting down.
TCTTATTTTACAAGTCGCCGGATAGCATCTCTGCAACTTTTAGTGTCGATGCAAGCGAACTCTCTGTATTAAAAGGAAAGTGTCTTCTATGCATTTCATTTAATGAAACAGCAAACCTTGAAATGGCGCTCTTTAAGCTAGTGACGTCATTCTCTGGGAGAAAAATTGCTTGCATGCGTACTTCAACAACTACGTTACTTGATGTAATAAAAACGTCTTCTTGTCTCTCTACTATAGTGCCATATTTAAAATCTATACTCTTAGTTTTAGAGCTCATCCCACACGAGAAAAATGTCTGAGCGAACAATATCACTCCTAACAATAAAAACTTCATCTTGGAAACCTGTAATGAGAAAAATATATGTAATTACTCCTGTATTAAGAAGAAAAAAATTTTAACATATAAATTTCATAGATAAAAAATAAAAAAAAAATTCCCTCACTTCCTTCTCTCTTATTTTAATTTCTTATGTGAGCCAACGGTACAATTCTCTCATCAGTGGGTTGGGATATGTTTTGAACTCTAAATCTATTGGCCGTTAATGTTTCCAAAATGCTAAATGGGCCTTCAAACTTAGGTGTTAGTTTGTAATTGAGTCCTTTACATACATTTACCCACGTTATATGTTTTAGTTGGCTTCACTATTTTATCATGATTCCTTTTCATTATGATTTGTGATTCTTCTAAATTCTTTCGAAGGATATCAAAATGACTTTTGCTTACATTTATACATTCTTTTAAAGGATTTGATAAATTAGTTGTAGGTGTTAATACATGGAAAGGCATTCTAACTGAGGTACCATACAATGCCTCGTGCGGCAACATTTTAATTGATATGTGATTTGAGTGATTCAGAGTACTTAGTACTGCAGGTATTGCAATATCCCAGTTGGGGTCTGATCCCCCTAGTGTTAATCTTAATATGTTTAAAACCTTCCTATTCGCTCTTTCCACTAGACCATTTGACTCTGGGTGATAGATCATGGTATTGATTTCCTTTATGCTAAGGAATTCACACAATGAGGTAAGAAAGTGATTATTAAATTCTCCACCTGAGTCTGAGATTATCATGTGTGATATTCCATGTTTACAAATGTAACACTCGTAAAACTTCCTAGCGCATTCAATCGCAGTTTTAGTTTTAAGCGCTATTAGTTCTGTATATCGAGTCAAAGCATCTACAATTACTAAGAGGTGCTTATTTCCTCTGTCTGACTCGTAAAATCCATCCATATACCAAAGGCACTTCCCCCAATTTTGGGGGGTAGCCGACATCAACAAGAAACAAAACAAAAAAGGGGACCTCTACTCTCTACGTTCCTCCAGCCTAACCAGGGACTCAGCCGAGTTCAGCTGGTACTGCTAGGGTGCCACAGCCCAACCTCCCAGATTTCCACCACAGATGAAGCTTCATACTGCTGAGTCCCCTACTTCTGCTACCTCCGCGGTCATCTAAGGCACCGGAGGAAGCAGCAGGGCCTACCGGAACTGCGTCACAATCGCTCGCCATTCATTCCTATTTCTAGCACGCTCTCTTGCCTCTCTCACATCTATCCTCCTATCACCCAGAGCTTTCTTCACACCATCCATCCACCCAAACCTTGGACTTCCTCTTGTACTTCTCCCATCAACTCTTGCATTCATCACCTTCTTCAGCAGACAGCCATTTTCCATTCTCTCAACATGGCCAAACCACCTCAACACATTCATATCCACTCTAGCCGATAACTCATTTCTTACACCTGTTCTCACCCTCACCACTTCGTTCCTAACCCTATCAACTCGAGATACACCAGCCATACTCCTCAGACACTTCATCTCAAACACATTCAATTTCTGTCTCTCCATCACTTTCATTCCCCACAACTCCGATCCATACATCACAGTTGGTACAATCACTTTCTCATATAGAACTCTCTTTACATTCATGCCCAACCCTCTATTTTTTACTACTCCCTTAACTGCCCCCAACACTTTGCAACCTTCATTGACTCTCTGACGTACATCTGCTTCCACTCCACTATTTGCTGCAACAACAGACCCCAAGTACTTAAACTGATCCACCTCCTCAAGTAACTCTCCATTCAACATGACATTCAACCTTGCACCACGTTCCCTTCTCGTACATCTCATAACCTTACTCTTACCCACATTAACTCTCAACTTCCTTCTCTCACACACCCTTCCAAATTCTGTCACTAGTCGGTCAAGCTTCTCTTCTGTGTCTGCTACCAGTACAGTATCATCCGCAAACAACAACTGATTTACCTCCCATTCATGATCATTCTCGCCTACCAGTTTTAATCCTCGTCCAAGCACTCGAGCATTCACCTCTCTCACCACGGCGACATCACACATCCCTGTCTCAGCCCCACTCTCACCGGAAACCAATCGCTCACTTCATTTCCTATTCTAACACATGCTTTACTACCTTTGTAGAAACTTTTCACTGCTTGCAACAACCTTCCACCAACTCCATATAACCTCATCACATTCCACATTGCTTCCCTATCAACTCTATCATATGCTTTCTCCAGATCCATAAACGCAACATACACCTCCTTACCTTTTGCTAAATATTTCTCGCATATCTGCCTAACTGTAAAAATCTGATTCATACAACCCCTACCTCTTCTAAAACCACCCTGTACTTCCAAGATTGCATTCTCTGTTTTATCCTTAATCCTATTAATCAGTACTCTACCATACACTTTTCCAACTACACTCAACAAACTAATACCTCTTGAATTACAACACTCATGCACATCTCCCTTACCCTTATATAGTGGTACAATACATGCACAGACCCAATCTACTGGTACCATTGACAACACAAAACACACATTAAACAATCTCACCAACCATTCAAGTACAGTCACACCCCCTTCCTTCAACATCTCAGCTTTCACACCATCCATACCAGATGCTTTTCCTACTCTCATTTCATCTAGTGCTCTCCTCACTTCCTCTATTGTAATCTCTCTCTCATTCTCATCTCCCATCACTGGCACCTCAACACCTGAAACAGCAATTATATCTGCCTCCCTATCATCCTCAACATTCAGCAAACTTTCAAAATATTCCGCCCACCTTTTCCTTGCCTCCTCTCCTTTTAACAACCTTCCATTTCCATCTTTCACTGTCTCTTCAATTCTTGCGCCAGCATTCCTTACTCTCTTCACTTCTTTCCAAAACTTCTTCTTATTCTCTTCATATGACTGACCCAGTCCCTGACCCCACCTCAGGTCAGCTGCCCTCTTTGCCTCACGTACCTTGCGCTTTACTTCCACCTTTTGCTCTCTATATTTTTCATACTTCTCTATACTATTACTCTGCAGCCATTCTTCAAAAGCCCTCTTTTTCTCTTCCACTTTTACCTTCACTCCTTCATTCCACCATTCACTGCCCTTCCTCATGCTGCCTCCAACAACCTTCTTGCCACATACATCACTTGCAATCCCAACAAAATTTTCTTTTGCTAACTTCCACTCCTCCTCTAAATTACCAGTTTCTCTTACTCTCACCTCGTCATATGCCATTTTCAACCTTTCCTGATATTTACTTTTTACCCCCGGTTTTATTAGCTCTTCAACCCTCACTAGCTCCCTTTTACATCCACCTACTCTATTCCCCCACTCTTTTGCTACAACTAATTTTCCTTCCACCAAAAAATGATCAGACATACCGTTAGCCATACCCCTAAACACGTGCACGTCTTTCAATCTTCCAAACATTCTTTTAGTTATCAACACATAATCCATTAATGCCCTTTCTACTACTCTTCCATTTGCCACTCTTACCCATGTATACTTATTTTTATCTTTCTTTTTGAAAAAGCTAGCACTTATTACCATCTCTTGTTCAACACACATATCTACCAGTCTCTCACCACTCTCATTTTCACCTGGTACGCCATACTTCCCAATGACACCTTCTACCTCTCCAGTGCCCACTCTAGCATTTAAGTCACCCATAACAACTACATAATTCCTTCTACCCAGTTCTTCTACACACCTAGTTAATTCAATCGAGAACTCATTCCGCTCTTCTTCACTTTTCTCACTACCTGGCCCATACGCACTGACAAACGCCCAACATTCCCTACCCAACCTAACCCTTACCCACATTAACCTAGATGATATCTTCTTCCATTCCACTACTTTACCTGTCATCCATTCACTCAGCAATAAAGCCACACCCTCTCTCGCTCTTCCCCTTTCAATCCCAGACACTCTACCAGACATTTCACCAAACATCACTTCACCCTTTCCTTTCATCTTTGTCTCACATAAGGCCAATACATCCATCCTTCTACTTCTAAACATACTTCCAATCTCACATCTTTTACTCTCTATCGTACTACATCCACGCACATTCAAACACCCCAAAACTAGAGTTCGGGGAGCAGTCACTCTCCCCCCAGCTCCATCTCTTTGATGATGTCTCACAGGAATTTTAATTCAGGAGAGGGGGTTCCCAGTCCCCTCGTCCCGTCCCTTTTAGTCGCCTCTTACGACACGCAGGGATAACGTTGGCGCTATTCTAATTGTTTTATGCCCCCGCGGCATAATCCTGTTAATAAATCTAAATGTATCCTTTTAAAGGGTTGATTGGGCACGGGATAAGCCCCTAGGCTGACAGGTGTTTTCGTGTACCCTTTGTTTTCCTGACAAGTGCGAGAATTAGCTATGTGTTTTTTATATCTGTAAGCATCGTATGCCAATAAAACAATGATTTGGCTTTCTGTGACATTATGGAGAACCCCGGATGTCCATGCCATGGGTTTGCATGCAGCCAATTTAGGACAGTGGATATAAGTGATATTGGTACCTCTACCTGGTCGTTAGTCACATGTGGTGTATTGCGGGTTTTCCTTGTCACGGATCTACAGTACACAGAATATTGTCTTTTATTATATAATTTTTGCTGCGTATACTTTATATATTCACTTTTCTTACAATTTCCTTCCAAAGCATTTATAATTTTTTCTAATTTCTGATCTTTTCTTTGCTCAGTCTGTAATAATTCAGCACTCCAGCCCAGATCTTCCTGTTCAGATATAGTTTTAAAAGAGAAGCATGGATGTTGATATATTTATTAATTCAGCTAATGGCTCCGTACAAGATGACACGGGGTTGCGTGATAATGCATCAGCAATGGTGTTTGCTTTCCCTGGTAAATACCCGATTCTCGCACCAAAATCTTGGATGATCAAACGCTCACCGAGTTCGTATGGGGCTGTGACTAAAGCCTTTAAAGAAGTCGGTTAGGGGTTTATGACCAGTAAGAACCTTGATGGGATAACCGTATATTATGAACTTAAAATGCACTAGTGAATTAACAATAGCTAGTCCTTCCTTGTCTATTACTGCATACTTACTTTCGGAAGTTCTCAATTTTCGATAATAAAAAGCTGTCGGGAAAAATTGTTTTTCATATTGCAGAAGCAATACCCCTCCTACTATTAAGTCTGACGCGTCTGTTGCAATAAAGAATTCCTTACCGAAGTCAGGAAATTTTAAGATAGGAGAACTACACATTTCATCTTTTAAGGTATTAAACACCTGTTGATGCTGCTCACACCATATGAAATCTACGCCCTTCTTTGTAAGATCAGTTAGGGGAGCGGCTATTATTGAATAATTGCGTATAAAACGCCTGTAATATCCAATATACCCCAGAAATTGCTGTATTCCCTTGACATTAGTAGGTATCGGAAAGTTACGGATAGCTGACACCTTATCGTGGACTACTTTAAGACCTTGGCTAGACACCGTAAAACCCAAATAGACCAATTTTGTTTTGAAAAATTCACACCTACTAATATTTACCCTTAAGTTATGTTGTCTTAGTCTCTGTAGTACTAGTTCTAGTTTACGTAGATGTTCTTTTAAGGTATTGGAAAAGATTACAAGGTCGTCCATATAGGCATGCAATATATCCCCTAGCAGGTCTGCAAACACTATGTTAATCATTCTTGTAAATGTTATGGGAGCACAACGTAAACTAAAGGGCATACGTAAAAATTCATAATGTCCCCTGGCTGTACTGAAGGCTGTGTATGGGATACTATTTTCTTCTAATGATATCTGGTGAAAGCCTTTAAGTAAGTCCAAACTGGTAAAATATTTAATCTGACCTAACAAAGATAAAATATCGTCAGTACATGGCACTGGGAATCGATCAGGGATCGTTTCCTCATTCAAGCAACGGAAATCTACGCAGATACGCCATGTTCGATCTTTTTTCGGTACAACTATTAAAGGAAAATTATAAGGGCTGTTCGATTTCCTAATGACTCCTTCTTCTAGCATTTAACCTACTTCATCATTTATCTCATTCTGGAATTTCATTGGAGTCTGTACGAGGATACATAGATAATTTTCTGCTTTTCCTTTAACCTTATTTGGTGTTCTATGACATCTGTCTTTCCTAAGGATCCATCCGTAGTGGAAAAAATATCATGATATTCAGTTAAAAGTCCAAAAAATTTCTGCTGAATTTTTTCTTCTTGAAAGTCTTTATTGATTTTATTCTTAATAGATTGCAAAAGGGATTCATCCGCAACTGATTGAGCGTGATTGATTCCAGCGACGGTATGAATTCGATGTTTATAAACTTCCACATCCAAGATATGTTAATTTTTGTGAATTACTGAAGTGGTATTTAAATGATTGCAGACATCAATATTACATTGTTGATGTGAGCCTACTGTATAAATAGCTTGTGTGACGGACAATCCGTTAGTTTTCAAAGTGTCGGAAAGTATTAATATTTCAGATCCCGATAACGTTTTCTTTATTTGCACTATTAAATTCGAAAGTACGTTCGGCTCGATATATTGCATGCAAGATGATACTACGGGTGAACGAGAATTCTGTTGGGTCGTGTATATTATTTCTTTATTAGTGAGACAAGTTATTGGTTCTTCAACATACGTCCCTGTTTTATTTGTCGTCTCCTTTTTATCCAAAACTGATTTTAAGGTATTAGAAGACTTTTATAATTTTCCTTTGATATACAAGCCGTGCTTGGCAGGGGCTAAGATAATGTTTTGATTACCCATGGACGGATATCCTATAATTACAGCTGGATACATATCAATGTTTTGTACAACAACAAACTGAACTGAACATGAGTTACGCCTATTACATTTAATTAATTATTTCCTATACCCGAGAGCCTTACTCCGGACTTCTCTATAGGGAAGTTCGAAAACAACAAATGATGTGTTCTCAAATCCATGATATTACGTGGACTACCAGAGTCAAAAAATAATGGAAAGGATCGGTGTTCTAAATTTACAGCATATAATGTTGGTTGTAACTCATTTTGACTTATTATTGTGTGAATTTGTTGCAAATCTACGGGAGCATGCACTATTTTATTTGATTCGGTCGTGTATTTCGTTGGAAAATCTATTGCCTCACAATGATCTGATAAAACATTAAATGGATTATTTAACACTACTGATGTTGATTTAAATGACCCAACATCACTCTCTTCCCCACTGGAGTTAATTATGTGGTATTTGCTTTGCTCTGCACATTCTGAAAATTTGTCTGACCTTGCGAGTTCTGGCTAGATGGCCCAGGATCAGAGTTATTCGAAGAACTGTTTGTTTGTTTCTGAACTACATTGACGTTTGGCTGTTTCTTCTTATTGAACTGAGGATTTTTCTTTTTATTTCCATATGGAACTGACTGTGGAATTGACTGTGGATTCGATTGTGTATTTTTAGGATTCTGTTGTGTCTTATGCGAGTAGCACTGACTATATGAATGAGTTGAACTATTATGTAACAAACAGAATCTCGTTCTACAGTCTGCAATCAAGTGATCTTGACGTTTGCAATTATAACACGTCATTCC
>NC_090760.1:35479236-35484236 GCF_036898095.1 Palaemon carinicauda | reverse complement strand
GGTAAGGCAGCTCAAGTGGCTGACAAATTTGTCTTGACTCATAGAACAGGTTCAGGCAATTTCGTCAGCAAAGATAAAAGTAATAATGTAGTAGTCAGCGAATTTTCATAAAGGAGTAAGAGGTGATAATAATAAGCCTAAGAATTCTGTGGTTCAGAATAATTTCCATGCCAGTAAGAATGGAAAATTCACGAGTAACCCTGGTACTCGTGTATTTTCCAACGGAGGTAGTTCTGAAACGAGAAATGTTAATGTGAAGACTTGTTTCTGGTGTAAAAAACCCGGTCATTCCCAAGCTCAGTGTCAAGCCAGAACGAACTATCTCCAGAAAAATAATCCTGTGGCTTTAATGCCAAGTACATCTCCTGATGTAAAATTACCCATAATTGGTAGTGATAGTGGTAGTAATTGTAAGCCTGGAAATGGAAATAATAATCCACAGGAATGACTGAAGTATGATAAATACATATGGCCTGGTAAAGTAATATATAATTCTGTCATTATTGATGTTAAGTTCTTTAGAGATAAAGGGTCTGCTCGTTCGTTAGTGCTGGAAAGCAGTTTGAAGGGTTTGGTGAAGTATTCAGGGAACTTTATTGTTCTGGGAGGTTTCCCGAACACGATAGTTTCGGCTCCTTTAGCAGAGGTAATGTTGTCATTCCCTGGATATTATGGAATGATAGAGTTGGCCGTTGTTGAGAGTCTTCCTATAGCTGGTATTGAAGGCATATTAGGAAATGATATGGTTGATAGTGATGGCCAGGAATTATTTCCAATATTGTCAATCAATAAGTGTCTAGTGGCAGTTACCACTAGAGCTGCAGCAAGAGCTGCAGACTTATTAAATAATGATGAAGAGTTAAATTTGAGTAGTTTAGAGGTAGACGTAGATGTAGGAAGACCCAGGTCAGTAGTAGGTAATGTAGTAAGTAGTGATAATATAATTCCAGGTTGGGATCGAACAGCTTTTATTGAAGCCCAGAAAAGAGAGTATAATTTTAATTTAGGTGATACTTCTGACTTGACAAAGCCTCGATTCTGGGTAAAAAGGGGCCTGTTATATAGGGTGAGTCATTCCCTGGTTGCTAATGATCCCCAAATGTCTCATATTGAGCAAATAGTGGTGCCTTCTTACTGTCAGAGACAAATATTGAATCTATCTCATGATGATGCATTCTCTGGTCATTTTGGTGTCTGGAAGACGTTCCGTCGGTTGGCTAAATGTTTTTGGTGGCCAGGAATGAAATCGTCAGTAAAACAATATGTGAAAGAATGTCCAGTGTGCTAAGTTGTAGGTAAACCTAATCAGACAATTGTAAAAGCACCTTTATATCCTATACCAGCTATTGGCGAGCCATTTAGTGAGCTAGAAGTTGATATAGTAGGCCCCCTGCCTAAAACTAAAACAGGTTTTATCTATTTACAGACTGTGATGGATCGGGCATCGCGATTTCCCGAAGCCATTCCCATGAAGAAAATCACATCTAAGGCTGTATTTGACCAGTTGGTAATTTTCTTTTCGAGTTATGGAATCCCTCGTAAGATACAAACTGATTGTGGAACTAATTTTACTAGTAAGGAATTTCGAAGTAAGTGTGCAGGTCTGGCCATTCTACACACTACTAGTGTTCCTTACCATCCAGAGAGTCAGGGAGTGGTGGAAAGATTCCATCAGACTCTTAAATCAATTTTAAGGAGATTTTGCTATGAGCATGGAGAGGAATGGGATAAGGGTCTTCCTTTTGCTCTCTTTGCTCTTAGAAGTCATCCAAATTCATCCACGGGCGTGGCTCCTTTTGAGTTAGTCTTTGGACATAAAATACGGGGTCCTTTAGAGATTCTATATGAAGTTTTGAAGTCCGATCAAATAAAGGAGACGAACGTGAGTGAATTTGTTGATAACCTTAAAGAAAAACTTTCTAGCGCCTGGAAGTTTGCTAGAGAAAATTTAGCTAGCTCTCAGGCTGCTATGAAAAGTAATTATGACAAGAAAACTCGAGCACGGTCGTTTGAGCCTGGGGAATTAGTTTTGGTGTTGGGTACTGATTCGGATAACTTCCTTGAACCCAGGTATAAGGGGCCTTGGAAGGTGTTGAGGAAGTTATCCGATCTTAATTATGAAATAGAAGCTCCCGGGACCAAACGAAAGTGTCGAATTTTTCACATTAACCGACTGAAACCTTATGTCTCTAGTAGATCTGATACTTTGGAAACCGGGTATGAATCGGTTTCTTTGGTGGCAGAGGTGCTTCCTGATGGGTCTGAGGAAATAATTAATCAATTACCTTCAGATGCTCTATCCAAGAATGTGCAATGTTTGGATGGGTTGGATGAGCATCTGAAGCATCTTGATCTAAATCAAAGAAGGGAAATGGAAGGTTTAATTCATTCTTTTTCAGATTTGGTTAGAGACTCTCCCGGATTGACTAGTTTAATTGAACATGATGTGGTAGTAGGAGAAGCTTCACCAATTAAACAAAGCCCTTATAGACTAAATCCCACTAAAATGGATATAGTCAATAAGCAAATAGAATATATGTTGAAGCATGATTTGATACAACCTTCTGTTAGTCCTTGGAGCTCCCCTATAGTATTGGTGAAGAAATCCTATGGACAGTATTGGATGTGTGTGGACTATCGTAAAGTTAATACGCATACTAAAAATGATTCCTTTCCCCTTCCTAGAATTGACGACTGCATAGACCGCATTGGTTCAGCAAAGTATATCACAAAATTGGATTTGCTCAAGGGCTACTGGCAAGTTCCTTTGTCGGATCGAGCAAGAGAGATTTCAGCATTTGTCACCCCATTCGGCTTGTATGAATGCAAGGTCATGCCTTTTGGGATGAGGAATGCTGCTTGTACTTTTCAAAGATTAATGAACCGTGTGGTCTGTGGATTAGAAGGTACTGAGATTTACATTGATGATCTTGTTGTCCACAGTAATGATTGGAAAACTCATTTACTCAGATTACGTAATGTTTTTGACGCTCTCCGTGCTACGGGTTTAGTCATTACCCTCGCTAAATGCGAATTTGGTAAGGCTAAAGTTGTGTATCTGGGTCATGAGGTTGGTCTGGGTCATGAGGTTGGTCTGGGTCATATAGCCCCAAAACAGGCTAACGTCGAGGCTATAACTAATTTAAAGAGACCGTGCAATGTCCGAGAAGTTCGAAAGGTGTTGGGTATGATGGGCTACTATAGAAGGTTCGTTAGGAACTTTTCTGACATTGCTCGTCCCCTGAATGATCTTTTACAAAAAAATAAGAAATTCATTTGGACTAGTGATTGTGAAGAAGCATTCATTAGAATTAAGACTATTCTCATGTCTAAACCTATATTGATTTCTCCAAATTTTCAAGCTCCTTTATAATTGCTGTTGACGCTAGTGATATAGGTATTGGAGGAGTTCTCTTTCAAAAGGGTGAAGACAAGGAGGTGTACCCAATATCCTACTAGAGCAAAAAGTTGTTAACGGCAGAGCGTAAGTATTCAACTATTGAGAAAGAGGCTCTCGCCCTGATCCGTACCATATCTCATTTCAAACCATACTTAACTAATCTTTCTTTTCCAGTGGAGGTATGGACGGATCATAATCCGTTAGTGTTTATTGAACGGATGAAAGGGTCTAATCAAAGAATTTTACGCTAGGCCTTGCAACTGTAAGAGCTCAATTTGGTAATTAAACATATTAAAGGATTTGATAATAAGATCCCGGACACCTTGTCTAGGATGTAAAGTGTTTTTTTTTTTTTTTTTGGTCTTTCCCTGCCTCTTTCGCCCTGCTTGTTTCTCTTTGTGTTCATTTAGAGTGAAAGCAAGTGCTAACTCTATGGTTTATTCCGACATTGTTTTGTTATTTCGTTTATTTATGCGATAATTTTCATTTTTTTGCCAGTATTGTTTTTAGTTAAAGTATTAGCTGTAAGAAATATTCTGTTCTATATTAGTCTTAGTTTCTTATTAGCTGATAGATAGCTCTTTGTGCCATTTATTATGACTTTAATTTGTAACAAGAACTTTTGAAATTTCAGAACTATCATTTTCTGTGATTTAGTACCTTTTTGCTCTTGGCTTTAGAATTGTTTGATTATTTTTTTTATTTTATTTTATTTTCCAGGCTTTGTGTTTATTTAGACTGTTTATATATTGGTATGTTTAATTGAGTTATATTTAATGCTGACCTTTTTATTTCAGGATGTGTAATGCACAATAGGGTGTACTTTATTAGATAATCCTAAGCATATTTATATTAAGGTTATCTTTACTTCTGAGATTGATGCTCTTTTTAGATTTAAGTTATTCATTAGGTTGTATAAATTTTTTTTTACTCTATTTGATTAAAAAAAAATTTGTAGGGGGAGAAAGGTATTAGATTAAAGTAAATTCATTAAAATTTAATTATAAGTTGTTTATACTTGTCCAACCTTTTGATCTTGTTTTATTTTTAAGTTTATTCAAGTTTTTTTTTTTTGTTAGTTTAATGGACTCTGTAAGAGAGTCATATGACTTCACAGTGTTGCTTTGTTTACCACCTTCTCCCCCGGTATTAGTGAACCACTGAAGTGCCTTATTAACGATCGTTGTTTTCTTTCCTATGAGCTGTGTTGACACGAGTGGAAGGCTTCATCGAATAGTGTTGATAAGTGAAGGGCGGTTCGAGTTCCTCCTCACAGCCTGACGCTTTGCCACTTCCTTTGGGGAATTTTTGGAGTTTTTGGAATCACGTCCTTCGATACTTTGTGTGTGGTGGCTGGTGTTTGTCACCCGCGGCATTCATCAGCCACGTCCCTTCCCTAGTTCGTCGGAGGATTTACGAACGAGTTGCCCCGGCGTGCGAGATCCGTTGACGTCCCGGATTCTCGGAGGCTACCACCCTTAGTGTTCCCGTGGCATTTTGGATTGCCTTCAGGCATTGCAGCTTGATCCAGTTGACCTGCTCATCAGCGTCAGTGAGTTCTTGGAACTCGTGGAGATACGTAGGGTGGCATACTAAAGGT
>NC_090760.1:35466351-35471351 GCF_036898095.1 Palaemon carinicauda | reverse complement strand
GCTCCTCAGTGGGGGTTATAGTATTTATTTTTTTTGGAAATACCTTTCCCTCCCATCACTATTGATAATTTGGAAGACTTTGAGTTTAGTCCTGCAGAGTTCTTAGGGTCAGCCGACTGTATTAGTCATTTACCAATACTAGGTAAGGAATATCTGGTTAGTTGTGCTAGATGGTTGGGTATTCCGTTCAAAGGGACTGATACTAAGAGGAAATTGCTAATAATGGTAAAGAACTGTGTCATGCAAGGTTTGGCTGAGGCTGAAGGATTACTTGGTGAAAATATTAGTGATAGAGGTAGTGAATTAGGAAATGATGATAGGGTAGTTGCAGATGATAATGGCATTAGTGGTGGTGCAGGTTTTTCATTATTTGACGATCCTCTTAAGACTGGAGTTATGTATGAAGGTCCGGCTAATTTGCTGCCAAAGGGAAATATAACCACAAACCCTTTCTTATCTGAAGAGGATTTAGGGCCAGCAGTTCCTACTGTTCCTATTAATTCTGATTCAAACGAGATTCAAGAATATGACTTAATTTGTAAAAGGATAGAGTTGTTGAAATTGGAGAACGAGAGGGTGAGGAGGCATGAGATAGAGTTGGCCAACATTAATTTGGAAATGGCTAGGTTACAGGGGGCTCCAAACCAATTTAGTACCCCACGAGGTAGTCAGCCTGAAAGGTTTAATATTGGGGCTGCATTAAAATTGGTCCCCGTTTTTTATGAAAAAAATGTTCCGGAATTCTTCAAGGCCTTTGAGAGGGTGTCTACATGATTGTCTTGGCCACCAGAGATGTGGACGGTGCTAATCCAGTGTAAATTGGTAGGCAAGGCAATCAGGGTATATAATGCCTTGGAGGAAGGGATAGCCAGGGATTATCACAAGGTAAAGGAACTAATTTTAAAAGCGTATGATTTGGTCCCTGGGGCATACAGATTAAAGTTTAGAAATTTTAATAAACATCCTTCCTTATCGTATGTAGAATTTGCCAGGTGCAAGGAGGAACAGTTTGACGACTGGTTGAAAAGTCGTCAAGTTGTCACTTTTTCTTCCTTGAGAGAACTAATGCTTTTGGAGGAGTTTAAGAAATCTTGCTCCAAAGAACTAAGAATTTATTTGGAAGAAGTAAAGGTCACTAATTTAGGTAAGGCAGCTCAAGTGGCTGACAAATTTGTCTTGACTCATAGAACAGGTTCAGGCAATTTCGTCAGCAAAGATAAAAGTAATAATGTAGTAGTCAGCGAATTTTCATAAAGGAGTAAGAGGTGATAATAATAAGCCTAAGAATTCTGTGGTTCAGAATAATTTCCATGCCAGTAAGAATGGAAAATTCACGAGTAACCCTGGTACTCGTGTATTTTCCAACGGAGGTAGTTCTGAAACGAGAAATGTTAATGTGAAGACTTGTTTCTGGTGTAAAAAACCCGGTCATTCCCAAGCTCAGTGTCAAGCCAGAACGAACTATCTCCAGAAAAATAATCCTGTGGCTTTAATGCCAAGTACATCTCCTGATGTAAAATTACCCATAATTGGTAGTGATAGTGTAGTAATTGTAAGCCTGGAAATGGAAATAATAATCCACAGGAATGACTGAAGTATGATAAATACATATGGCCTGGTAAAGTAATATATAATTCTGTCATTATTGATGTTAAGTTCTTTAGAGATAAAGGGTCTGCTCGTTCGTTAGTGCTGGAAAGCAGTTTGAAGGGTTTGGTGAAGTATTCAGGGAACTTTATTGTTCTGGGAGGTTTCCCGAACACGATAGTTTCGGCTCCTTTAGCAGAGGTAATGTTGTCATTCCCTGGATATTATGGAATGATAGAGTTGGCCGTTGTGAGAGTCTTCCTATAGCTGGTATTGAAGGCATATTAGGAAATGATATGGTTGATAGTGATGGCCAGGAATTATTTCCAATATTGTCAATCAATAAGTGTCTAGTGGCAGTTACCACTAGAGCTGCAGCAAGAGCTGCAGACTTATTAAATAATGATGAAGAGTTAAATTTGAGTAGTTTAGAGGTAGACGTAGATGTAGGAAGACCCAGGTCAGTAGTAGGTAATGTAGTAAGTAGTGATAATATAATTCCAGGTTGGATCGAACAGCTTTTATTGAAGCCCAGAAAAGAGAGTATAATTTTAATTTAGTGATACTTCTGACTTGACAAAGCCTCGATTCTGGGTAAAAAGGGGCCTGTTATATAGGGTGAGTCATTCCTGGTTGCTAATGATCCCCAAATGTCTCATATTGAGCAAATAGTGGTGCCTTCTTACTGTCAGAGACAAATATTGAATCTATCTCATGATGATGCATTCTCTGGTCATTTTGGTGTCTGGAAGACGTTCCGTCGGTTGGCTAAATGTTTTTGGTGGCCAGGAATGAAATCGTCAGTAAAACAATATGTGAAAGAATGTCCAGTGTGCTAAGTTGTAGGTAAACCTAATCAGACAATTGTAAAAGCACCTTTATATCCTATACCAGCTATTGGCGAGCCATTTAGTGAGCTAGAAGTTGATATAGTAGGCCCCCTGCCTAAAACTAAAACAGGTTTTATCTATTTACAGACTGTGATGGATCGGGCATCGCGATTTCCCGAAGCCATTCCCATGAAGAAAATCACATCTAAGGCTGTATTTGACCAGTTGGTAATTTTCTTTTCGAGTTATGGAATCCCTCGTAAGATACAAACTGATTGTGGAACTAATTTTACTAGTAAGGAATTTCGAAGTAAGTGTGCAGGTCTGGCCATTCTACACACTACTAGTGTTCCTTACCATCCAGAGAGTCAGGGAGTGGTGGAAAGATTCCATCAGACTCTTAAATCAATTTTAAGGAGATTTTGCTATGAGCATGGAGAGGAATGGGATAAGGGTCTTCCTTTTGCTCTCTTTGCTCTTAGAAGTCATCCAAATTCATCCACGGGCGTGGCTCCTTTTGAGTTAGTCTTTGGACATAAAATACGGGGTCCTTTAGAGATTCTATATGAAGTTTTGAAGTCCGATCAAATAAAGGAGACGAACGTGAGTGAATTTGTTGATAACCTTAAAGAAAAACTTTCTAGCGCCTGGAAGTTTGCTAGAGAAAATTTAGCTAGCTCTCAGGCTGCTATGAAAAGTAATTATGACAAGAAAACTCGAGCACGGTCGTTTGAGCCTGGGGAATTAGTTTTGGTGTTGGGTACTGATTCGGATAACTTCCTTGAACCCAGGTATAAGGGGCCTTGGAAGGTGTTGAGGAAGTTATCCGATCTTAATTATGAAATAGAAGCTCCCGGGACCAAACGAAAGTGTCGAATTTTTCACATTAACCGACTGAAACCTTATGTCTCTAGTAGATCTGATACTTTGGAAACCGGGTATGAATCGGTTTCTTTGGTGGCAGAGGTGCTTCCTGATGGGTCTGAGGAAATAATTAATCAATTACCTTCAGATGCTCTATCCAAGAATGTGCAATGTTTGGATGGGTTGGATGAGCATCTGAAGCATCTTGATCTAAATCAAAGAAGGGAAATGGAAGGTTTAATTCATTCTTTTTCAGATTTGGTTAGAGACTCTCCCGGATTGACTAGTTTAATTGAACATGATGTGGTAGTAGGAGAAGCTTCACCAATTAAACAAAGCCCTTATAGACTAAATCCCACTAAAATGGATATAGTCAATAAGCAAATAGAATATATGTTGAAGCATGATTTGATACAACCTTCTGTTAGTCCTTGGAGCTCCCCTATAGTATTGGTGAAGAAATCCTATGGACAGTATTGGATGTGTGTGGACTATCGTAAAGTTAATACGCATACTAAAAATGATTCCTTTCCCCTTCCTAGAATTGACGACTGCATAGACCGCATTGGTTCAGCAAAGTATATCACAAAATTGGATTTGCTCAAGGGCTACTGGCAAGTTCCTTTGTCGGATCGAGCAAGAGAGATTTCAGCATTTGTCACCCCATTCGGCTTGTATGAATGCAAGGTCATGCCTTTTGGGATGAGGAATGCTGCTTGTACTTTTCAAAGATTAATGAACCGTGTGGTCTGTGGATTAGAAGGTACTGAGATTTACATTGATGATCTTGTTGTCCACAGTAATGATTGGAAAACTCATTTACTCAGATTACGTAATGTTTTTGACGCTCTCCGTGCTACGGGTTTAGTCATTACCCTCGCTAAATGCGAATTTGGTAAGGCTAAAGTTGTGTATCTGGGTCATGAGGTTGGTCTGGGTCATGAGGTTGGTCTGGGTCATATAGCCCCAAAACAGGCTAACGTCGAGGCTATAACTAATTTAAAGAGACCGTGCAATGTCCGAGAAGTTCGAAAGGTGTTGGGTATGATGGGCTACTATAGAAGGTTCGTTAGGAACTTTTCTGACATTGCTCGTCCCCTGAATGATCTTTTACAAAAAAATAAGAAATTCATTTGGACTAGTGATTGTGAAGAAGCATTCATTAGAATTAAGACTATTCTCATGTCTAAACCTATATTGATTTCTCCAAATTTTCAAGCTCCTTTATAATTGCTGTTGACGCTAGTGATATAGGTATTGGAGGAGTTCTCTTTCAAAAGGGTGAAGACAAGGAGGTGTACCAATATCCTACTAGAGCAAAAAGTTGTTAACGGCAGAGCGTAAGTATTCAACTATTGAGAAAGAGGCTCTCGCCCTGATCCGTACCATATCTCATTTCAAACCATACTTAACTAATCTTTCTTTTCCAGTGGAGGTATGGACGGATCATAATCCGTTAGTGTTTATTGAACGGATGAAAGGGTCTAATCAAAGAATTTTACGCTAGGCCTTGCAACTGTAAGAGCTCAATTTGGTAATTAAACATATTAAAGGATTTGATAATAAGATCCCGGACACCTTGTCTAGGATGTAAAGTGTTTTTTTTTTTTTTTTTGGTCTTTCCCTGCCTCTTTCGCCCTGCTTGTTTCTCTTTGTGTTCATTTAGAGTGAAAGCAAGTGCTAACTCTATGGTTTATTCCGACATTGTTTTGTTATTTC
>NC_090760.1:35448851-35451351 GCF_036898095.1 Palaemon carinicauda | reverse complement strand
AGTAAAGCTCATATTGCCAGATCAGTCAGATTCACGGAGAGAACAGTGTTCTCACCAACATGCAGTTCCTTGAGAACAGCATTTCGGAAGACAAATTTACCAAAAAAAGATTTTGTGCCTTGTTTAAACCGGTGAGTAACATCATTATCTTATTCTGCCTCTAAAATATCAAGAACATATCCTGGTAAGATTATTGAAAATAGCAAATTTCTGTTCTTTCACTTATTTGATTTACTTTTCCTTGTGAAACTATGTTCACAAATACAATAAAAGCTTACTTCCTAGATTTCGTCAATGTCGTCTTCTGTATTGCAATATTCGTGGTCTTCATGCAAATATCCAAGACCTTACAGTTGCGTCCAGACAGTATGATATTCTTTTGTGCTCAGAAACTTTGGTTTCTAATATGAGGCACTCATCTGAGCTCCTTATGATTGGTTTTAAGAAGGCAATAATGTTGAAACGTGATGCCATCCCTAGGGCCAGGGGAATGGCGGTGTATATTAGGACCGAGTACCCTGCTTCTCATAAGTCCTGCTATCAATGTGGATGTCATGAGATTCAGGTAATAAAAGTTTGTGGCAGGCATAACAACTTTTATTTATGTTCGATCTACCGGAATCCAGACATGGATGATTCTATCTTCGATTGTCTTCTTACCATTATGGCTAAGATACAAGAAGATGATAGAAAGGCTTCTTTTGTCTTTGTTGGTGATTTTAATGCTCACCATAGGGAGTGGTTAAGTTCTATCTCTCCTACCGATCGCCATGGCTTAAGAGCTTTAGACTTTGCCTCTGAATCAGGCTGTGGGCAAATCATAAATGAAGCTACTCACAGGTCTGGTAATTGCTTGGACCTCGTATACACTGACTCCCCTGGCGTTATAACTGGTAAGGTTGGTTCTCCAGTCGGGACATCTGATCATGCCTTGATTTCATTATTAGTGAAGACTGAGCAGCCTATCCCAGATATATCATATTCTTGTAAAATTTATATGAAATCCCAAGCAGACTGGAATGGGATTTTACATGATCTTTTGTGCTTGAATTGGTCACAATTATATAATAGTGTAGATCCTGTTGTCCCTTTGAATGAGAATCTAGTCAACATAATTGATAGGCATATCCCTTCTCGTGTGCTAAGGTACCGAGTGAAGGACAAACCGTGGTTCAATGATGATTGTAGACGTGCTTTTTTGGAGAAGCAGGAGGCCTATCAACTTTGGAAGGGTAACAGATCAGATTTGACCTGGAACAACTATACTCAGCTTCGAGCTTTTGCTCAGAGAGTTTATGCCTCAACTGAAAAGGAGTACAATTTAACCATAAAAGAAACACTTTCTGGTAGAACTCAGGAACATAAATGGTGGTCTACCCTTAAATCTGCACTCTTTGGTGTAGATGCAACTGTTCCTCCTTTACTTAAACCAGATGGCTCAGTCACTCACTGTCCAAAGGAAAAGGCAACCCTTTTGGCTGATGTTTTTGACAGTAAACAGAGTAATGAAAAACTTGAACTTCCTCATTCTTGTTTTCCTGAGGCTAAACTAACTAGTTTAGCTTTTCGATCTCGTGAGATTAAAGCTCTGTTGATGGACCTTGATGCTTATGGAGGTGTAGACCCAAATGGTATTTTTCCTTTGTTTTTTATAAAGACAGCAGATTTCTTAGCTCCAAAGTTATCTGTTATTTTGCGCAAGTTAGCAAGAAGAGGAGCTTTTAGCACTAGTTGGAGAATTGGTAATGTTACTCCTCTATGTAAATGTGTTTGTGGTAGCTCAAGTCCCACTGATTACCACCCAATTTCCATTACTCCCATATTATCTAAAGTTTTTGAACGTGTTCTGGCAAAACGTCTTAATAGGTTTGCTGATGGTAATCATCTATTCCCTAGTTTGCAATTTGGTTTTCGTAAAGGCCTTGGAGCATGTGATGCCCTTCTTACAATCTCCAATGCTGTACAGAAATCCCTTGATTGTGGTCGGGAAGTTCGTATGATTGGCCTTGATTTTAGTGCTGCCTTTGACCGTGTTAATCATGAGGCCATTGTTTTCAAACTGAAACAGTTGGGAGTGGGTGGGTCGTTTCTTAGCATTATTATTGATTTTTTAAGTAATAGATCTCAAAGAGTCGTTGTTGATGGGCACTATAGTGATTATAGGAATGTGATATCCGGTGTTCCACAGGGTAGTGTTCTTGGCCCATTACTTTTTATACTATATACACATGACATGTGGTTTGGCCTAGAAAATAAGCTTGTTGCATATGCAGATGATGCTACTCTCTTTGCATCAATTCCATCCCCTGAATGTAGATCTAGGGTTGGTGAATCCCTTAATAGAGTAATAGAGCTTTAGCTAGAATTAGTGCATGGTGCAAATTATGGGGTATGAAGTTGAATCCTAATAAAACTCAAAGTATGATTGTAAGTAGGTCAAGGACGGTGGTTCCTCAACATCCGGATCTCAGTATTGATAATGTTTCTTTAAATATGTATG
>NC_090760.1:35426351-35443851 GCF_036898095.1 Palaemon carinicauda | reverse complement strand
TAATTGAATTGCTCAATTAATTGAAAAATTGTGGAAGAACTACCCATGCACAAAATTCCCTTCTCCTCTTCTCGTAAGGTAGATTTCTCTATAAAAAAAAAAATCACTAGGCATATCCAGAAATATTGGATAACTCTCCTCTTCCCCTTTAATCACTGTGCGCACTCTTTCCATCCATTCTTTTTTTTTCTTTTTTTTTTTGGCCCTCTAGGACTTCCTTTATGTACAAACCTTCCAAGTCACTTATACCTGCATCGTCAGGGCACTCAATTTGGCCATGTCCTCAGCTATCCACATACATTCACCTTCACCTTTCCCATCTCTCTCTCTCTCTCTCTCTCTCTCTCTCTCTCTCTACAACATCTATAACTTTTTTTCTCTCTCGCTCACGGATCTCATTATCTTCTTGCCTCTCGCGTGAATTATCCTCACGTTTTCTGTTTTGATGGGTTATTACATATTTGGGTTTAGTTATTCGTTCCTCTTGTGTCCTAGTTGTTACTCCTATTACAGCACCTCTAGAGAGGTCACCCGTTACCTTGTTAGCTTTACCTTCTATGTGGTTAAGCCCCTTTATGTGAAACTCTAACAATATTTCAATCCATCTCGCTTGTCTAGATGTCAAGTCACAAATGTAAGAGGAATGATCACTTTGCAATTCAATCGGCTGACCTAATAAATATAAGCGATGCCTCTCTAGAACCCAAAGAATAGCCAATGCCTCCTGATCGAATGTACTATTATTCTTTATTATCCCTTTTCAAGCCCTTGAAGCCAAATAAACGGGTCGCTCCCGACCTTTATCATCTCATTGAGAAAATACGCCACCAATATCTACACGACTTGCACCTGTTTTCAATAAAAATGGGCGATCAAATCTAGGATATGCGAGTAAGTCATTGATAGTTAAGGGAGCCTTAGATTGGTTAAAGGCACTTTCTTCTTCCACTCCCTAATTTATTACTTTTTGTTTCTTCAAAGCATCAAAGGGTCTCACTATCTCTCCAAAACCTCTTATGAATTCACGCTATTACCCAAGTAGCCCAAGTTACCCAGCTACTTTCTTAGGGGTATGTGGTCTAGAAAAATCTCTGATAGTTTCTACTTTACTGGGGTTGGGTTGGATACTTTCTAGTGATACTATGTGACCTAAAATTGTAACCTTTTTACAGAAAAATTTGCACTTTGAAAAATCTATTTTCATACTATTTCGTTGCAATGCTTCTAAAACTCTACGAATATTATTATTATGTTCTTTGGCAGCTTTCCCTGTAATTATGATATAGTCTAAATAGACAAGAACTTTATGGCCAATTAAAGGAGAAAAAACCATCATCATTACTCTAGGAAATAGACTTGGAGCATTTTTAACACCAAAAGGAAGAAAATTAAACTGAAATAGTTGATCGTTAACTATAGATGCTGTTTTAAATTTACTGCTTTCCTTAATGGGTATTTGATAGTATCCAGATTTAAATCAATATTTGTAAAATATTTACTATCCTCTACCTTCAGAAGTAATTCTTCGATCAAGGGCAATGAAAATTCATTATCCTTTGTGACTGCATTCGACTTCCTTTAATCAACACACAATCTCTCCGAGCCATCCTTTTTCATAACAGCTACAATTGGAGAAGCCCAGGGAGATTTGCTCTCCTCGGTTATCCGTTCCATTCATTTGCTAATTTCCCTTTTCTATCTCTCTCTGGAAATGAATGGGCACCTTATAAGGTCTTGGCCCGATCGGCTCCGCCTGCACAGTTTTAATGCTAAAGGAAAATCGATCAATCCTCCCTGGTGACTTGACTCCAATTGCAATTACTTCGGAATAATTATTAACAATGTTACTAACTACAATAGGATATTCTGGTAGACATTTTTTACGTGCTTTCATAATCAAATTTTGAGTGTATTTGTCTATGCAGGTTGGAGTTCTGGCTCCCAAGATCACATTATTGGCAATTTCTTATAACTATAATTCACACAGAGAATCACTTCCAAACAAAAGTCTTTTATTTGACAAATTAACTATCGTTTTATCAGCTCTGTTATCTTTTTTCTGACAAACCCTCTAAGACTATGTGTGCCCATCTGTCATGGGGTTTAACTACGACCATGGTTCCTTCTGGGAGAGGCTGACATGGGGTCACTGATATGCTCGTAAGTGTCTGGTGAGTCATTGTTTCTCTTGTTTCAGGTACAGCTGTTACCTTACTTAATTGTCTCTCCCTACCTGCACAAGCACTTACTCTCTCATGACTTTCTATCTGTAAAATGCACCCTCCTGCTTTTACTGTTATTCAATCTTCTTCCACGTAAATGTATATTTGATTACGCACAAGGAAATCCTACCACATGATAGTCTCTATTCCTGGAATTCCCAAGGTAGGCAAAACAAAAAAAAATCCTGTGTAAACATCACATATCCCACCTTAGAGTTTACAATCGTTGTATGCCTTACATGTAGTTTATTTCCCCATGGCGTTTCGAGGATAGTTGATGCTGCTGACTGCAGTGGGTTTGAGAAGAATCCTTTTACAATAAGCGAAACGCTGGCTCCTATGTTGATCAGCGCTCGAATGGACTAGTCTAGTAGGTCAGTCCTGACTGCTAACATTCCTAGCTGCCCAATAGATTATGTGGGGCACGTGCCAACGACCTCACTTGCTGTACCTCTGCCCCCTGCTCCTGTCCCAAATGCTATAGGAGTGAAGGTCGGGGGTACCAAAGGAGGTCCCAGTTCCTGCTCCATCGAGTCCATCATACTCACTGCCAAAGCTGCCTCGGCGGCTGCTTCTGCTGTCATGCAGGGGCATCGATCTCCCTTGTCTCCCCCTTAATTAGTTTCCTTTTCCTCGGATGTTGGGCAACGGGTTGGTGTGCATGTGCCACAGCCTGCCCGCCGTCTTCGTTTTTTACTGGGCACTCTCTAAGAAGTTGGCCTGAAAAGTATAACAGTGGGGGGAACCTGGGGTGGGGGAAGCAATCTACTCGCTGGTGCCCCTGCTCCAACGCTGCCAATATATATGTATATATATATATATATATATTAGATATGTATATATATATATATATATACACACATATGTATATTTATACATATATATACACACACACACACACATATATATATATATATATACGTACATATATATAAATATATATATATATATATATACATATATATATATATATATATATACACGAGATATGTATATGCGTAAATATATATATATATATATATACATATATATATATATATATACACTAGATTTATATATATATATATATATATACATATATATATATATATATATATGTATATATATATATATATATATATTCTTATTGCTGTCCTTCGAATCGAAGACGACATCTGCTTCGCTGTGATGTGGATGAAGTTAGATTTGTTGTCGTAGGTCCCATCTTGCATGGCTGTGAAGACCAATTCTGGATCCACACACTCTGCCACACAACTGGCAAGTCAGGTCTGGGTTGACCGGGGGTATCCGATCTCGACGGTTTTGTCTTCTCTCCATGCGCTGCTGTCCTGCCTGGTTCCGGGTGTCTTCAAGTTTATTGACTCCAGCTTTACAGAGTGAGCGCCATAGTGGTCTATCAGAGGCATTTATTTCTAGTTGCTCAGGTTGTATGTTGCACTTCTTGAGCGTAGCTCTGATGTTGTCCTCGTAAATCTTTTTCTGACCCCCTGGATTACGCCGAGCTTCAGGGAGCTGACTGTGGAGGACCTGGCGAGGAAGGTGATGTTCTGGCATACGGATGACGTGGCCGATCCACCTGAGTTGTTTTTCTGCCAATGTAGATTCTATACTCAGCAGGTTTGAACGGTGGAGAATTTCAGTGTGAGGTACTTTGTCTTGCCATGTGAGCCCTGATATACGCTGAAGACAGCAAATATGGAATGCCTCAAGTTATTTTACATGTCGACGGTAAGCCATCCTGGATTCTGCTCCATATAGCAAGGTGGTCATGCAGACAGTTCTGTACATAGTTACTTTTGTTTCTGTCTTGAGGTGGTGATTTAGGAAGACTCTCGACCTGAGTTGGCGGAAAGATGCGGAGGCATGATTTATCCGGGCAACTATTTCTTCGTCGATATTGTGTTTTTTAGTGAAGATGCTTCCAAGGTAGATGAAGCTATCAGCTTGTTTGATGGCTTCCCCATTCCGATGAAATACTAAGGATCTCCTGCAATTATTTGCTGGGATAGGATTTCAGTTTTGTTGATGTTAACTTTGAGCCCCATGGCTTGGTAAATTGGTGAGACAATGGTAAGGCTGCGTTGGAGGGCATCTGGTGAGTGAGCCACCAGAGCGCAATCATCTGCATATTGGAGTTCCATTAAGTGTGTCAGTGTTGTTTTTGTCACAGACTGGAGGTGCCTAAGGTTGAATAAGTTTCTGTCAAGTCAAAACTGCACTTTCAATTGATCTTCTTCATTGACTTGTTGGTGGCTCAGGAGGGTGACTGCAGTGAGGTAGATGTTGAATATCACTGGAGCCAGGACACATCCTTGTTTTACGCCAGTTTCTACCCTGAAAAGTTGTGATTTACTACCACCCATACTCTACACAGGCTTGCATATCATTGTGTAAGTTTCTTAGAATGTTAAGGAATTTTGGAGGTACTCCAAATTTAGAGAGAGCAGTCCATAAAAGGTCTCTGTTCACCGTGTCGAAGGCCTTTGTTAGATCGATAAAGGCTATGTGAAGATCACGGTTTTGCTCATGGCATTTCTCTTGTAGTTGTCGGGCCACGAATATCATGTTACAAGTGCTGCGTTCTTTACGAAAGCCACATTGCGTCTTTGGTGGTATATTTTCTGAAATGTGTTTGCAAGGTCTTGGAAGCATTATTCTTGCCAGGATTTTACTTGCAACGCCGAGCAAGGTGATGCCTCTGCTCTTGTCACAGAGGATACGGTCCCCTTTACGTTTGTAGATGGTGACAATGTCTGAGACAAGCCACTCATGGGGGACTTCTTCCATGTTCCAAATAGAGAAAATAATGTTGTGGAGATGTTGATGGAGTAAGTAGCCTCCCTCCTTGAATAGTTCAGCTGGTAGACCATCAGGGCCGGGGCTTTTGTTGTTTTTCATGGCCCTGATGGCTTGTATAGTTTCTGGGAAAGTGGGGTTGGTATCTAGGATTTCTGAGTGAGGAACATCAGGGATGTTGTTGAGGATATTAGGCTCTACAGGATTTCGTTGGTTAAGGATCAAGCTGAAATGTTGTGCCCAGCGATCTATTATATCCTGTTTGTTTTTTAGGAGGTTTCCTTCTAGAGAGCAAACAGGAGGTATACTACTTTTTGTTGGGCCATATAAAATTTTAATAGAGTTGTAGAGACCATGTTGATCATTTGCATCTGCGTATGATTGAGTTTCTTTTGCACGGTCATTCCACCAGTTATTTTCTATGTCTCTGAGTATTTTCTGCACTTCTGATCTTAGCTGTTGGAAGTTTTCTTTGAGAGCTACAGAAGTAGGTTGTGAGAGCCATGCATCGTGTGCTTTTTTTTTTTTTTTGCTGTGATTAGGTCATGTATACCATCAGCGTTGTTATCAAACCGATCTTGATGACGTGTGGAGAAGCCAAGGGTTTCTTCTGCATTTTCCTGAATTATAGTTTTTAGTTTTGTCCACTCAGAGTCAAGCTCATTGTCGATGTTGTTTGGATCAATGTTAGGTATCTCAGCCAGCTTTCTTGCTATCCCGTGACGGTAGTTGTTCCGAGTAGAGGTGTCTTTCAGAGCAGGAATGTTTAATTTCTTTGAGGGATATTTGCGAGAAAGAAAAGGACGGATGGTTAGTTTGAGCTTAGCACATATTAGACTGTGATCTGTGTGGCACTCGGCACCTCTCATTGCACGGGTCTGGACGGCATCTTGCTGGTCTCGCTTTTTGATTATGACATAGTCAATCAAGTGCCAGTGTTTTGACCTTGGGTGCATCCACGAACTTTTGTGCTTGTTTTTGAGCTGAAAAAGGGTGTTGGTGATGACTATGTTGTGTTTTGAGCATAAGGAGAGCAATCTGAGTCCATTGCTATTCATATTGCCAACACCATGATGACCGATAGCGCCTCCCCAGATGTGGTGTTCCCTGCCCACTCTGGCATTAAAGTCACCTAAGAGGATTAGTGTATCTTCCCTTGGAGTTTGGTTAATGGCTGAGTCTAATAATTCATAGAAAGAGTCTTTTGTCTCATCTTCACTGTCCAGTGTAGGAGCGTAAGCACTCAGGAGAGTGTCATAACGACCTTTTTCAAGTGGGATGCGCCAGAACATCAACCTCTCCGAGATGCCATCTGGTGAGTCTGGGATTTTACTTAGCAATTTTGTTTTCACTGCAAAACCGACACCATGGTTTCTGCGTTCATTTGCTAGATATTCTTTCCAGAAGAATGTGTAACCTTCTCCTACCTCTGTTAGGGTGTCCTCTTGTGAAAGACGAGTTTCACTTAAGGCAGCTATGTCAATGTTGTATCTTTGCAGTGCATGGGTGACAAGAGCTGTCCTGTGGTATGGTCTGTCATTTTCATCACTATCAATTAGTGTGCGAACATTCCAGGTGGCAATGTTAAGGGGTATTTTTCTTCTATTTCGACCGCAGTAAGGAATGCCTTGGTGGATGCGGTTATCCACCCAGGTGGTAGTGAATCAGCCAATGTTTAGGTTACCTTTTTCTAAACTCTTCCCTGCCAGGGGTGAGCAGTGGGGCCTCCATTTCTGGCTGCTCAGTCACACTGGAAGCTGCCGAGGGGTAGACCTGATTCATGCCATCTCTCCAACGACCATCACTCCAGTGCCGCCCATGTGCAGGACTCGGGCTGATGACTTCCAGCCACATTCTCGACCTTTCACCGTCACCCTATCTTGTCGCCGGGGGACTTTTGTTGGTTGGTGGTGAGGATGAAAAATGGTGGTGAAAGCGAACGAAGCAGTGTGCTAGCGCAGAGAAAGGATTATTGTGGCTGTGGGGGTGCGCTCTTCCCACAACCACATCTTGGCCCTCAACTCATGTCAGTGGCATGAACGATTCAGGACGACTGACAGAAGATTTGGGTTGCAGGGATATGCCGGAAAACCCAGTATTTCAGGAAACCGCCTTATGTGGTACCCCGCGCACAGATTTTTCATTTGGGGTTTACTCCCGTAGCCTTAACCCACCCAAGGGCTGTCCACAAGGCGGTGGGTCCAGTGGTTGGTAGGCATGAGGGTGCATCCACACGCCGGTGGTCCTGCATGCCGTACCTCTGGGGCCTACTACTGCTCTGAGATCCCCTGTTGGTTTAGCCTAGGGTCGCAAGACACCTAGTTACCGTGCGTGGCCACTGGGAGGCACAACAGGGGTCTAGGTAATAGAGAGGCTGTGTACTGGCAGGGGAAGACTTACGCACTGGGCTTCCCTTTTCACTACGAGAGTTAGCCAGCGGCAGAAGCTGAAAGCGAAAAACAATATATATATATGTATATATATATATATATATATATATATATATATATATATATATATATATATATATATGTATATATATATATATATATATATATATATATATATATATATATATATATATATATATATATATATATATATATGATAAATTTTGCACATTTTTACGTGTTTTTCATATTCAAATAAGCCATATATATTTTGATATATTAATGTCTGGATTCTCTTAACGACCTCGGGATCAGAGCCCCAGGCGAAATCTCACAAAGACAAGAGCTTGGCTCCGGCCGGGAATCGAACCCTGGTCGGCAAGCTTATATAGACAGTGACTAACCCATTCGGCCACGAAGGAAGATAAAAGTCAATGACAATTCTACTATACTTATACCTGTCGAATTCAGGTATTTTGTACTTAGAATTGAAATCAACCCATCTTCACCATCGTAGCTAATTGGTAGTTTGTTACTTGGCATTCAATTAATGATAAATTTTGCACATTTTTACGTGTTTTTCATATTCAAATAAGCCATATATATTTTGATATATTAATGTCTGGATTCTCTTAACGACCTCGGGATCAGAGCCCCAGGCGAAATCTCACAAAGACAAGAGCTTGGCTCCGGCCGGGAATCGAACCCTGGTCGGCAAGCTTATATAGACAGTGACTAACCCATTCGGCCACGAAGAAAGATAAAAGTCAATGACAATTCTACTATACTTATACCTGTCGAATTCAGGTATTTTGTACTTAGAATTGAAATCAACCCATCTTCACCATCGTAGCTAATTGGTAGTTTGTTACTTGGCATTCAATTAATGATAAATTTTGCAAATATGGCTTATTTGAATATGAAAAACACGTAAAAATGTGCAAAATTTATCATTAATTGAATGCCAAGTAACAAACTACCAATTAGCTACAATGGTGAAGATGGGTTGATTTCAATTCTAAGTACAAAATACCTGAATTCGACAGGTATAAGTATAGTAGAATTGTCATTGACTTTTATCTTCCTTCGTGGCCGAATGGGTTAGTCACTGTCTATATAAGCTTGCCGACCAGGGTTCGATTCCCGGCCGGAGCCAAGCTCTTGTCTTTGTGAGATTTCGCCTGGGGCTCTGATCCCGAGGTCGTTAAGAGAATCCAGACATTAATATATCAAAATATATATGGCTTATTTGATATATATATATATATATATATATATATATATATATATATATATATATATATATATATATATATATATATATATATATATATATATATATTGAATGTACCACATATCTGCTGAATTATTCTCAGCTTGCCTACAAAAAAAGTTTTTTTAAAAAAGTTAGAATAGAATAATTAGGGATAGATATTAATCTAGAGTATGTCGACAACATAGGATTTGAAGATAACATAAGTGCATTTAGTGAATCATGAATTGCAAAAAATGATAGAAGATTTCTGGATAGTAAGCACAAAAGTTATATTGAAAATGGATATGGGAAAAAGTGAGATAATATTTTATGAAAATAAGGTTTATGGATGAACCTTTACAGATTCCAAATGTATATACGTATTTGGGATATGAAGTAAATATTTCCCTAGGATATGTAACTGAAATTAAAATGAGAAGCATTGGCTGTAAAACTATTTGTGAAGAAAAATTAGGATATGAAAAGCAAAGGGAAACTTTCTCTAGAAAGGAAATTATTAAAATAGATGCTCCTAACAGTATTAACTTATGCATCCACAATTTCTAGATACACTAAACCCTTTGAACGTTATCTAGCTAAAATTCAAATAGGTCTGTAAAGAATAATGATGGAATAACACTGAAAGAGAAAAAGCCCAACTTGGATACGAGAGCAAACTAAAGTAAAGAAGATCTCTACATTTAGGAAAAAGAAATGAACATGGGTAGAACTAGTAATGATAATGATATAAAAGATGGACTTTAAGAACAATAGAATGGGTTGTTAGCGATTGCAAAATGAAGCAGGGGAAGGAAGACAAAGCGACGGATTGACGAGCTTAGAAAATTTACGGTATATAGACTGACAATGAAAGACCATAAAAAGACGGGAGTGGAAGGACATGTCTCAGGTTTTGTTACTACAGTGGACTAGTTACGGTGTGTGTGTGTGTGTGTGTGTGTGTGTGTGTGTGTTTTCGTGTAAGCTACAAATGTCATTTGATATTGAATTCTGTCTGTCACGGAATCTCAGACCTATGAGGAAATTGATTTATTGATAAATACCTCTGCCTGGCTAAGTAACCAAACGTAAGACCGAAAAAAAAATATTGATGCATTTCGATTCCTCCTCATGCTTGCTACGGTACAAAATTCAGAATAACTTGAGGTAAAAAGATGCATGAAACTCAAACAACAACCACCTAAGGCAATTCATTAAAGATTTGTTTTCCAGAAAACTATAACTCTTTTTTTGCATTACATCTCGGCAAATACCTCATTCAGAAGTAGGAAACAGAAAGATAAAAACCTAGGCATAATCAATATAATTTTCTAGCATCCTAGAGA
Organism: Palaemon carinicauda; assembly: GCF_036898095.1. Taxonomy (NCBI): domain Eukaryota; kingdom Metazoa; phylum Arthropoda; class Malacostraca; order Decapoda; family Palaemonidae; genus Palaemon; species Palaemon carinicauda. Next base: position 35,433,842 of record NC_090760.1, on the reverse strand, counting down.
AGAACAAATAGTCATGAAAGATGTCTGTCCATCTTCCTCTTGGCAAGTCGAACAGTGATCACGTCAGCAGCTACTTTAATTTTAGTCTTCATATCTGGCTGATAAATAGTCTGGTCTTTAGCTGCAATAAGTACAATGGTTGTTATAATCGAATAAAAAGATTTTCAGCAATGAAAATTCTAATGGGTTTTTATTATTATTATTATTATTATTATTATTATTATTATTATTATTATTATTATTATTATTATTATTATTTATTTATTTATTTATGCATTACTTGATATTATAAACCATGTCGAGAAGTCCCTTATTTAGCAAAAAAAAAAAAAAAGCATTATTGGAATAGATTGTTCATATGAGACAACAAAAAGGAAAAAAGAAAGGAGTGAGAAAATAATCATATTGAGAACGCAACAAACAAACGGATTCTCAACACTTGAAATTCTACCAAAGGTAATGGCATATGGAATCAATAGACAAACGGTTGTATATAGTAGCTGATATCGATGAGCTTTGATTGTGATAAACTCTTCTTCGTATTCTTAAAAACTCTAAAATGGTTGACTAATTAGAGAGACGTAATATTAGTGTAAAAGGCAGCTTAGGAATGGAAGTGTAAGAAGGAACTCTAATAGAACAATGAGAGAGAGAGAGAGAGAGAGAGAGAGAGAGAGAGAGAGAGAGAGAGAGAGAGAGAGAGAGAGAGAGAGAGAGAGAGAGAGAGAGAGTACAAAAACTAACAAAATATTCAAAATAACGCCAATTTTTCATCACTCCAATATCATCTAAAGTTTTTTCAAAGAAGTAATGAAAATTACGAGGTGTAGCATGTCAAGTATTCCAGTATTAATAGTGACGTCAAAAGATAAGCAAGGAATTAATACAAAAAATGTTTATACCGCAAAGTAGATGAAAATGACAAAGCTATAAATTCAGGGAGTGGCTATGATGTAAGAATTTCTTATAGAATTATTAATGAAATCTCTACATAGAGAAAGAAGAAGAAACTTATACCCGTCAAAATGGGATAGGGATCTGTTACAAAAACATGAGATGAAGAAATACAACATTGGATGGAACACTTTAGTGAGGTCATGATGATGAGATATGAAGGTAATAACTTTATTGAAATACCTGTAGCTGAGGAAGACCTTGATGTGTCCATGAATGAATTCAGTGTGTTTGAAGTCGAAACTATCATTAAAAAAAAATAACATAAAGAAAGGCCCTGGGTATGATGGAATAACTGTTGAGATGACATTAGCGGAAAATGAAGTGTCTCATAAAATATTTACAAGACTATTATGTGGTATGTGGCGTGAAGAGCTAAAACCTCATCAATGGGAGTTAGGAGACTTGGTGAAAATAGCAAGAAAAGGATATCTGACCGATTGCAATAATTACATAGGCATCACACTTACGTCAGTTGGCATGAATATATATCGTATGCCTATTCTAAGGAGACTAGAAAGAAAGATTGATGAAAAGCTGAAAGATGAACTTGCAGAATTAGAAAATATAGAAGTTGAACTGACCAAATTTTAATTTTAAGACATGTTAAACAACAATGTATAGTATAAAGGAAGCCACTTTTGGTGTCATTTTTGGACTATGAAAAAGCCTTTGATAGCGTGCACTGGCCAATTTTGTGCAGAGTCCTACGTTATTATGGAGTTATTCTTAAAAATATAAATTTGATTAATTCTGTTCATGAGCATAGGAAATGCAAAGTTAATGTTAGTGGAGTCTTATCAAAGGAATTTTCAGTGAACAGTAGATTACTCCAAGGGAATGTGCTGTCACCTATGTTGTTAATCCTCCTCATGGATTTTTTAATGCATAAAACAGTTGGGGATGGTGGACTGGGTTGGTAAAAAAAAATAGCTGATCGAGATTATGCAGATTGCACTTTCCTTAATATCAGAATACCACAGGACATGCAATGCCTGCTTGCCACAATGCATGAAATATCCCATGAGGTATGGTTCAAGATAAATTGAAGAAAGACAAAGATGATTAAATCGGAATAGGCAATGGAAGATGAAATATTATTGTACTGAGAAGTGATTAATGAGGTCGAATCATTTAAATATTTAGGAACAATGATCTCTAATATTGAATCTTTAGAATTTGACTTTATTGGGATATTGAAAAAGTGAATCAAACAATGGCTGGGTTAAATAAAATTTAGAAATCAAATCGCCTAAAATTACATATAAAAATGATGATATACTCGTATATCAGTCGTGGTATGGCAATGAAACAATATCCAACAGATTTTGTATATTTGAGAACAAAGACCTTAGAAGTATATTGGGAGTTGAATGGCAGGACAGGATTAGAAATCAAACGATAAGGGATATTATCCAAGTGCCTGATGTAGATGAGATCATGGTGAGTGGTAGATGGAGATAGATTGTGAATGCACTTTGCACTACCTAAGAGAGATTAGCTCACAAAACCTTTCAATTGAGCTTCGCAAGGCACTAGAAGAGTTAGAAGACCCAGCCCTACATGGCTAAGTACTAATAAATGGAAAGTAGATGTTGAAGGGAGTAGTATTGATTTAAAAGCTCAAGATAGAGGCCCTTTGTGTCAATAGGCGTAGGAGTAGATGATGGTGTACCAACCGTGTGTCACACGATCGTACATAGTTTATTTTGTGCTTGTATCTTCGCTCTCCCCTCGCACTAAAAGAACCCTGGAAAATCATGTCTGTTTTTCTCATTGGTAACGGTGTCAATTTTAAACATGAAAATTCTTGTTGCCCTGAGCTTTTATATATAAAGGAGAGTCTTCTATAATAAACTCACCCAGTTGCTTTCAACCTGCCTTTGAGTCACAACCTTCTCTCGGCTCGTCCCATTGGTGACCCCGGAGTGACTCGGTCCTCCCGCCTCCCCCCCCACCTCTCACCGTTACTATGACGCCGTCAACACATACCTTCTGCAGCAGTACTCGCCGTCGCCAGCCGCCCGTATAGCAACGCTTTTTCAGCTCTCTCAACAGCCGTTGGGAGACCAGAGGGCTTCGCTCACCCTCGGGAAAATGACCAGTATTACTCGCCTGCAACCTGCCGCACACGGCTCTCCTCGTGAGGTGAACCTACTTCGTGCCCTTTGGATACGCTGTTTACCCAAACCTGTACGCGGTGCCATACCCGATGTCGATAGTTTACCCATAAAGGACTTGATGACCAAAGCCGACACCCTTATGGACAGCCACTTCATGACCATCAAAACCTCCATCAACGCCTCCACTCGTAAGGAAGAGGACACCTATTCAACTTAAACCGAAGCTGACGTGAATGCCGTAGGACACACACGTTTATGAATGCCGTAGGACATACACGCCTATGAGTGCTGTAGGCCTATGAATGTCGTAGGACACGCCTATGAATGCCGTTGGACACACACGCTTATGAATGCGGTAGGACACACACGCCTATGAATGCCGTAGGCCTATGAATGCCGTAGGACACACACGCCTATTAATGCCGTAGGACACACTCGCCTACCCCGTGACGAGCCGGAGCGGCAACAAAGCAACCCATCATCCACCACTCGCTCACGCCTCAACCAACGACTTCTGCAGCCACTCACTGCCGCTAATCGGCGCAGTTTTTGTTACTACCACTCCAGATTCGGGGCACCCTATTTATCATGTACAGTATATCATTTCTAGAGGGGGAGCCATGTACCAACTGTGTGTCACACGATCGTACATACTTCATTTTGTGCATGTATCTTCGCTCTCCCCTTGCACTAAAAAGAAACTGAAATATCGTGTCTGTTTTTCTCATCGGTAACAGTGTCAATTTTAAACATGAAAATTATTGTTGACCTGAGCTTTTATATATAAAGGAGAGTCTTCTATAATAAACTCACTCAGTTGCTTTCAACCTGCCTTTGAGTCACAACCTTCTCTCGGCCCGTCACAATGATAGCACATTTCATTAATAATATAAATCTGAATAATATAAATCAATATCAATCTAAAAGAGACCGCAAGAACAGAAATGCAGTAAAACTAATAAAAAAGAAAGCTCTACAGCAGAACAGATGAGGTTAATCACAAGTAATTCAATTTGTTAACTAAAAGGCAACACTTTCATTGCAGATACCATTGAACTGACATTTAGAGACAAAGGTTGTTCACTCCCGCTCAGTCAGTTTTCATATGACCTCTTTCAAATTCTCTGTCAAATTCATAATACCTGTCGTCTCCTTCGCATTAACATTCTGTACCATCATGGACTTATGTCCCTATCACATATAATATTCCATTAGAGAGGTCTAAAAAGGGATTTCTAAATGAGGTTTCCATACATCTAAGAGAACATGGCACATAATGCAATGTTTGCATCAATTGATTATTTGTAAGATTCCATAGAGTAACGTATAAAAATTAAAACTTCATCCAAAAAAAAAAAAAAAAACGTATTGACACTCAACTGAGGATTCTGCAAGTTGATGCTACATTTCTATTGTAATTCCATAAATATGCCTAGAAGAAACCTTCAATTTGTGTGTAAGAGTGTTGATACATTCAGGTCGTTCCACCCAGGGACACAGTATGTGTCTTCTTATTAAGACTGGGGAGGGAAGGACAGTTTTATTTCCGGTATGATATCGTCCACCTAATAAGTCGCTTAAAAATTACCTGACATTTTTGTTTTCTCTTTTTATGTTTGAGTCCTTTAAATATCTGTTGGCGCTTATCTTTATAAATTATGTAGCGTAGAGTCAGAGAATGTAAAATGTATTCAAACTTTTATTCTTTTTTGTAGAATATATATATATATATATATATATATATATATATATATATATATATATATATATATATATATATATATATATATATATATATATATATACATATATATATGTATATATATATATATATATATATATATATAAATATATATATGCATATATTTGTATATATATTTATATTTATATTTATATATTTCTCTATATATAAACATATAAAGAGAGAGAGAGAGAGAGAGAGAGAGAGAGAGAGAGAGAGAGAGAGAGAGAGAGAGAGAGAGAGAGAGATAGTCAATATGTGATAATAATTAAAGAAAAGAATGGAAAGTGTCTACAAACTAATGATAATATAACTATTTTATTGAATTATAACTTTGTATGTTAGGATTTTTTAGTAGGTTGGATATAATTAGGTTTATTTCTTCAAATGTTCCAATTATTACTCTCTCTCTCTCTCTCTCTCTCTCTCTCTCTCTCTCTCTCTCTCTCTCTCTCTCTCTCTCTGTGCACTTCCCCTAAGCACATGAAGAAGCCGAATGCATCTAAATATTGACATAAGCAGTAACCTCCATACAGTAGAGGACTGTATTTCTTCTTCCCATTTTTGTGTTGATATTAGTCAAGTTCTAGGTTTGTGTGTACGTGTGTGTTTGCGGTTGTGTTGCTGGTTAGTCACGTGTCCTCATGCTTATGTTTGTGTTTGTCAAATATGAAAAGCTCACTTTTCCATTTCCCCTTCATCTTTCTACCTCATATGTCTCTAAGGAAATATTTTTAGAAGAAAATCCATCTTCTGTTCAATTTTTGTATTTGTTCCCGTTTATCCAAATCATAAAATAGTCTATGACTTATTTTTAGTATTTGTGACCATTCATTAGTAATTCCGTTTCCTAAATACGTCTCTCTCTCCCTCTCTCTCTCTCTCTCTCTCTCTCTCTCTCTCTCTCTCTCTCTCTCTCTCTCTCTCTCTCTCTCTCTCTCTCTCACTTTTCCCGTTATGATTTTCATGTTAGATACGTTGCGGTAAAATAAATCCCATATTCTTAAATCTTAACAGGAAAACTTCAAACCCAATCTGTGAAATTATCTTCCCATGACGCTCATAGGTTTCATTCCATTATATAGGTAGATAGATGGTTAGATAGATAGATAGATAAAGAGATAGATACAACAACAACAATAAATGCAACTGATTCCAGTACTCAGTAGGAATAAGGCCTTAGACATGCTAAATCATTTATGCGGTTTTGATATTTTCGCCCGAATGCTCACAGTAAGCCAATCTGGTACAGGTGCCCTTGGCAAGTAGAGCTTTGCTGATCATGGCAATGCCTCTCCAAAATCTTACAAAGAATTCGAACAAACAATAGAAAAAAGTATTGAATTAATTAGTAATATAATTGATAATGCTACTAACAAACTTATATTAATCTTTGATATACTATTCAGTTGGAACTGATATGCATCGAAGTCTTACAAGGATTTCGAACAAAAAGGAACAAGTATGTTAAGTATTGAATCAATTATTACTAGATAAAAGAATATTACTAACAACTTATATTATCTATTTCATATTTAAACTGAAAAGCAACATTATAATCCTTAACCCTACATAGCCGTGTTTACCATCAAAATTAATTAATTTTTACCCTCTCTCCTTTTGAAATGCTGAAAGAGATTAAGACAAAGTTGTCTCGTAAAAAGGACAGTTCCTTAAGTTTTAAAGAAAAATACATGCGCAGCTAAATTCTGCCTCCAGCATATACTCTACCATTAAAACCTACTTGAAAGAACATTCGTTGAATAGTCACCTATAATCTCAAACCCCTAAGTTTTTCAATTAAATATCTCGAATACTACACTTTGGAAGCTAAATCCTTCCACACACTTATCTTCGTATATTTCTACCTGTATTTCCTCTAAAGGATCCCTTTCGCTGGTGACTCGATTAAATATGACCCTTTTCCGAAATCCAAGGTCTCGGGAACCACTTATCCCGTGAATTTTACCTATCCCTAGAACAGCCAAGATTAGTAATAACCTTTCCAGTCTCCTCGAGCAAGGTTTAAATCCCTCCAGAGTACTTCAACGCTATCCCTTTGTAATCAGTTTATCATTTCTGTGACAGAATATTCTACACTATAATTCCAGAATCTAAAGAACTTCCTTCCTTGGCCTTGACTACCAATCATGTCTCCCTATTTCAGACAGAAAGCTATTTTGTTCACCATGAACAATCCGTGCATCCTTAGGTAGGCCCCTTAGATTCACCCACCGAATATATCCTTCCCCTTCGTTCCTGGCCAATGACAAACTTTACCTGTGGAGATGAGAGTAGAAAGCTTTAAACTTAAAAACCGATAACAAAACACAGTCAACTAAACAAAACTACTACAACCCACATACCAGACAGTGCAAGAAGAATCACCCTAAGTACCAAGCTACTACAAGAAGAGAAAACTAAACAGCATAGATAGTGTTAAGTGGCAATGAAGTAAACTAAATCATACAACTAGATATTGATAAGTCCTTCATTCCTGCAAGTTTACTTATTCTTGAGAAAGTGTTGTATTCAAGAACAATAGAATCAAGCAAACTGATACTCGCGTCTGTATTTCTACCCTAAAAACCATGGATAGTTCTTCCAGTGTAATTTGGCCCCCACCTCTCACCACCTTAATATATGCAGTTATTCAGATACTGGGTTTTCGAT